>NC_133510.1:14866818-15169848 GCF_049354715.1 Callithrix jacchus
AGTGGCTCAAGCCTGTAATCCCAGCACTTTGGGAGGCCAAGGCAGGTGGATCACGAGGTCAAGAGATCAGGACCATCCTGGTCAACAAGGTGAAACCCCGTCTCTACTAAAGATACAAAAAATTAGCTGGGCATGGTGGCGCGCACCTGTAGTCCCAGCTACTCGGGAGGCTGAGGCAGGAGAATTGCTTGAACCCAGGAGGCGGAAGTTGCAGTGAGCCGAGATTGTGCCATTGCACTCCAGCCTGGGTAACAAGAGCGAAAACTCCATCTCAAAAAAAAAAAAAGAACTACTCTGGTGTTTAGCTGTCAGGAGGATGAGTACTCACTTGGAAATTGGGAAGGAAATGAGTGATCCTGATGTACATTTGAGGAGGTTTTTGTCTGTTGTTCTGAGGTCCATAAACAGTCTTCCTCTGCAGTAGGATAAATGAGTGGCCAAAGGGAGAGAAGGCACAGGACTCCAGCTAGCAACTCCTCTCCTCCTCCACCTGCCCCTGCCCCTGTCCCATGGAAATCATCCAGTCCGAGGCCCACCCTTCAACAGCAATGCAGCCAGGAGTTCACAAAGGGAAGATTTCCTTTCCAAAGACTGCTAAGATGGTCTGCCCTCTTATGCCAGGAATATTAACAAAATTGCAAATGTATTCTTATTTTTTCTCTTTTTTTTGAGTCAGAGTCTCACTTTGTCACACAGGCTAGAGTGCAGTGGCACAATCTTGGCTCACTGCAACCTCCACCTCCCAGGTTCAAGCAATTCTCCTGCCTCAGCCTCCCAAGTAGCTGGGATTACAGGTGCCCACCACCATGCCCAGCTAATTTTTTATTTTTAGTAGAGAGGAGGTTTCACCATGTTGGCCAGGCTGGTCTTGAACTCCTGACCTCAGGTGATCCTCCTGCCTTGGCCTCCCAAAGTACTAGGATTACAGGCATGAGCTTCTTCTTCTTCTTTTATTTATTTTTTTTTGAGACAGGGTCTCAATCTGTCACCCACACCGAAGTGCAATTGCACAATCACGACTCACTGCAGCCTCGAACTCCTCAGCTCAAGCAATCCTCTGGCCTCAGGCTCCCGTGCACCACCATGCTCGGCTAACTTTTAAATTTTCTGTAGAGACAGGGGTCTCACCGTGTTGCCTAGGCTGGTCTTGAACTCCTGGACTCAAGCAAGCTTCCCACCTTGGCCTCTCAAAATGCTAGGATTATAGATGTGAGCCCCTGCACCTGGCCACAAGTGTATTTTTAAATCACACATTCAATAGCTCCCCATTGGATGACCGAGTAAGAGTGCTTTTATTTTCTTTCACTCAACAAATATTTTTCTAGCATCTCCCACATACCCCTGTATACTATCCTATCCACTGGGGAGAAAATGGTAAATAAGACCATTCCCAGAGCCTTTGAGGGCAAGAAACAAAACCGCAACAGATGAGCATGCCACACTGTTCCATGTCACATTAAAGGCTGTGGCAAAAAGCATGTGAGAAATTAGAAGTAAAATAATGGCAGTAGGGACCTTCTCTGGGAGGGATGATCAGGGAAGGCCTCTTGGAAGGTATGATCTCAATGTCAAAGGAGCCTGCTCAGCAACCTTGAAGAGGTGCCCGTGTAGGCTCATGGCTATTTCTGCATAGGTTTCTAGATGTGAGCCTGCCTGTCTGGGGAGAGGGGCAGGAGTGGGAGGTGGCTACATTTCCCGAAGGAGTCTGGAGTTGCTTGAGTTCTGGGCACTGGGAAGTCAGTCCTAGGCTTCAGTGGGACTGTGTGAACGGCTGAGGACCTGGAATCACCCCTTGTCTGTCTGTGGGGCGGGGATTTTTTTTCAGGCACTGTTCTGAAGTACGATAGAAAGTACAGACATGCTTGGGGGCTCAGCTGTACCTGTTCCGGGCCCTCTTTTAGGTCTCAACTCTAGGCTTGATGGATGTGGCCCCTTAAGAGAATGAAAATGGGTGACTAGCAGAAAAAGGAAGAGATCCTTGCTTTCCTGTCTTCAAACACGCACCTCTTCAGTTGTGATGGTGAAGTGGGGCAGTGCGGTCTCTTGGACGTACCCTAGAGGGGGTTTTGGAGGTGTAGCAGGGTTACACCCCCTCCCACCATCCTGCCTACACAGTGGTTTTGGGGGCACAGATATTTCAGAGAGTAGTCTTCCCAAGAACCCTACACCAAGTGTACTACCACCCCTTCCCATACTTGATTCTGGTCCCCTCTTTATTTTTCTGATAGTATTCACTGGACCCAATGTATTATGTATTTGTTTGCTGCCATGTCTCTGGCACTTAGAGCAGTAACTGGCACATACTAGGCACCCAGTGGGTAATTCATTTGTTTAATGAATGTTTTGAATGGCTGAATGGCTGAATGAAGAGGAGGAGCAGAGCAGATGTCTGACCAGCTCATTCTGGCTTGTGGAAGGATCCCTATTGGGAATTTTGCATCTTTCCCTCCCCACGGCCTTCCAGTCATTACTAAAGAATAGAGACACTGATTCCTACATTTTTTTTTTTTTTTGAGACAGAGTTTCGCTCTTGTCACCCAGGCTGGAGTGCAATGGCGCGATCTCGGCTCACCGCAACCTCCGTCTCCTGGGTTCAAGCAATTCTCCGGCCTCAGCCTCCCGAGTAGCTGGGATTACAGGCACGCGCCACCATGCCCAGCTAATTTTTTGTATTTTTAGTAGAGATGGGGTTTCACCATGTTGACCAGGATGGTCTCGATCTCTTGACCTTGTGATCCGCCCTCCTCGGCCTCCCAAAGTGCTGGGATTACAGGCTTGAGCCACCGCACCTGGCCTCTTTTTTTTTTTTTTTAATGGAGTCTTGCTCTGTCATCCAGGCTGGAGTGCAGTAGTGCGATCTCAGCTCACTGCAACCTCCACCTCATGGGTTCAAGTAATTCTCCTGCCTCAGCCTCCCAAGTAGCTGGGATTACAGGTGTGTGCCACCACATCGGGGTAATTTTTGTGTTTTTTATTACAGACAGGCTTTCATCATGTTGGCCAAGCTGGTCTCGAACCCCTGACCACAGATAATCTGTGCACCTCAGCCTCCGAAAGAGCCCCACATTCTTAACTACTGTGTTTGGTGCATTTGAATTGGCATTTGTGTCTTAGGAAGGGGAAACTTTTTAGATCTCTGTCGAAGTCTGTAGTTGTTATTGCAATGAGCTTTCCCTGCCTGCTGGGCATTTACCAGATCTTTCTTCCTATACAACGGAGAGCCTCCCCTGGTTCAATCCTGCTATAAATCTCAATAGTGACCCATAAACGGGGTCCCAATGTGACCTGCTCATTAACACAAAACCATCAGCCCCCATACAGCTTCCTGCCGCCCCAGTTGGGTTGAGGCAAGAAGTTCCCATTCTGCCCATGCTGATGAAACCAGTCGCCAGCATTTACCCTTTAAGGGGTCCTTTCTCCTCCCACCCCAGCCCACCCCAGCACAAGAATGTAGGAGAGGACAAACAGCTGCCTGGCTTCAGTTCTGTGACCACTCAAGGACTGGCTTGCATCTGTCTGCCAGGATAGAGAGCATCCTGAGGGGGCTGGTGTGTGTGTGCGTATGTGTGAGAGCATGCACCCACGTGTGTATGGGGGAATTCAGTTTCACGTACCACACTTCTGGAAGTCAGAGAAAGAAGCAAGCCACTGCACATGTTAGAGCCATTTTTGGGGGCAATTTTAAAAACATTTTTAATGGGCTGAGAGTCTGGTGGAAAGCTGAGGGCAGGGGCGGGGGTCGAGGGGTGGAGTGGAAACAGCTGAGGGAGTGATTCCTGCCTCCATATATGTTTATTAGGCACTGAGGGCGGGATTAGCAGCTCCTGGGAAGTCTGGCCCTAGTTGCCTTGTCAGACTGTCCTTGAGGCAGTCAAAGCCACAGTGACCATCAGCAGGGACCAACGCCTGTCTTTGGCTCAGAAAACAATGTAGCCTGGGCTGAAACTAGGACCTGCAGGGCCAGAGAGATTTCACTGGAGCCTGATGGAAGGGTGACAGAGGTGAGAGGCACTGGTGTGAGGGACAAGTGTCACAGGTGGGGAAGAAGAACTCTGTTACCTGGCGGTGGAGATGTGCGAGGATCAAAGTCCCCTGGGAGAGTAGGTGTTGCAGGCCGCAGGGTGGTGGGCGGGGCACGGGCTGGGCAGGAGGCTGCGGGGCGCAGGGAAAAGGCTGGAGAAGCTGGAGGGCCTGGGGCAGCCTTAGCTTTGCAATCCCGGGAAGGACTGGTAGGTGGAGTTAAGGATATTTGGACAAGGAATCGCTTTGAAGCTTTTCTCTCGTCCTCCCTACCCGGGACCTGGTCCCCTCCCATCCATAAAACCATTAGCTCCTGGTGCCAGCCCTATCTCTGCTCCATCTCTCCCGGTTCCAGTCGGCGCATTCACATACCTCCCTCCCTGGGGGACGGGGAGGATTTATGGGGAAGAGGGGAGGAGGAGGGGCATCCTCCAGAGGAGGGGAGGTCTGAGGAGAGTCGGGTGCGGGAGCTGTTAGTCCCGGGCTGGAGGCCGGCTCATTTCCGAGCTGGCTCTGCATGACAAAGGGGAAGGAGCAAGTTTCTTCTTTGATCTGTCCCCTGCCGGCCCCACACACCTGCCTGTTGATGCCCTCGCCCCAGCTGAGACTTCGAAAAGGAAAACCCAAAGGGGGTGGGGGAAAGGCTGTGTCCCAGCTCTCCTGGACCCTGCTCGGGCCACCTCCCTCTCCTGGTGGTCCCAGCACAAAAATATTTACTGGGCTGATGACCCGAAGCACCTGCCGCCCCCTCCCGGAAAGCCTGGGGACGCCGACGCGCGAGAGTGCGCAGTGAGCCGGGGCGCGCGGCGCTGCGCGCATCAGGTCCGGGGCCTCAGGAGGCGCGGGTCACGCCCAGCTGGAGGCCCGGGAGGACTGCGGGGGAGCCGCAGGGGGCGTGTGTCTGTAGGCGCAGGCTTGCTCTGGGGTCCAGCAGCACGGATCTGCCGTGGGTCTGAGGGGCTGGGGACCGGGGTTCTTGGGGATGGATAGAGGCACAGGCTGAGTTAGAGCAGGCAGGAAGCCAAGAGGTGGGAGACTTGGGAGCTACCAGGGAAGGGCTCTGGCTTCTGGAAGATGTGTTCTCAGCTCAGGCGTTTGATGCCAGAACTGCCGCCTGGCGCTGGCAGTGTCCCTGGCTCAGCTGCTGGGGTGCTCAGTGCCGCCCTTGAGGGCCACGATGCCAGGAGGGGCAGGGGCCGCCTAGGGAGGCACCACCTCAGCCACCAAAGCTTTCTGGGCCGGCAGTTCGCGGTGTAGCTTTTCCATTTCTCGAAGAAGGTGACTTGCGAAAGTGAAAAGTCCTAGATCTGTAAACAAGGGCTGGGACTCGGAAAACTTGCTGAGGGTGAGAAGGGTACAGATGGAGAGGGGAAACTCCTCTTTGGGCGCAGGTAAATTCAATTCACCAACATTTTTTAATTTCACAAAGGAGAGCCTGATGTTCAGAGGAGTAAGCCTCTGGGCTGGAGTGAGAGGCAGGGAGGGGCTGGACTGGGCAGGACGGGCCTCATTTCTGTGGATGTTCTGCAGCAGGGCAGGTGTGCTTTGCCACAGAGGGGCCTCCCGGATCCCCAACGGAGGAACGGCCCAAGCTCCGCTCGTGGCATGATTTGTTTTCATTTCTCTCTCTGGTTTCTCAGCTCATTATTTCTTTGGGAATTAGGTCCTGCGCAGGGTTCCCACAGTTTGGGGTAAGAGACAGAAGCCCTAGGGTGGGAAGATGAGCGGCGGGAGGTGGAGGCTGGAAAGGCTGAACTTCTTTGTGGGGAGCCAGCAGCGTAAGCATCAGTGCGTTTTTCTCCACCTCACCCCTGGCGCCTGTCTGCCCTTATCCGCTGAGTTTCCACACCGACTATCTCTTCATTTCTGTTTTCTCCAGGGAGCCCTACTCTGGAAGCTGTCAGTCCCAGGGCACTGGGCAGGGCTGAGGCCAACCATGCCCAGCCTGCTGCTGCTGTTCACAGCTGCTCTGCTGTCCAGCTGGGTTCAGCTTCTGATAGAAGCCAACTCCTGGTGGTGAGTAAGAGGGGCTGAGGTCCTGCCTGCACAGCCTGAGGTCTCCTTCAGCAGCTGAGATGAGAAGGAAGGGCACCATGTGTCACCATTATGCCTTGATTCCTAGGAATACTAAGGGCCTCTTTTATCCCAGGAAAACTAAGAATGCTCTGTGTCTCTCTCAAGAACTTTTACCTTTGCAAGGGTTCCTGGAGGTTAAAGGACCCATTCATTTGGTTTTTTTTTCTCTAATCCTGTCCACATTCCCTTTTCCTTGGACCTACCCTCATGCCCATGAATTGTTAGAAATTGCTCTTGGGTCAACAAGAATATCAGTACTTGGTAGTTTTTGTTCCTGGTTTTGTGTGTTTTGCTGGTAGGAGATAGAATTCCTCTTTTCTAAGTCTGAAGAGCAGGTGAGGGGTTCACAGCACCATGGGTGGCTTTCTTCTTCTGTTTTAAAGGCTACTGTCATTGCCAAGCTGACATGGAAATGGCAGGCGATCACCACCTATTTTGCATGGTCTCTGCCACTGGCATTTTTACTCAGATGGCAAATCCGCAGCCTTCTCATCTAACGTTCTATGTGGCTGGTAGATGAGAGCAAAAGGCAGAGCCTCTGAACTGGTGAAGAGTGGATGAGGAAGTTAGATGTGGCAGTGCAAACATGGGGAATAGACTGTGATGTATGGAAAGCGATTGGATTTTAAAGGCACCAGGGAGCTCCGCGGAAAGGAATTGATTGCTTTCCATGGTGTATCCTGCACTTGGGCTGCCCTGAACCAGTCACTCCCACTACTTGAATGAGGCCTGTGCTCTCCCATTGAGGTTTGGCTCTTTTTGCCCTCTACCTATAATGAAGAGCTGCCCCCCACCCCTTGTCATCTTATCTGCCTGCTCCCTCGTTCTTAAGAGTCAGTTCAAACTCTGGCCATCTCCTTATAAAGGCTTCTCTTCAGCCATAAGAGCTATTTTCCTATCTGATCACAGCAGATCTGGGAGCTCGAGTCTGTCTGAGGCATTTGGCAGTCTCGCAAGCCTCAGTTTCATTCATTTGTCCTTCGAAGGCCGGCACTCTGATTTACTCATTTTTCTTTCCAACACCTTGTACACAGGGAAGCATTCAATGAATGTGTTGAATGAATGACTTCGTGCTGCACACAGGCGTATGCTCACTCCTGGCCCTGTTTTCCCCTTTCTGGATTGCTGTTGTAGGTCATTAGCTATGAACCCGGTGCAGAGACCCGAGATGTTTATCATCGGTGCCCAGCCTGTGTGCAGCCAGCTTCCTGGGCTCTCCCCTGGCCAGAGGAAGCTGTGCCAATTGTACCAGGAGCACATGGCCTACATAGGGGAGGGAGCCAAGACAGGCATCAAGGAATGCCAGCACCAGTTCCGGCAGCGGCGGTGGAACTGCAGCACAGTGGACAACGCGTCTGTCTTTGGGAGAGTCATGCAGATAGGTAAGAGGGCTGCGCTAAGGAACTGCACTCATCTTGTCTGGGAGCAATTAAGCTCCCTCAGGACTGGCACAGGGAGAGCCCAGATGGAGCCTAATGGGGTTCTCTCTAGGCTTGGCAACTGAGAGAGGCACACGAGGCCGCGGGCTCTGGGACACTGCAGTAACCACAGCTTGGCATTCCCTAGTCCTCTGCCTTCCAGGTTCACCTGGGGCAGGCTGCTCGGGACTCGCCCTGAGAGGGGGCAGAATATCTGAGTTGATTTAGAGTGGATTAGGAGGCCCGCCCACCGCCACTGCCTTTGTCTCTCAGTGCAAAGAAGAGCCTTGGGTAGAAAACGAGAAATTGCAGCCCTGAGTATCTATAGGATTTTTGCCTCTTCCACTTGAACCTTCCAAAGAGGGATAGAAATATCGGGCCAAACTGGTGATAGCTGTCACCACCCTAACCTCGTCCAGTCCCAGCGTCTTCATTTGAAAGGGACGTGGGAACGTGGGGGAAGGGGTCAGACGAAAGACAAAGATGAGAGGGAGAGGGCCAAGTCTTCCTGGATTCCTGTCCCCTCCCCTCTCCCACTGCTGGCCAAGGATTCTTGGGCTACCCAGTTGCTTAGCTGGAGGTGTGATGTGAGGTCTAATTGTTTTACGTCCTTTTGAAATGCAATCCTCCCCTCTCTGGCGAGAAATTGAGAAATCCGGCCCTATTCTACTGGGTCTTATCCCCAGGGCCATAAAAGGGAAGTGTTAGAACGCTGTGTTCCTCCAGCCTGACATTCTCCCAGAACACCTCCCTTCAAAAGGTTACCTGAGGCTGGAGTCTCCCCAGAGAGGGATTTTAGCGTGGCAGCGGAGTTGGGGAGGTGGAGATTTCCTGCTCCTCTCTTAGGGAGAATACTTGGAAGGCTCCTTCCCCCTCCCACTTATTCCAGACCTCTTTCCCTACCCTCTCTGTCCCATATTGAGAGGTAGGGCCCGAGGCAGTGGCTCATGCCTGTAATCCCAGCACTCTGGGAGGCTGAGGCAGGAGGATTCCTTGAGGCCAGGAGTTCAAGACTAGCCTGGGCAACATAGTGAGACCCCTGTCTCTATAAAAAAAATTTTTTTTAAGAGGGAGAGGGAATTAAAGATGGGGAAAGTACATGTTGAAACTTGCTGCTCTTTTGCTTCCTTTAGCAGTAACTCAGGATATATAAAAAGAAGGTCCTGGTGTTCCTGGGACAGTCTTACGGGGCTGCTTTCCCAAAAGAGTGGACTTGGGGGCTTAGTGTGACTCACTCACAGTTTATTGATTCTTCTCAAATCCACTTGGTATTTGCCTCTTCTCCCTGGTGAAAGTCTCGGCAGCACTCCCTGCCCTGTGTTTTGGGCAAGGAAACTAGGACAGCCTCGGTGCAGAGTGTTCTCTAGTCTCTGGAGTGGAGTTCATGTTTATTGGGGACCTAATGTAGGCCTGCTATTGGCTAGATCCTTTTCATGTGTGTTTCATGTGCATAAAGGCCTCAGAGTGAGGGGGTACTTTAGGAAAGAAAGGGGTTGGCAGGCAAAGACACCGCGCTGGGTTTAGGTGTGCCCTAGGTGCTCAGAGAAAGTACGCTTTGTCGAAGACAGCCCATCTCTCTGTGCCCTATTCTGTTACAAAAAGGAACCCTTCTGTTTGCCTCATTTTCCTCCTTCCTTTTTATAGCTTCCCTGAAGGCTCATGCTACCTAGGAGGCTGTCCTCCCTTCCTCCCCACTGAGCCCAGAGTAGCTCCTGGTCGGTCCTTGCCCTGTGTTGAAAATGACTTTCTAAGACTTCCTTTCGCCTTTGAAGCAGTAGCAAAAGTCAGTCACCAGAGGGCGGCAGAGCCCCTCGGAGGAGCCTCCGAGTCGCCCAGCCCCTGCCTAGGGAGCTTGGAGGCACCTTGGGCTGCTATGCAAGACAGAGGGCATGAAATTGCTCTGCTGTCTCCTTTAGGGGAAAGGTGCATGTCCCTCTAGTAGCTCCATGGCTGCTTTTTTTTTTAGCCATTTATCCTTGAGATGGTTAGAGTTTCAACTCTGAACTGTTGCATATGTAGATAACCCACTACATTGCATACCCGTTCTGAAGCCCCAAATTATCCCTTTCTTGCCGAGGATAGCAACAGTAGAGGGTACTCACTGGGCTTACCCAAGGGCCCAAAGGCTGCCCCGTGAAGTCAGAGCTACCCACACCCAGCTTCTGATAGAGACCCAACTGAAAGAGGCAGGCAGTGCAGCGGAGGACAAATTGGGATCCCAGAGAGTAAGGACAGGTTAGAGCTGTCAGAGTGCGTCAGGCCTGGTGTGCGTCAGGTTCAGCTGAAGGCAGTTCTGAAAGGGCTGATTCAACTCTGAAAAATATGTTTGCTAAAGAATGATAGAAATAAATCAGACATATGTAGCTTGGAAAAGTGAAAATGTAAAAGGCTGATTAGTTGTTTTCAAACACTGAAGAGCTGTCAAATGGGAAAGGGATTATAGCACAGTGCATCCGCAGCAGGCAGAAATCACAGGAGACATATTTCAGCTTAATACAAGAAGGAGCATTCTGGTGATTAGAGTCATTACAAAAAGATGGAATGGGTTGTCTTGAAAATCCAGCCTGCTTCTCTGAGGAACTCTGTAGAAGGAAAGCTCCTGGTGGATATGGAGGATAGCTCGAGGTTGAAGCTTGGGAGGCTCCCTCCTGTTCCAGGATGCCATGTCAGGCAGTTGAGGCTGCATTTTCAGGAGATGAGCTCCTCAAAGTGGGGCCCAGACCCTCCCGCCTGAGAGCCTCTTTGGCCATCTTACCATCCCCCCATGCTCCTTGTCACATTCTGAGCCCACTAGACCAGGTCTTATTGGCTGAATCGTGAGTGTAACTTCCTGCCATCATTTCCGTTTTTCTTGGGCTGTTCTTACTTCACAACTGATTAAAAGCCAGCCACTGGTTAACAGAGAAAAACAAACTCACTCAGCATGGTCTGCTTGTAAACTTCACTGTGTCATGCCCAGATCATCAAGAAGCAGGGCAAAGGGGGAGATTTTTCTTGGCCTATTGATTGATTTCAGACTGCTTCTCTGTCTACCTTCCAAGACAGGATTGTGGGACTCTACCTGGTTTAATCTCCGAGATCAGGATTGAATCCCTCCCTTCTGTCCATTTCTAAGTCCCTATGAATATAATTTATTATTTCTTATAACAGCTTTATCAAGATATGTAATTCACATACCATGAAATTCACCATTTTAAAGTGCACACTTCAGTGGCTTTTAGCACAGCCACAGGTTGCCCAGCCGTCACCATGATCTAATTCCATAACATTTTCACCACTCCATAGAGAAACTACACTCCCGTGAGCTGCCCCACTCTCCACACCCCAACCCGCGACGCCAGGCAACCACTGTTCTTTCTGTCTCTATGGATTTGCCTCTACTGGGCATTTCTTTTTTTTTTTGAGACGGAGTTTCGCTCTTGTTACCCAGGCTGGAGTGCAATGGCGCAATCTCGGCTCACCGCAACCTCCGCCTCCTGGGTTCAGGCAATTCTCCTGCCTCAGCCTCCTGAGTAGCTGGGATTACAGGCACGCGCCACCATGCCCAGCTATTTTTTTTTTTGTATTTTTAGTAGAGACGGGGTTTCACCATGTTGACCAGGATGGTCTCGATCTCTTGACCTCGTGATCCACCCGCCTTGGCCTCCCAAAATGCTGGGATTACAGGTATGAGCCACCACGCCCGGCCTGGGCATTTCTTATGAATGGGATTATATCATACGTGACCTTTGGCGACTGGGTCCTTTTACTTAGCATGATGATCTAAATGTTCATCTGTGTTGTAGTCTATATATATATTTAGAGGCAGGTTCTCACTCTTGCCCAGACTGGAGTACAGTGGTGCAGTGATAGCTCATTGCAACCTCCAACTCCTGGGCTTAAGCAATTTTTCCACCTCAGCCTCCTGAGTAGCTGGGACTACACTCATATGCCACCATATCAGCTAATTTTTTTTTTTTTTGAGATGGAGTTTTACTCTTGTTGCCCAGGCTGGAGTGCAATGGTGTGATCTCTGTTCACTGTAACTTATGCTTTCTGGGTTCAAATGATTCTCCTGTCTCAGTCTCCCAAGTATCTGGGATCACAGGAGCCCGCCACCACGCCTGGCTAGTTTTTATATTTTTAGTAGAGACAGGTTTCACCATGTTGACCAGGCTGGTCTTGAACACCTGGCCTCAGATGATCTGTCCGCCTCAGCCTCCCAAAGTGCTAGGATTACGGGCATGAACCACCATGACTGGCCTAATTTTTTTTAATGCTTTTTTAGAGATGGGGTGCTGCTGTGTTGCCAGGCTGTTCTGAAACTCCTGACTTCAAGTGATCCTCCTGCTTTGGCCTCCCAAGTTGCTGGGATTACCGGTGTAAGTCACCATGCCCAGCCACTTTTTATGGCTGAATAATATTCCATTGCATGAATAATACCACATTCTGATTACCCATTTACCCATTGATGGACAGTTTGGTTATGTCCATTTTTTTTGCCTTTTATGAATAATGCTGCCAGATGCATTCATGAGTAAGTTTCTATGTGGACATGTGTTTTCACTGCTCTTGGGTATAAAGGCATACATCTGAGATAGCACAGGTTTGGTTCCAGTGTACTGTAATAAAGTGAATATTGCAATAAAATGAATGTTTTGGTTTTCAGCACATGTAAAAGTTATGTTCACACTATCTTATAGTCTATTAAGTATGTAACAGCATTCCATCTTTTAAAAAGATACACATCTTAATTAAAAATACTTTATTGCTAAAAAATGCTGACACAGAAACACAAAGTAGGTATATGCTATTGGAAAAGTAGCAGTGATGGGTGTGTAGCAGGATTGCCACAAACCTTCAATCTGTAAAAATAACACAACACCTGCACAGCACAAGAAAGCCGAGCACAGCAAAAGGAGGAGCTTTGCCTATGTTCTTAGGAGTGGACTTGCTGGGTCTCATGGGGACTCTACGTTTAACCTGTTGACTGTTAGCCTTAGACTCCCAGGCTGTTTTCCAAAGCAGCAGCACTGCTTACCCTTCCCACTGACAATATGGGAGGGTTCTGGTTTTTCTGTATTCTCTCCAACTTGTTACTGGATATCTTTCTGATGATAACCATCCTAGTGGATGTGATTTGGGCTTACATTTCCCTGATAGCTGAGTATCGTGAAACAGGCATTTTATTGGGATAGAACATACATTATATGAATTTTCAGGTCGTTCGCCACAGCAGTAAAGGGGAACATAGTTGGGGTTTTCTACTGGAAAATGATCTGGGTATTTGGAGGGACCGTGATGAGTGCCTGGAATGGTCGGTGCTGTAGGTGTGATTCCCAGTGCTCCTGAGTTAGGAGGCAGTGTGGATGCCTATGGAAGAGAGAGGGGAGACCGCTTGGATTTTTTGGACACTGTAATTCTAGTTCGCTTTCGAGTCCTGGCCTCTGCCACTATCTGGCTAGATAATGGCAGCAATACAGACAGACAGATGCGTAGCTCAGAGAGCGGTGAGAAGTGGCATCTATGCGGCAGACGTTCCTGCTCGGATACAGCGTCCTATCATCGATCCCACGATTTCTTCCTCAGCCTCACTCCGTTGGACTCCCACTTCCGTGTGTTTCCGACTGCCCATTCTCCCCTCCGCTGAGGTCTCCCTCCTAGGAATCTACAGGTCAGGCAGGCTCTTCTGCAGTGGGTATTAGTGCAGGCCGAGGCCGAGGGACTTGTTTTATTCTGTGTAGTTTCAGAGGGCTGAGCTAGGGCCAAGAGGCGGAAGTAAAACTGAGCCGATTTCAGCCCATTATAAAGACGTTTTCAAGCATCCGAGCTCTGGGAAGTGAAAAGGGCTCCTCCTGATCTGCCCCAGGAGTGTCGGCGGACGCTGTGGTGTGCAGGTCAGCTGGGGGCGATGGGGAGCAGGACAGGTCTCCGGGAGAGGAGCGTGCACCCCCTTACTGCCCCTGCCTCCTCTTGCAGGTAGCCGAGAGACCGCTTTCACCTACGCGGTGAGCGCCGCGGGCGTGGTCAACGCCATCAGCCGGGCCTGCCGCGAGGGCGAGCTCTCGACCTGTGGCTGCAGCAGGACGGCGCGGCCCAAGGACCTGCCCCGGGACTGGCTGTGGGGCGGCTGTGGGGACAATGTGGAGTACGGCTACCGCTTCGCAAAGGAGTTCGTGGATGCCCGGGAGCGAGAGAAGAACTTTGCTAAGGGATCGGAGGAGCAGGGCCGCGTGCTCATGAACCTGCAGAACAACGAGGCGGGTCGCAGGGTAAGCTGGGCCTCCCCGGCCTCCCGGCACTGCAGACCCGTGGGGCTGCTCCCGGGCTGTGCCACCAGCCGTGGCCTGGCCATGAGGGAAGCAGACTAGTCTGACCGTGAAGATTCTTCCCTACAATTGCAAATTTAGATGTCCACATTATTGAACAAATCCTTTTCAGAATGCCCCACTTCCCAATGGGCACATGTGCTTTTTTTTTTTTTTTTACACTTTATTTATTATTCCACAGTCCCTAGAGGGCTTAGCTGCAATGTTGGGATCCGAATTCCAGACATAGGATTAGAGCAGAGCTCTTGTCTTGGCCACCCCTGCTTTGCCACTTGAACAGATAAGGCCTGTGGATGTTTACGCTCTCAGATCTTATCTAGGGTTTATGGTGTGTTAAAGGCTCAGGTAAAAACAGAGTCTTTTAAGAGCTGCTGTCACAGAAACCCAGTCATGCAGAAACCCAGTCAAAAAGCGCATTCAAGTACTAATGACAAACACCCGTCTGTGTTGTGAGTTTTTAAAGCTAAGTAGAAGTGTGAGAAGACAGCCGCCCGTTTAAGGCTCAAGCAGCCTCCCCAGTCTCATGTAAGATGTGACCACCTTTTCAGCCTCAGTTTCAGTAGGGACAACAATACAGTCTGAGGGGAGCTTGGTTCATTGTATGTGCAGAGCACACCTGGGCAGCAGCGTCATGGCTCCTAGGTGGGGTGCTGGAGAGTGTGGCCCCTCTGCCTGCATCTGGTTCCACAGATCCGGCCTCCTCTTTTTTTTGCTACCCGCCCCCCCATCATGGCTGCCTCTGCCACACAAGACTGGACGGCCTGCCTGCAGGAAGCTCTGCCTTTTGCTGCTTCTGCATAGCCAGTGTCAACAGGGACAGAGGGCAGCATGGGGGTGCACTGGGTTTCCCCTGAGAAAGAGCTGAGGTCTGAGCACTGGGTGGTGAGAGGATCTTTCTCCTGGAAAAAGACCTCTTGGGAAATAGCACAGACTTCTTTCTCTGAGTGTTGTCCCCACTGGGGTCTATGTCAAGCCAGCTGGCTCTAGGTCACAGGTGAGGTATCATAACAAAGATGAACTCACTAAAATATGAGAATGGCGGCCAGTGCGGTGGCTCACGCCTATAATCCCAGCACTTTGGGAGGCTGAGGCGGGAGGATCACCTGAGGCCAGGAGCTCGATACCAGGCTGGCCAACATGGTGAAACCCCGTCTCCACTAAAAATACAAAAATTAGCCAGGTGTGGTGCCACATGCCTGTAATCCCCAATTCTTGGGAGGCTGAGGCAAGAGAATAGCTTGAACCTGGGATGTGGAGGTTTCGGTGAGCTAAGATCGTGCCATTGCACTCCAGTCTGGGTAACAACAGTGAAACTCCGTCTCGGAAAAAAAAAAACTCATATATTGGAGCACATATCAAAGAAATGGGATAGGAAGTGTCTTTTGTCTGAAAGGGGATTTTGTAGTATGGCTGGGTAGAATGTAGTGCACCTGTGGGCATAGCATCAGAAGGCATGGGACATCAGGTAGAGACCAGAGTGGGTAATTTGCCCAGGGTCTTTCTTACACTTCCCCTATCCAGAGGCTACTTTTGTTTTGCAGAAAAGTGTGTATGTAATGTTGTGTCAGCCTGTGGTGATGTGAGGAGTACTGGTAGTTGCTCATCTCTATGGGCTAAACCAGGGCGGAGAGGTTGGAGCCATCTCAGGTGACTTCTGCTCAGGCCGGGTGTGGAGCCACCCAGTCCTCTCAGGCATCCTGTCTCCCAGTGCATTTGCCCACGCCTTTGGGTGTCTGAGCCTGAGGAGCAGAGACGTCAGCGAAGTGGTTAAAATCCACACTTGATCTCTGGAATGCCTGAAGTGGATCCAGTTGTTGAGGTCCTGGTTGGAACACTGCGCGCCCCAGTCCTCACTGTTAGTTGTCTCTCTCCCACCTGAACTTCGCTCGGGCGTTCATGCTCTCTGGGAGTATTCCCTGCTCTGCCTTGGCAGGTTGGCGGTAGGTTCCTGCGGGCAGGGATCGCCCTCTCTACCTCTTTGTTTTAACCCTCTGTGTACTGTATTGGGTGGGGCATGTGCATATGCAGACAGGCGCCCTTGGGAGAGGTCAGATTCACAGAGGCTGCTTGTGGCTCTGCTGAGCTGTGCTGTGGTGTCCGCAGGTGCCTTTGACCAGGCAGGTGACATCTACTCTTCCCCTTTCCCCTGCTGCTGGGTCCATCTCACTTTATTGCCCTTAATTGTTCGTTTGCTTGTCCAGGCTCTTATCTGGCAGCCTCCCCTCCCACTGGGCTTGTTCCTGGCTTGCATACCTTCCCTGTTTCCCGCCTAGCCCCTTTCTCCAGGCCGCACACCTGTCCTCTTCCTTAATTCCTTATTTCTCTCTTTGCCTGTGTCTGCTCCAGACTGGGAATTCCTGGCCCTCTCTCTCTCTCTCTCTTTTTTTTTTTTTTTTTTTGTATTTTTAGGAGAGTTGGGGTTTCACCATGTTAGCCAGGATGGTCTCAATCTCCCGACCTCATGATCTGCCCACCTCAGCCTCCCAAAGTGCTCCCGACCCCTGCCCTCTTTATTTTTTAATCCCCTCTCCAAGGGACAGGCCTCAGTCATCAGTCACCATCTGAGGCCGGAGGTAGTCACTGCTTGCCTCCTCACACCTCCGTACAAGGTTCTCCAGCAAGGACTGAGTGGTGGCTGGGACAGAAAATAGACAAGTATTTTAGAACCAGATTAAAAAGAAAAAAGGATTATCCAGGACCCGATGTCTTGACACAGAGTAAATCTTAGGCTACTTTGCCAGAAGTTTCTGTTGGCCCACAAGAGCCTCTAGAAGCTCCTTAGACAGTAATGGCAACACCAGGGGTTGACGGTGTTTTGCCACTCAAGGGATTCTAAGCATTTTCCAGATAAAAGCCTGGTGCCTAATTCTGTAACATTCCTGTCTGTCAGGAGGCTTGGGATTGGGACACCATTAGATGGAAGTGGAAGACTAGCTTAGAGGGCGCTTTTCCAGGGACGGATCATGGAACCGGAACATTTTTCAAAGCATTTTTTCTTTCTTTTTGAGTTAGCAGTCTGGGCTGAAAATTGGCATTTCCCCCATCGCCTACAAAAGGAGCTTATATATATTATCAATAGTAACATATGAAAAAAAATACAGCTATTCCTGTCTCTACAATGTCTTTGAATTAGGGGAAGTATGGGGGGTTGTGTTTAAATGTGAGAGCACTGGCGTGCTTCCTCTCGGATATGTTTTCCTAAAATTCTGGTCCTTGGAGTCTTGCTCCCCCTTTCCTTCCCTAGCTCAGCCTGAGTGTTTGCCCTGCAGGAGATGCTTATCTGGTGCCCCAGAGCTAAGCGGCAAGGTACACAGTTTTCAACCCTTAATGTTTCCTCCTTTCAGCAGTGCCAGATGCCTGCCATCCCTCTCTAAACCAAGGACCATTTCCAGAGGAATGTCAGGCTGCAGCTCAGACCCAGGGCATTTGGGCCAGAAGGGTAATTGCAGGTCCCGTCTTTGAAGTGTCTGTTGGAATGGGGTGTCAGTTCCTTTATGTCTTGGGCCTGGAGTTGCCCGGCCAAGTGCTGGTGCTTTTAACCTTGGGAAGAGCCTTCCTTCCTCCTCTGCTCTAAGCCACCTTTAAGCCCCGAGATTGGAGTGGATAAGTGCTGGTTATTCTGACTCCCTTCTGGGTGGCCTTGGAGGTTAGTGAGCCTCTCTAGAGCTTCAGTTTCTCCACCATAAAATAGTGGGAATAATTCTATATCAGAAAAAACTCAGGAAGACTTTTGACAACAGTCATAAGCCCTGATGATGACTGTGCTGTCTCTTGCACCTGCAATGGTCTCTGCTTAGCTCTGAATAAAGACACAATCCAGGGGCTCTTGAAAAGAAATCTAAGAGAAACCATTGAAAAATGAGTCCTGACTCAGTTGGTGACAGTAGCCGTGCGTAAGAAAATGTTCTGCAGCCAGCTTGCGTTTTCTTCCTGCCATCTGCACGTCTGGGCCTGCCGCCAGATTTGGTTGCCATGGTGCAGGAGTCTGCTGCCACCGAAAAGCACTTTGTAAGCAGCTTTCTGGTCTGCTCTTGCTTTGACATTCTGATTTGGGATAAGAACCCTAGTTCCGGTCTACTCCACGTTGTGGCGGTCCTGTGACTTCTTGGGTAGACCTGCTCAGGTGAACTGCTCCTGCCGGCAGGCCTAGCCTCTTACCATTCCCTTCACCTGGCCTCACTTCCTTACTCCAGTTCTCCCAAGGGGGCACCTGGGGGCTGCTAGGGAGGAAGGAGGTGGTCTTGCTTACAAATGGGATGGCTATGGCAAGACTGCTGATGACTCTCTGGAGTTAGTGACTGCATGGTAACATGGCCATTGAATTCTCAGGGTATTTGACAGGATTAGGGAGCGTTCTGAGCTGATCAGGGCTATACCAGTGATTTCTGTGATACATTGGATTCTTTTTTCTGACTTGTGCTCCTATTTATGCAAAAGCTGGACACATGTTGCTGTTTAGGTTTGTCTTGCTTTGTTTCTAGCGAAGGAGTCTTGCTCTCTTGCCCAGGCTGGAGTGCAGTGGCAGGATCATAGCTTGCTGCATCCTCAAATGCCTGGGCTTAAGTGATCCTCCTTCCTTAGCCTCCCCAGTAGCTGGGACTACAGGCACCAGGTATAGTGCCTGGCTACATTTTGTTGGCTATTATTTATTTGTTTGAGACTTTGATTGAGATGGAAATATCTTTATTTTCTGATCGTGAAAACGATACATTGATTATATGTAACAGGTTTTGAGGAATGAGAAACCGATAAAGTAGAAAGTGAAAGTGCCTCAGTGCCATCCTCCAGCTGATAGGGACAAGTTGCCTGGCCTCCCCAGCGTTCTTTCCTGTGGTGCCCCTTTTATGTTTTCCCACTGAGCACCGAGGATCCTGGAAAGCTCTTTGCATGCATTTGAAAAGCTGTCTCTCCGCTACCCTCCTGCCCCTCCTGTGTACAAGGCCTCTTCCTCGGGATCCTCCTTCTTACACCCTTCTTTCTCCTCCCCTAGGCTGTGTATAAGATGGCAGATGTAGCCTGCAAATGCCACGGCGTCTCGGGGTCCTGCAGCCTCAAGACCTGCTGGCTGCAGCTGGCCGAGTTCCGCAAGGTAGGGGACCGGCTGAAGGAGAAGTACGACAGTGCGGCCGCAATGCGCATCACCCGAAAGGGCCGGCTGGAGCTGGTCAACAGCCGCTTCACCCAGCCCACTCCAGAGGACCTTGTGTACGTGGACCCCAGCCCTGACTACTGCCTGCGCAATGAGAGCACGGGCTCCCTGGGCACGCAGGGCCGCCTTTGCAACAAAACCTCAGAGGGCATGGACGGCTGTGAGCTCATGTGCTGCGGCCGAGGCTACAACCAGTTCAAGAGCATGCAGGTGGAGCGCTGCCACTGCAAGTTCCACTGGTGCTGCTTCGTCAAGTGCAAGAAGTGCGCTGAGATCGTGGACCAGTACATCTGCAAATAGCCCGGCGGCTGCTCAGTGGACCAGTACATCTGCAAATAGCCCGGCGGCTGCTCCGTGGACCAGTACATCTGCAAATAGCCCGGCGGCTGCTCCGTGGACCAGTACATCTGCAAATAGCCCGGCGGCTGCTCCGTGGACCAGTACATCTGCAAATAGCCCGGCGGCTGCTCCGTGGACCAGTACATCTGCAAATAGCCCGGCGGCTGCTCCGTGGACCAGTACATCTGCAAATAGCCCGGGGGGCCTGCTCCGGCACCGCCCACACTCTGCCTCACAAAGGTCTATGTTATAAAAATCTATATAAATCTATTTTATATTTGTGTAAATAAATGGATGGATGCTAAATAATGGAAAGATGCAAATGGAAAGGAAAGCTTATTTAAGAGACGCTGGAGGTCTTTGAGGAGTAGACTTTGCTGGTTCTTTCCTCCTGGGGGGTGAGAGGCGGGGCTTTTTCTCTGGCGAGGACTCTCAGGATATAGGGACTTGGGAATATTTACTGTCTGTCCACTGTGGCCTGGAGGAGGGAGGTTGTGGTTGGATGGAGGAGATGATCTTGTCTGGAAGTCTGGAGCCTTTGTTGGTTAGATGACCGCCCATGACCCTGGCCACTAGGCCAAGAGGCCCTGTGAAGGTGGCAGGGACTCAGCTTCAACCCCGATGTCTTCAGGGTCTTGCCCGGAATGTAGATTGGTTGCAGAAGAGGCCCGGTGCTCTCCTACTCTTAATTCACGTGCATCTGTGCAGCATCTACAGTTACAGGAATGGCTCCTTCCCTAAACTGAGGAGAAGTCCAATATCATCTCTGGCCCAGTAACCACGACGAGATCTGCACCTCCCGGACTTCGGGCCTGCCTTCCAGCGAGGCTTCTTCACCTTGCACAGTTGACTAGCTGCTGCCACAAGTTCCCCGCCTGAGGAGGGAAGGGGGCCGTTTGACCTGACAGTCAGGAAAGCCCTGAACTGAATGTGCCTGGGCTGCAGAAGCCTGGGGGCATGACTGGGCTGAGTGGACACTGTGCTGTCCTCCCCGCGCGAGGGGAAGCTTAAGCTGCCGCTGTCACTCCTCCACCCTAGGGAGGTCAGGCTGGCGGCCGGCGCACTCATCATCTCTGCCCCAGGTGTACAGTTTCTCTTTGACATTAAATGCCCTTCACGGAGGTTTCGCTCCCTTTCCTTATTTGGACCCGTGCGGATCTTTCATGAGTCTCCTTTTATTTTTTATTTGATCTTTAGAACTCTGCAGTGTGGAAGAGGGTAAGGAAATTGACTCCTTAGACTGTATTGTCTGGTGATTAGGGAGAGGGCCAGAAGAATGTTGAGAATTAAATAAGGTGATGCATGTAGGCGTTCACCCCAAGGGCTAGCACACAGTTAAACACTCCAGAAGGGGTAGCTGGTAATATTACTGCTATGAACAAGGGAATTCAGAGATTTTTTTTTTTGAGACGGAGTTTTGCTTTTGTTGCCCAGGCTGGAGTGCAATGGCGTGATCTTGGCTCACCTCAACCTCCACCTCCCAGGTTCAAGCGATTCTCCTGCCTCAGCCTATCGACTAGCTGGGATTACAGGCATGTGCCACCACACCAGGCTTATTTTGTGTATTTAGTAGAGACAGGGTTTCTCCATGTTGGTCAGGCTGGTCTTGAACTCCCAACCTCAGGTGATCTGCCTGTCTCAGCCTCCCAAAGTGCTGGTATTACAGGTGTGAGCCATGGCCGAGGAACTTCAGAGATTTAAGTTGAAACCTCACATTTACCTCCCCCTTTCCCTTCTCCCATTTGATAGCCTACCAAGCAAATGCTGGCTTGTGCCCTGGTCCCTCGTAAAGCCCGGGCAATGGGGATGACCTTTGCTGTCTCCTCTATGTTGCTCTCTGTAGTTTTGGACTTCAGTATCTGGGCCCTGGAGAATAAGGCTTGGGGCTTCAGAAAGGGAGATATTCTTATCCTAAAAAGGGAGGAAGGAGTGACAGACAGAGACATTGAGCCAGGCTGCTCTGCAGTGTCCAGCCTGCAGGTAAGTGGTAATTACAGAAAGACATCAGTTTTATTCTAGAGAACTTTGCTTCTGGAGAAATAACATTAATGAGTTAACTTGGGTTATAATGAGAAAACGATATTGCAAAACTGTTTAAAGAGATTCTGGGTTGGGCGCGGTGCTATAATCCCAGCACTTTGGGAGGCCGAGGCGGGTGGATCACGAGGTCAAGAAATCGAGACCATCCTGGTCAACAAGGTGAAACCCCGTCTCTACTAAAAATACACAAATTAGCTGGGCATGGTGGTGCACGCCTGTAGTCCCAGCTACTCAGGAGGCTGAGGCAGGAAAATGGCTTGAACCGAGGAGGCGGAGGTTTCGGTGAGCCAAGATCGTGCCACTGCACTCCAGTCTGGGTAACAAGAGCGAAACTCTGTCTCAAAAAAAAGATCTGCCTGAGGACATTTATGGCCATACATACTACTGGTCTCTTTAGTACCTAAAGGGGAGTGTTCTGACCCAACCAAGAACCTCAGACCTAGAGTTATTTTACCAGCAGCTAACTCACGCTGTTACTCAGATTCCTTTGGTTGACACTTTCAAAGTGACATTTCATTTTCATGAAAGAAAATGATTGAAGTTATGGCCAGGTGTAGCAGCTCATGACTGTAATCCCAGCACTTTGGGAGGCTGAGGTGGGTGGATCACTGGAGGTCAGGAGTTCAAGACCAGCCTGGCCATCTCTACTAAAAATACAAAAATTAGCTAGACGTGGTGGTACATGCCTGTAATCCCAGCTACTTGGGAGGCTGAGGCAGGAGAATTGTTTGAACCTGGGAGAGAGACAAAAGTTGCAGTGAGCAGAGATCACGCCACTGCACTCCAGCCTGGGTGACAGAGTGAGACCCTGTCTCAAAAAAAAAAAAAAAGATTGAAGTTAATTGGTCTACAAAAGATGAACACCACGTCCTTGTCTTCATTCGTTGACATTTAACCATTTTAAACACCTTTAACCATAACTATCTAGCTGCACAGATCAACCGTGAAAATAGGGTTTTGAAACTGGTAAACTTGACTGTTCCCCACATCAGTTCTAGAGGCTGGGGGAATTACTTTGTATCCAGTGCTCAAACTGTTGAAGAGCTGAAATCTAATCTATCAGAAGCCCCCAGAAAGTAGCTGAGAATGATTGCCCACAACCCCTCAAAATCACTTCCATGTTCATGGAGGGAGATGGATAATCCTTATCAGCATGAGGTTTTCCTGCAGAGTCACGGCAAGTGGTGGAGTAAACCAATTTTCCTTCTGATGTGGGAGCAAGTTGTGTTCAAATGCCAGTGTGGTTATTGCACCCACCGACCTATGTTTCTAAGTAGGTTGGAGTACAGTTAGAGGTACTTGTCACTTGCCTGTTGAATCCTGCTGGATTGACAGCTGTCTGTGAAGTAACCAGTGATGCCGGAGGAACGTGGGCAGAGAATGTAGAAACCAACCTGAGAAAAGCAAGTGGGCTTCTGCGCAGAACCACAGAATGCTGGGGCAGGAAGGGAATGTGGCAGTTAAACTCAAGTTCCTGGGGCTCCAGATTAAGGATGGGACTCTCCATCCTTTGAGGTGAGAAACAAAACTTGCTATTTGTATTGAAACCTCAAATTGGCTATTGCTGTTCTGCCTGCCGTGCTTCCTCTCTTTAATCATTACTGCCTTATTTAAGCTAAGATACAATAGTAATGGTTGCTAAACTCTGTCATCCCCTAGAGTTTTAGATAAGGTTCGGATAAGGACCTCCAGATCCTGAGCAGGTCCCACACTTTAGTTGCTTGTAAAAAGGCAGAGTCCTGGGTCCCCAACACCAGGAATTTTTATTCAGCTGCTCTGGGGCAGAGCCTGGGACCTGCAGTGATCCAATGCTCAAGGCTACACTGGACTTGGATACGGAGAGCTAAGACCTGCCGGGAGTCAGGGAGCCTGGTCCTGATTCTCAGCTCAGTGCTCTTTGCAGCCCCAGGCAGGGTTCCCTAGTATCCAAAATGTGTTATAATCACCACGTAGTCTAACCAGATCATTGCATTGGGTGTAATGTCTGGACCAAACAGTCCCAGCCATCCTGGGGAACCTTTGTGACAAGTAGGAAAGAGCTTTCTGCCCCAGAGCAGAACTGTGTTCCACCTCCCTCCTCCACCTAGGATGGGTAAGGGCCTACTGATCCAATTCCTGAATGTCTATAATAAGGCAATATGTTCTTTGCTATTTGTCTTTGCCTTAACTTCAAGATAAAATTAAGAGAAAGGTATGCCTGACTGCCTCCATTTAATCAAAAGACAGGATGGACAGCTAGAGGATGGGAGGATAGGAAGGCAGTCACAGGTGTGGTTAAGCTTAGGGCAGGCCTCCATTCATCCAAGCATCGTGGACAAAGTCTCCAGAACTTGGGTTCAAAGCCTTACTTGGACAGCCCAGTTTGTTCTCTTCCACTCTCCATCCTTTGAGGTAAGAAACAAAACTTGCTATTTGTATTGAAACCTCAAATTGGCTATTGCCTCGGAAATTCTGCCATGCTTCCTCGCTTTAATCCTTAGTATCTTATTTAAGTTCCATCATCCCCTGGGGTTTGAGGAGCTAGCAAGCTGTCCTGTCATTATGACTGCTCTGTGAGATAGAAATCTTGCAGATGCAGTAGTTTATCAGACAGGCCTATTCCTTGGGCAGAGAGCCACAGCACCCTGAGCGTGTGGGGAGAACAGTGCTTCCATCTTAAAACAGGCTCTGCTGCATTGCCAGACACCACTGATACTGGGCACATGGATTTTGGGAGAACCTCAGTGTGAGAGTGTGTGTGTGTGTGTGTGTGTGTGTGTGTGTGTGTGTTTGCACTCGTGTACTTATGCCCACAGGAAAGAATGTTTTTCATTAATCTAGAGGTGGAGGCGGAGACGCACCAGAGGCATGGAGTATGTAAAAAATTAAAAACAACTCCACACTTCTGGCTGAGGCATTGCAGAGCATGGGTTGTCTATCTTTATTGGAAATGTTTGTCCTCTGCCTGGCTGGTGATGACAGGCTTCATATCTCTAGAAGGAATGCTGGGGAGCTGAGAAGGGCTGCGAGCCATGGTTGCTAAGTGTTACTCTTAGTTCTTTATTATGTAAGAATCTCTGCATTGTGTTTATACTAAAACAGTAAGTAAAGGGTGCTTTAATTCTGGTTTTACATAAGAAGCATGGGAGTTTGCCCATTTTTCTCTGAAGTAAGAAGATTTGGGCCCAGCGTGGAGGATCGGACAACAGGCAGTGTGGACGACTGAACCCCATCCACTGGTAACTTTCTAGCCTGTTGGAGAATTTCGGTGTTCCTTGTGTAGATTTTTCCTTCCTCGCTTCCTCCCTGTTGCTGCAGGCCTTCTGGTCTTCACGCTGCTCATTTGCAGCCCGACCAGAAGCAGCAGCAGCAGCAGAGCCAAATCAGTTCATTGAGGCCTCCTAAGTCATTTTGATAAACAACTGGGTGGGAGGAGGGGTGGTTCAAGTGAGATTTTAAGAATGACAGATGCATGTGTATTATTTGAAGCTCCACAGGAGAACTGAAAGTAGACTGAAAGCTGCTCACAGCCAAAGCCAGAAATAAACTGCAGGAGAGAGAGAGAGAGAGAGAGAGAGACTGACTCATTCAGGGCAAGAGAGGGTTTGCTGGTGTGGAAACCGGGTGGTGGGGAGGCATTCAGTATCAGGAGGGCCCTCAGCCAGGTCCCAAGGAAAGATGTGAAAGAAAAGACGCTACGGAAAGAGTGAACCCTTTTCATTCAATCTTATTGTAAAGCCAAAAGGAATGACTACTGTTTTAAGTGACCCTGGCCCCATCCCATATTAGTGCTCTGCCTGTTGGGTCAGCCAGCTCTTTGGCTGGTACCCGATTTGAAAGTTATGTCGGCTGGGCACGGTGGCTCAAGCCTGTAATCCCAGCACTTTGGGAGGCCAAGGCGGGTGGATCACGAGGTCAAGAGATCGAGACCATCCTGGTCAACATAGTGAAACCCCGTCTCTACTAAAAATATAAAAAAAATTAGTTGGGCATGGTGGCACATGCCTGTAATCCCAGCTACTCAGGAGGCTGAGGCAGGAGAATTGCCTGAACCCAGGAGCCGGAGGTTGTGGTGAGCCGAGATCGCGCCATTGCACTCCAGCCTGGGTAACAAGAGGGAAATTTCGTCTCAAAAAGAAAAGAAAGTTATGTCTTTCGTATATTTATTTCCAGAGACCTTTTTAGTAGAAGTTGTATTTCATAAAGGAATTTTTAAAATCTCTTTTGTTCCCTGCTCTGTCTGCCAGCACCCACAACAGTGCCTAGAACAAAGCAAGCACTCAGTAAATATTTGCTGAGTGAATGAATGAATGATGAGGAAACTGAGGCATAATGTGATTAACTGCCCGGTTCACAATGTCATTTGTTCTATCAAAATTGGAAGTCATAGAAACCAATTTGAGCCAGATTACAAAGGAGTATGGCACAAGGGGTCCCAAGAGTCGCAAAGATGCCAGGGCCTTCAGGAGTGGACCTGGATCCCCCTTCTGGATCCCCCTCCCTTCCTCCTCTCTCTTCTGAGGGCTGCCCCTCTCTCTCTCCCTCTCTCTCCTTTCCTCCCTCCCTCTGCAGACCAGCTTCCTCTGCCTCCCATGGTGGGGACAAGTCAGCACACAGCTTCCCAGTTAGGCTACAGTTCCAGCCACAGGAAGGGACTCTGAATCTCTCCTCGTCCTTGTCCCAAATTCACAGGAGGGGCTCCTGGTCAGGGCTCTGTCCACCATTGCATGACTTTGCAGCGGTCAAGTCAATGAGTGGAGGGGCTGAAGAACTCATCAAGGTGAAAGGAGCTGCTCACGTTCTCATAAATTTCTCTGTGGATGGTTAGATCGAGAGAACACATAATCCGGCGGTGTGAACAGAGATCCCTATGTATTTACCCTGGAAATTATCATGATGTCTTTACTGAGGAGTCTTTTATCTGTGAAAATGCACAATTATGGGAGAAGTCCTGAGGATTGTCTAAAATAAGTAAAAACCTGAGCCCACTAGTGTGAAGAGGAAGGCTTCTGGTCTCTGAATAACCCAGGACAGGACATACACACATTCCTCTATTTTGCAGGGTCGAGGGAGCAGAATTGCTAAGAAGCTGATTAGAGTCAGGACAGCCCCTGACTGGCATTCTGCCCTACAGGTGTGTTCATTTTTTAAATACTAAGCTGTATTTGAAGTCCAGTCATTCCTGTGGATAATTTAAAGTTACTTTCCCTCTGACAGGACCACTCTATAGTATCAACTGCTTCCTTCATACATTTTCCTAGTTCTTCAAGGCCTGAGTATGCCAAAAAGGAAAACCCGAGAGGAATAGGGGTTGCCAGGATTTTTCTGTAAATCTTCCACAGCTCTTGGGGGCACCCAGTAGGCATTTGAAACGGACTTACCTCCTGTGGCTGGCCTTTTTTGTCTGTTTTGTTTTGACAGCAAAAGCCATATAGCCTTGAATCTTAAGCTATGACAGGCAGGACACATTTGTAAAGTAGGAAGTAATTACACTCACACTTTTTAGGTGCTATGTTTCCTTCCTCATTTTATTTTCCAACATGAAAGTACATTTTTTGATGGACCTGAGAACACGGCCTTAGGTCCGAGCAAATGGTCCACCTGGAGCCCACTCCAGACTAGTCTGCAGTTCGGCGTCTGGCCACAAAGTGTCGCTGTCCTCTCAGTTCTAGCCGAATTGCTCCGGCTCGCACCTTGGTTCAAAAAAATTTTATTTTGGCCTGGCGCAGCTGTTCATGACTGTAATCCCAACACTTTGGGAGGCCAAGGCGGGGGGTCACTTGAGGTCAGGAGTTCGAGACCAGCCTGGCCAACGTGGTGAAACCACATCTTTACTAAAAATACAAAAAATTAGCTAGGCGTGGTAGCCTATGCCTGTAATCCCAGCTACTTGAGAGGCTGAGACAGGAGAATTGCTTGAACCGGGGAGGCAGAGGTTATGGTGAGTCTAGATCATTCCACTGCACTCCAGCCTGGGCAACAGAGTGAGACTCCATCTCAAAAAAAAATTATAATTGTAAATTAAAATAAAAGTTGGGTGATGGGTCATTGCAGATTGATGGCAGAAAACGGAATCTGGACAGCAGCAAAGCTGAGTTCTAGATTTTTCATTTGGATAAATATGGGAAGAATTAGGCCAGTCTTATTTTACTTATTTTTAAAAGATTGAGTGAGGAGGGCAAGGCAGTGGGAAAGAAAACATGAAAGGAATGCCTTGTCCTGCTCGGCTGGACCTCAAGACATCCACAGTACTTTTCATGCTTGAAGGTTATGGTGAAGGAGGTGAGTAACCATTATAGCTGACATTTGGTATACTGTGTACCAGCTGCTTTACACACATTACATGCAAGCCTCTCAGGACTCTGCTGTGTAGCCAGGATTCTCCACGTGTTTCAGATGGGAAAACTAACCCTGAAAGCGGTGAAGTGGCATACTTCACCTCACACCGTCATTAACTGATGCTGACTCCAGGCCTCTTTCAGCCTCCTCAGTGGATTTCCAGGTAAAGAATCTAGTCAGCTGAAATGGGTATCTTCTAAGTCTCAGGCAATGTACAATAATCTTCCCTATCTTGCCACCATGAATTTTGAACAAGAAGAGTGAGTAGGGAGATTTCTTTTGATAAGGGCATATGGCAGGGGGAATTTGGGGATCCCAAATCTAAAGTAAACAGGTCAGGTACTGACACCTGCAATCCCAACATTTTACCAGGCTGAGGCGAGGGTGGGTGACACTTGAGACCAGGAATTTGAGACCAACCTGAGCAACACAGCAAGACCCTGTTTCTACAAGAAAGAAAAAAAAAGGCTGGATGCAGTGGCTTATGCCTGTAATTCCAGCCCTTTCGGAAGCTGAAGTAGAAGGATTGCATGAGTCTAGGAGTTCGAGACCAGCCTGGGTAACACAGAGAGACCCTGTCTCTACAAAAAAAAAATACAAAAAACAAGCTGGGCATGGTGGTCCCACCTGCTCAGGAGGCAGAAGTGGGAGGATCACCTGAGCACAAGAAGTCAAAGCACAGGGAGCTGTGATGACACCGCCGCATTCCTCCAGCCTGAGAAACAGAGTAAGACCCTGTCTCAAAAAAAAAAAGAAAAAAAAAGGCAGGGCGAGGTGGCTCATGCCTGTAATCCCAGCACTTTTGGAGGCCAAGGTGGGTGGATCACGAGGTCAGGAGTTCAAGACCAGCCTAGCCAACGTGGTGAAACCTCATCTCTATTAAAAATACAAAAAAAAAAAAAAATAGCTGCACGTGGTGGTGGGCATCTGTAATCCCAGCTACTTTGGGAGGTTGAGGCAGGAGAATCGTTTGAACTCGGGAGGCGGAGGTTGCAGTGAGCCAAGATGGTGCCCTATTCTCCAGCCCAGGTGATAGAGCAAGACTCCATCTCAAACACACAAACAAAAAAACCCAGCCTTGCTATCAGACTGTACAAGATCACAGAGCTCAGAAATCTGGACAGACCTGAAGGATAATATCTCAAGAGAAGCCTCTGAATGTTGCTGGCTCCCCTAAAAGCTGAGCAGGGAAAAGCCAGCAACCACACAGCTGCACATGCTGCTGGCTCTGCCCCAGCACTGGCCCAGAATCCAACTGGGGCTTCATATTCTCTCTTGGGAAAGTCCCCAAGGGCTGTCTGCAGTAGTCACGCACTTGGGAACTTGGGCTGCACGCTGAATTAAGAACTCAGCCAAATGAAAACTCAGTTAGTCTGTAAAGTCATTTGACTTTTTGATGGGCAAAGAGATTTGGCTTTTTTTTTTTTTAAGACAGAGTCTCACTCTGTCGCCCAGGCTGGAGTGCAGTAGCTCAATCATAGCTCACTGCAGATTTCACCTCTTGGGCTCCAGAGATCCTTCCACCTCAGCCTACTCAGTAGCTAGGACTACAGGTGCATGCCACCAAGCCCAGATAATTTTGCTTATTTTTTGTAGAGACAGGGTCTTATAGTGCCCCTGGACTCAAATGATCCTCCTGCCTCAGCCTCCCAAGTAGCTGGGACCACCAGTGTGCACTACCATGCCCAGCTTTTTTTTTTTTTTTTTGTAGAGGCTGGTCTCAAACTCCTGGGCCCAAGCAATCGTCCTACATTTGGCCTCCCAAAGTCCTGGGATTACAGGCATAAACCACCATGACAGGTCACAGATTTGGTTCTTTAATCCCAGGGATGAGAAACCAGAATTGTAGCCTCGACTCCAATGTCAATTTGTTCAAAAGCCTCTGAGGAAGAAGCATCAGGCTTCCAGGCTTTATTTGCTCCTCACTTCCCGGTTCAGCTCAGGGTTTTTGCAAAGTTTAGCTGCCAAACGAAGTGAGAAAGTGCTCTGGAAAATGTATATGATCCATTCTTGCATTCACTATTATTTTATTTCTGCTGTTGACTGTTGTGAACTGACCCAGTAACCACAGGGTAGTTCTTTGTTTTCCAGGCCCCTTATTGCTTTTTTACAACAACAACAACAACAAAAAAACACTTTCTTTGCTAAACAAACTTTGTGTGTGTGTGTGTGTGTGTGTCTGTGTGTGTGTGTGTTAACCAAAAGACCAAAGGTGGAAATACAGCATGGCTTTCTTTCTTTCCTTTCTTTTCTTCTTCCTTTTTTTGAGACAGAATCTCACTCTGTGGCCCAGGCTGGAGTGCAGTGGCATGATCTCGGTTCACTGCAACCTCTCGGGTTCAAGTGATTCTCTTGCCTCAGCCTCCCTAGTAGCTGGGATTATAGGCACATGATACCACTCCTGGCTAATTTTTGTATTGTTAGTAGAGACGAGGTTTTGCCATGTTGGCCAGGCTGGTCTCAAACTCCTGACCTCAAGTGATCTGCCCGCCTTGGCCTCCCAAAGTACTGGGATGAAAGGCATGGGCCAACACCCCCAGCCTTACAGCATGGCTTTCTAAACAGAATAGCTATTTGTTGTTGGGACAGGTAACTGAGAGGATAGATTTCATTCCCCAGAGAAGTTTAAGAATATAAGAGCATTTAGATGTTTTTAGAATTTAGTAGAGTATAGAGCCAGGGAGAAAACCAGACATTCTCTGGAGATTCATCATCTAGAGGGTTTTGTGAGTCCCATCTCCTTTTCAGGAGTTAACCAGCCTCTAAATAGCAAGGGTGACCAGGCACGGTGGCTCACACCTGTAATCCCAGCACTTTGGGAGTCCGAGATGGGGAGATTCACCTGAGGTCAGGAGTTCAAGACCAGCCTGACCAACATGGAGAAACCCCATTTCTGCCAAAAATACAAAATCAGCTGGATGTGGTGGCATGTGCCTGTAATTTCAGCTACTCAGGAGGCTGAGGCAGAAGGATCTCTTGAACCTGGAAGGTGAAGGTTGTGGTGAGCCGAGATCGCACCATTGCACTCCAGCCTAGGCAACAAGAGTGAAACTCCATCTAAAAAAACAAAAGGCCAGCAAGGGCACTGGATTCAATGCAGAGGACCTGGCTTCCCAACCAACTGATTAAGTGATTCTAGGAAGTTTCCTCTGTAACAATACTCCCTCTACCTCAAATTAAATAATGGATGTGAAAGGCATTTGTAAAATATAAACTTTTAAAATATTGAGGCTGGGCATGGTGGCTCATGCCTGTAATCCCAGCACTTTGGGAGGCTGAGGCAGGAGGATTACTTGAGCCCAGAAGTTTGAGGTTGCAGTGAGCTATGCTCAAGCAACTGCCTTCCAGCCTGGATGACAGAGCAAGACCCTGAATCGAAAAAGAAAAAAGTACCGGTGTATCTTATATAGATACAGGTAAGTGTATAAGATATATCTAGCTTTCATCATGGCAAGATCCATGAAAATACGCTTTTTTAAAAAGTAAAATGTATTATGTAAGCTCTTGGGAATCATCTCGATTGAAGCCAGCCACAACTGCAAGGGGTCTAACCTTGATGACCTGAATTTGTTTGGTGTTTTGTATACCCAGAAATCTACCATCTTTCTCTGTGTTGACCGTGGTCTCTCCTGAGAAGGCCAGTACCTGAAAAATGAGCATTCCATCCCCATCACATGGGAGTTTTTTGTTTTTTGTTTTTTTGAGACAGAGTCTCGTTCTGTCGCCAGGCTAGAGTGCAGTGGCACAATCTCGGCTAACTGCAACCTCTACTTCCCAAGTTCAAGCAATTCTCCTGCCTCAGCCTCCCAAGTAGCTGGGACTACAGACGTACACCACCACGCCCAGCTAATTTTCGTATTTTTAGTAGAGATGAAGTTTCACCATGTTGGTCAATATGGTCTCGAGAGCTTGACCTCGTGATCCGCCCACCTCAGCCTCTCAAAGTGCTGGGATTACAGGTGTGAGCCACCATGCCTGACCTTTTTTTTTTAACCCCCTATTCTGTTTACCACTTTGTCCTAAGGCATGAAGACCTTAGGAAACTTCTTTTTTTTTTTTTTTTTTCTGAGACAGGGTCTCCTTCTGTCACCCAGGCTGGAGTGCAGTGGTACGATCTTGGCTCATTGCAACCTCTGCCTCCCAGGCTCAAGTGATTCTCCTGCCTCAGCCTCCCAAGTATCTGGGACTACAGGCATGTGCCACCACACCCGGCTAATTTTGTATTTTTAGTAGAGACGGGGTTTCTCCATGTTGGTCAGGCTGGTCTCGAACTCCTGAACTTAGGTGATCTGCCCACCTTGGCTTCCCTGGGATTACAGGCATGAGCCACCGCACCCAGCCAAGGAAACTTCAAGAAGGCAAAGGGAAGGAGCCACCCCTGTGTCCTTTGAAAACATGGACAGGCAGCCAACTCTGAAAGGAGCTCTGGGAATGGACTCTGCCCCTCAACCCCTGGGCCTGGCAGCCCTCACCTAGCTGCTTTTCCCCACTGGCCTCTGCCCCAGGCCATGGCAGCCACAGCAGGGGCTCTGAGCTGGAAAGCATCCCTCCTCCTCACAGAAGGTCTGTGACAGGTGATAGGATTCTCAGGATCTCAGGTTAGAAGCTGGAAGGCATTTTCTGAGGGCCACATGATTACACCAGCTGGAGTTTCTGTTACCATTGTACAGTCCTTGATTTCTGGGACACAAGACGTTCTTTTGGGCTGTCCTGAACAACAAAGATCACAGATACACTTGTTTATTCGTGGAGACGCCCTCTCGCTCTAAACAATTGACTTACAAATTCTCTTTCTGAGAACAATGCCCATTCATAAGTTGGGAACATTCTGTATGAGTGACTTCTGGCTGGAAAGGCACAGTTCTCAGGAGGGGAAGGTGGGTAGGGTTTCACCCCTATAAAGTGGGCCGGTGCTTAGACACTCAGGTCCCAGTGTTTGCTAGAAATGCTTGGGCACACACAGGTGCCTGGTCCAAGCCTGCCACAAGGAACACACCTGTGCATGTGACAGTCTCATGTCCTGCCAACATGCCAACTAACCTTCCTAACCTTCACCCTGAGCTGAGCGGGAGTATTGGGTGACTGTGTCCTCACCAAGGTCACAGTAACACTTTTAGAAAAAAAAATTCAGGCCGGGCCTGGTGGCTCATGCCTGTCATCCCAGCACTTTGGGAGGCCAAGGTGGGCAGATCACCTGAGGTCAGGAGTTCGAGACTAGCCTGGTCAACAGGGAGAAACTCCTTCTCTACTAAAAATACAAAAATTAGCCAGGCGTGGCGGAAATGCTTGTAATCTCAGCTACTCCGGAGGCTAAGGGAGGAGAATAGCTTGAATCCGGGAGGCGGAGGTTGCAGTGAGCCGAGATTGTGCCATTGCACTCCAGCCTGGACAACAAGAAACTCCCTAGAGTTCTAAGGCAGAGACTGGCTAAGCTTTTGCGGGACCTAAATGTTATATAATCAGGGTAGGGCAGTTTAAATAATTACGAATATGAAATTATGAACAGGGGCTCAGAAGGCAAGGGAGAGACCCTGAAACTTGAGCTTCATTCACTTAATGGAAAATGCAACTCTGGTTGGGAAAGAATCTAGAAGATTCTATGAAAATACAATTTTTTTTTTTTTTTTTTTTTTGAGACGGAGTTTCGCTCTTGTTACCAAGGCTGGAGTGCAATGGCGCGATCTCGGCTCACCGCAACCTCCGCCTCCTGGGTTCAAGCGATTCTCCTGCCTCAGCCTCCGGAGTAGCTGGGACTACAAGCACGCGCCGCCATGCCCAGCTAATTTTTGTATTTTTAGTAGAGACGGGGTTTCACCATGTTGACCAGGATGGTCTCGATCTCTTGACCTCGTGATCCACCCGCCTCGGCCTCCCAAAGTGCTGGGATTATAGGCTTGAGCCACCGCGCCCGGCCGAAAATACAATCTTATAGAGCTTTGAATTACTTTCCTTAACATACTTTTAATATTTCTTGCCTTATATAGATCCTGGCTTTTCTCTGACAATGTCATTCAATTGAAAACCCTTTGGGTAAAGGCCCTTGGCCTCCCGTCACCCCCATGCGGGCGGGAGGTGGTGCTCTCGGGGTCTCCACACCCCGGGGTTGCAGCCCCTCGCTGGGTAGTCTCTCCAGCCCGACTGTCCTCTCCGCATTTTGTCCCTGTCCTCCACCCACCATGGGGCACCTCTGCAAAGCACCCAGGGTCAAAGGCGCACGGCCGTTTCCTCCCAGCCCTCATCCGCCAGCCAGCTGAGCCGCGCCTGGGCCCCCGTCACCGCGCCTCGCTCCTTCAGGACCCGAAGCCTCTGTGCTTAGTGCCCCCTGCAGCCCACTGCTACCCCACTCCTGCTGTGCCCGCCGCCTCTGCACTGCCCTCCTGGACTTCATTTCGCCCCTCCCCTGCCTGGCTCTCCCACGGCCGGCCACCCCAACCCCGCCCCAGCAGCAGCCTCGAATGCCCTTTCCTCCAGAGCGCCTCGCGGCGGGGCGGAAGGCGGGGGGAGGGGCGCAGCTCCGCCTCCCTCGCCCGGAACAGCCTGCAGGCGCCGTCCGCCGCCACTCCCCACCCAGCGGGGCTCTGCCAGCTGCTCCCAGCGCTGACAGCCACCCCCGCGGGCGCTGAGCGGCCACACGTGCATCTTCTCACCCTTCCCCTGCACCGCCCGCTGTCCAGCCCTCTCTTCCTGTTTTCTTCCGCTGCACAGTTGGCTAAAGAACCTTGCAGACTTGGGACAATTCGCCCCTGTCCCGATTCCTGATCCCTGGCCTCGCAGCCCCACAGCTGTTTTCCTTTCGCCTCCCGGGTTTCCCCTCGCCCGCAGCCCCAGCCCTCTGCGGCCGCGACCTGCTCTGCCCGATCTGCGCCTCCGGAGGTGCCGCTGCCCCCCTCCCCTCCCCTCTTCCCGCCTCCCTCCTGAGAGGCCCGCTGTGGGGAGGGCGGACTCGGTGTGTGCTAGGCTTCCCCCACCCCCGCCCCGGAGAGATTCCCCTCAGGGTACAAGCAGAGCTCCCTGAAGCTTAGTTAGCCCTCACCCACCAGCTGCAAGGGCGAGGACCCTGCCTTCCTGATCGCTCATCGCCCCGGGCCTGGCCTGCGGTCTAACCCGGAGAAGCTGCCCGCTGTTCCGTGCCCACCAATGCACCTGCCCGTGAACATGAGGCCGCGGGGGGGCCGCTGGGCAGAGTGCGGAGAGAAGGGGTGCACTGGGCACTCAGCGCAGCCCTAGGGAGGCAGGGCCGCCCCAGCCTGCTCTCCTGTCCAGGAAGGCCGTCCGGAAGCAGAAACCCCAAGAAAACGGCTGGCTGCTCAGGGTGGCCTTCAATGTCTCTCCTAGCCTGACAGTCGCTTCCCACCAACCCTGCCCTGTGGTCTCTGGCGCGCCCTCGCATCTCCTTTCTGTAAAATGCAGATCGTGGCGTCTTCCCTCTCCCCTGAGGATCGTGAGCCAATGCGTGTGAAGCCACCAAATCCCAATTTGTATTAACGTGCTGGAAGCAAGGGGGTCAGAGCAGCTTTCTCCTCTGGTGGAGACAAAACAATGATTTTCTTTCTTTTTTTTCCATACAGTATCTCACTCTGTTGCCCAGGCTGGAGTGCAGTGGTGTGATCTTGACTCACTACAACCTCTGCCTGCCCGGTTCAAGCGATTCTCCTGCCTCAGCCTCCCAAGTAGCTGGGATTGCAGGCACAAGCTACCACGCCTGGCTAATTTTTTGTATTTTTAGTAGAGATGGGGTTTCACCATGCTGGCGGGGCTGGTCTCGAACTCCTGACCTCGAGATCTGCCCGCTTTAGCCTCCCAAAGTGCTGGGATTACAGGCATGAACCACCGCACCCAGCCCCAACAATGATTTTCTTAAGGACACACAGTTTGATGCTGGAGGCTTGAGAGTGGCTACAGTTGGGGCACTGGAGAGGTGGCCTCTGGAAAAGGGGTCTAAGTTACATAGTGACTGATGCACTGCAGAATGCCTGCTAGATTGTACCTTTGCTGAAGGCAGCGCCAGTTACCTGTTACACTGTTCACTATAGAATTGCCAGCACCAAGCATAGCATGGACTGTTAGCAGCAGCACAGTAAACATCTGATGAAGGAAGGAGGGAATTAAAGGAAGAATAAAGGAAGGAAAGGATAAAGAAAAAAGGAAGAAGGGAGGGAGAGAAGGAGAGATGGAAGGAAGGATGGATGAAAGGAAGGAGGGAAAGGAAGGATGAAAGAAAGCAAAGAGGGAGGAAAGGAAGGAAGGAGGGAGGAAAGGAGGGAAAGGATGAAGAAAGGGAGGGAAAAGGAAAGAAAGGAAGACAGGAAGGAGGCTGCTTAGGAGTAAAATGCCCATAGGGACGATGCAACCAGGCCAAGAGCCAATAGAAGGTGCAGAATGTCAAGCTGCCGAGGTGGATCATGGAAGGCGAGAATGAGGGAATGTCCACCCAGTCCTCAACGACAAATCATCATCTTGTTTTATTTTGCTTTTTTGGTCTTAATTTTTAGTCCACGATGCCTGAATGCTGGTGTTCTGTGCAGATCTTTGTGTTTGGGTAGAGAGAAGGAGAAAGAACACTGGGACTGGCCCACCATGGCCCTGCCCTTACACACTACAGGAGGGTGATTATATGAAAAGGATGACGAGGACGTGCGTGTAAAACATTTCAACACACAAGGCCAGGTGCAGCAGCTCACACCTGTAATCCCAGCACTCTGGGAGGCTGAGGCAGGAGGATCGCTTGAGTCTAGGAATTTCAGACCAGCCTGGGCAACATGATATAAACCTGTCTCATATAGTTTGCCATTTGAATCTACTACCTACAAATATGACTATAAAAACAAGCAAACAAGAGCCTCTCAGGCTCAGGAAGGAGAGCCTGAGAGGAAGGGAAGAGGAAAGAAAAGCCTTCTTTCCCATCTCTGAAGCCTTTGACTGAGGCCAGTGGGTAAATACTGATGCTGAGGAGGGGAGGAGAGAAAGACAGAGAGAGACAGAGACAGAGAGAGACAGGCAGAGACAGAGACCCCTGAAAGGCTGGTCTGCTTTGGAAATCCTCATGGTTTGCCTAGAGGAGCAAGCAACGTGGGCCAAGCTAAGAGCCTTGAGAGCTTTTAACACACCAATTAGGTAGTAGGCCAGGCAGGAAAAAACACTGAGAAATGTCCAGTATGGGCCGGGCGTCGTGGCTCATGCCTGTAATCCCCACACTTTGGGAGATTGGAGAGGGGGAGAATCACTTGAGGCCAGGAGTTGATGACCAGCCTGTGCAACATAGTGAGACCCCATGTCTCCCAAAAAGTAAAAAAAAAAAAAATTAGCCAGGTGTAGTGGCGTAGCTACTTGGGAGGGTGAGGCAGGACGAGTACTTGAGCCTGGGAGGTTGAGGCTGAAGTGAGCCATGATTGCATCACTGCACTCCAACCTGGTCAATAGAGGGAGACTCCATCTCAAAAAGAAAAATATATTCAGTGTGGCCAAGATATTTTAGGGTGATGAGAAGGAGCAGGGAGCCTCCTGGCCAAACTTAGTCTGCGATCCTGTCCTCAGTGTCTGAGACTACTAAGTCCTCAACAAGAAACAAAGATTAAGGGTCCAAATAATGAAAAACAAACCATGAAGAACTAACCACCACTGTGAATAAACTTTAAAGGCGTTGTGCTAAGTGAAATGGGCTAGTCGCAAAAGGACGACTACGACTATGCCATGATTCCACCTATACGAGCTACTACAAATAGTCAAATTCAGAAACAGAGGATAGAACGGTGGCCACCAGTGGCTGGCTGGGCAGGCTGGGGAGTTAGTGCTTAATGGGGACAGAATTTCAGTTGGGAAAGAAATAAAATATCTGGAGATGAATGGTGGTGATGGTGGCACAAAAATGTGAGTGCACTCAATGTCACAGAACTGTTCACTTGAGCATTTAAAAATTGTTACTTTAGAGACAGGCTCTTGCTCTGCTGCCCAGGCTGGAGGGCAGCAGTATGATCATAGTTCACTATATCCTTGAACTCCTAGGCTCAAGTGATCCTCCTGCCTTGGCCTCCCAAGTAGCTGGGACTACAGATACGTGCCACCATGCCCAGCTAATTAAAAAAACCTTTATTTGGCCACGCATGGTGCCTCATGCCTGTAATCTCAGCACTTTGGGAGGCCAAGTGGGTAGATTACCTGAGGTTGGGAGTTTGAGACCAGCCTGACCAACATGGAGAAACCCTGTCTCTACTAAAAATACAAAATTAGCCAGGTGTGGTGGTGTGTGCCTGTAATCGCAGCTACTTGGGAGGCTGAGGCAGGAGAATCGCTTGAACCTGGGAGGAGGTTGTGAGCCGAGATCATGCCATTGTGCTCCAGCCTGGGCAACAAGAGTGAAACTTTGTCTCAAAAAACCCCAAAAAATATAAAAAACATTTTTTTTCTTTTTTTAGAGATGTTGACCAGGCTGGTCTCAAACTTCTGGCCTCAAATGATCCTTCCACCTCAGCCTTCCAAAGCAATGAGATTACAGGCTTTAGCCATTGTGCCCGGGTCTACTTAAAAATTGTTGAAATAGATATGTTATGTTATATATATTCTACCACAATTTTAAAAATAAGAGTTACCCACCCAGTTGACGGACAGTCCTGACATGCTTAAAACCTTTCACTAGACATTTAACCAGTCTTACTACCCCCTCCTGACCTTCAACTAAACACTCCTTTATCTTTTTCCTGTAAATTTTCTTCCAAGAGTGTGAAATACAATTTTTTTTTTTTTTTGAGACGGAGTTTCGCTCTCGTTACCCAGGCTGGAGTGCAATGGCGCGATCTTGGCTCACCACAACCTCCGCCTCCTGGGCTCAGGCAATTCTCCTGCCTCAGCCTCCTGAGTAGCTGGGATTACAGGCACATGCCACCGTGCCCAGCTCATTTTTTGTATTTTTAGTAGAGACGGGGTTTCACCATGTTGACCAGGATGGTCTCGATATCTTGATCTCGTGATCCACCCGCCTCGGCCTCCCAAAGTGCTGGGATTACAGGCTTGAGCCACCGCGCCCGGCCGTGAAATACAATTTTGACACACACTTACATGTTTTAAAAACACCTAATAACAGAACTAAACTAAAAACAACAGACAGCTTGTATGCGCTGGAGGCAGTAAATCTCAGCTTTCCTGCACACAAAGTGGAAATGTCCAGTAAACCCACTGCTTTTCCACACTGGCCAAGGCAGTAAAGCCACACTGTAGACACCCACTCGACCCTTCAACCTCCAAACAGACACACTGCTTTTTAACAAAACAAAAACCAATGCAAAACAACCCAACGACTTAAAAACCATGAAGGAAACCTTTACTCAATCCAAGCTACCCCTTGCTACAGTTCAGGCAGATGGCATTTCACTGCTTTTTGAGCTTTAAACCAGTACCCTTGCTGACTTTCTTTCCAAAGCCAGCGTCATAATATGTGAGTGTGAGCATATCTCAAGTGCTGGGCTTCAGGGAGTGCCCTGGTCTTTGGTCTGTGAAAAGAACTAGGGCAGAGGGAATCTGGTATCTCGAGCAGATGACGCTGCTGCCCTACAGGAGCCAGTGCTGCTTTTGTAACTGTAGCGATGGCCCAATCTCTGCTTGCCCCAACCCTGGTCAGCCCTCTTTATTTTAGTCTTGCCTTTGAAATAAGTCTGGGTGAGAGCCAAGATGTCCTGTGGCCAAGTTATGCTAAGCCACTTCTACCAATGAAATGATTCTTCCAGCCTCAGCCAGCAGAGACTGTCCTCTGGATCGCGTGGTGCCACGAGATCAGCACCTGGGGCCCCACGGCCTGGAATTGGTTTCAGACTCAGATAGAAGGAGAAATGGAAACTCCTGACATTGATTGGAAAGCCTAGATATAATATTCCTAACCTGGCTTGATCCTTGTCTAAAAAGTCCTAGTAGCTTATTTGACTGGCAAACGGAGCTCTGGTTTAGGGAGGAGGAATGGGGAGAAGTAGACTGTTACAATAATAGAGCACAATTTGAATGCTTTACACATGCTGTTTTTAATCACCCTCAAATAAATGCTACTAAGTTGTCAGAAACATCATGAGCTGTTGCTGGGATACAGCCGGAAGAGCCCCTCAACGCATCTTGTTTTTTTCTGGTGAAAAAATAAGAGGACTCATTTTAGTTAGGCTCATTCACAAAAACCAGGCGGACTCATTCTGGAGTCATATGGCCTCCAAAAGCTCAGGCCAGAAGCGCACTGTCCTCCTGCCACACTCTAATCTCTGGAAGAATTTGGAGAGGTGAGTGCTATTACTTTCTCAGGCTGAGAATTTGAGTGGGGAGCAGGGAAGGCTCCCGAGGGAAAGAGAATAAACCAGGAGGAAAGGGGAGCTCAGCCTTTGGTTTTCCTTGGAAGCCTTGCTTGGAGGCCAAAGGTTCTCAGCCTGTTCTCCCTCCTCCTGCCTGGGTGCTCATTAGCAGAGTGCTGGCCTCACTTCCACTCTGGGCAACTCCACACTGCCCTGGGGGCGTCCTCTCTCCTCCACTCACAGCTCATTTGAAAAGGCTTTACTCACCAACTTTATTGCTTCAACTAAATTATACCTTTTTATCAGAGGAAGTCCACATGTGCTCCCAGATGGCATCTGGCCTGGTGTTTTGAGTCACGAAGTCTACGGAGGCCTCCGCACCTTGACGCCTGGTGAAAGGTTGAGACGGTGCCCTCACTTGTGATTAGACCTTTGTAAATGCAGTGCTCATTTTACTCTGTGGTTCTGAACAAGCAGGAATGACTGAATCCGGAAGCTGAAGTGGCGTAGCTTTTCCCTGAGATTCAGATGTGTTTACTTTTTCACATTAAAAATAAGAAAATAAAACTTTATCAATACAGCTTCACAGACATCATTGCTCCCGCCATTGCTTTTTCTAGCTTTTAAGGCTGGACATATGCCAAGTAAGCTCCACATCGTCACAGGGTCCTTGTCCAGGTCCACAACAGGGATCTGAAGCACATCAGAAATTTCAGCCTAAGCCCCGCTGCTGTGGCCCAGGTGCCCGGGGCCTGGCATTCGCTGACAGCTTCACTCACATCGACTTCACTGGGTTGGGCTTTTACTTGGCTACACAGTTTCTTATGATGACTAGAGCCTGTAGTACCCATGTCCAGCATCGGTTCCTTTAGGCATTCTCTACAATGTAATGTGATCCCGGTGAGGCTGCAAAGCTAGCGCCATCTCCTGCCCAGCCCTCAGATGACCAGGCGCGGACATGCGGCCTAGGCTGGCCAATCAGAGGACTTCATCCTCCTTGCCTGTGGTGATTGGTATGGTGAAAGTATAGACCACCGTCAGCTCAATTGGAGTCCTTCTTAGAGTTTTTTTTTTTCTTAAATAAAGTTACCTGGAAGGATGGTTTTTGTCCAGCACGCCTGCTAAACTTGGAGAAAGTAAAACAGAGACAACTACTAGCCCTCTGGCCCTTGCCAACAGACACCGCACGCAGTACGGACCAAGCGAGGGCAAGCAAAGTTCAGATATAGTAGGGTGGATTGGATTACTCTCAGCTCAGCACGCCTTCCCTGAAAATGTGTTTGTTTAATTTCCACACCTTTTGCCATGTGACCTTGCAGTGCTTCCCAAAAAAGTAAATGGAATTCAAATTCCTGCTCATTGACTTTAGGCTTGGGGGCATGCCTTGCTTTGACCAGTAGGCTGTGGATGGACATGTCCAGCTGAGGCTTTAAGACCTTCCACCAACCGTTTTGAACCTTTTCCCCTCTGCCATGAAAGAACATGTCCCAGTTAATCCTTCTGCCTTGGTCACGGGATGGAGACATGGAGCTCATTAGCAGTCTGCAGGCCTCGCTTCTGTAGCCAACCTGAAGTCAGGAGTCCAACTGAGCCCATTCAAGCCCAGCCAATGAGCTTATTAGCTTAATCACAGCCAACCTGTGGACCTGTGAGCATGAAAGAAATGCTTGTTATTGTAAGCCATCGAGATTTTGAGGTTACTTGTTACACAGCATTGAGAGGCTGAGGCTACTTGTCATCACATAGCATGATTATAGCATACCGGACTGTCATAGATGGCAAGTGAAAGAGTTCCAGTTTCATCATTTAAAGCCCTGAATCTTAGCCATTGCTGGTGGCTCACACCTTTAAACCCAGCACTTTGGGAGGCTGAGGTGAGAGGATCACTCGAGGTCAGGATTTTGAGACCAACTTGGGCAACATGGTGAAACCCTGTCTCTACTGAAAATACAAAAACTAGCCGGGCACTTGTGATGCCACCTACTTGGGAGGCTGAGGCACAAGAATCGCTTGAACCTGGGAAGTGGAGATTGCAGTGTGTCGAGATTATGCCACTGCACTCCAGCCTGGGCAACAGAGGAACAAAAAAAACAAAAAACAAAAACAAAAACAAAAAACTAACAAGCCTTCAGTCTCATTGCATCAGAAGCCAAAGTCACCCAATTATTTCTATTGTTGGAACCAAACAAGTCTTGACCAAAGCAGGAAGCCTTTCTAAGCTCCTAGGATGCAGTTGTCGTACCTTGACTAGCTCTCACCCACTTCCTCCCACAGAATAGTAGCTCTGCATACACCCTGAGATCCTGCCGTCAATGGGCAGGCCACCAGCAATGACACTGTTGCCACACCCTGACTCTTTTTGTGTTTTTGAGACAGAGTCTTGCTCTGTTGCCCAGGCTGGAGTACAGTGGTGTGTTTTTCAGCTCACTGCAACCTCTGCTGTCTGGGTTCAAGCGATTCTCCTACCTCAGCCTCCTGAGTAGTTAGGACCACAGGTATGTGCCACCACAGCCAGCTAATTTTTGTATTTTCAGTAGAGACGAGGGTTTCACCATGTTGGTCAGGCTGGTCTCAAACTCCCAACTCCAGGTGATCTGCCTGCCTTGGCCTCCCAAAGTGCTAGGATTACAAGTGTGACCCATCACACCCAGCCCCCACACCCTGACTTTTAATCTTACCTGAAACCCAACACTCTTAACGCAACTGCTGTATCCCAGCTGCCAAACAGGCTACCTGACCCTTGTCCTCAGGCCTGACAGCTGCCCTAATCCCTGGATGCTGACCTGTTTCTCCAGCTCCTTTGGTCTACTTAGTATCTGGCTACAGCTCTGCCCACAGAGCCACAGATCTCAAAAAGAATCAATTCCTACTGTGGCAGTGCATTTATTTACTTGCCGTTTACTGTAACGTTAGTAATTTACATTACTGTTAGTACAGTAAACGGCAAGTGAATCAATATGAGAAAAAAAGTCTCTGTCATTCACCACATTGTCTCTGGTTTTAGAACGTTCCTCTCTAACTTACCCTGACTTCTCTTCGGGAGTTAAACTCTTGAGGACGTGCCATATGAAAATGTGGATTGTCAGAATCTAGAAATGGGAGAATGGAGAGGAAAACTGGCAGGTGTCCATTCATGGGGTGGGTCCATAACTCCAACAAAGCACACATCTTAGCCAGATCATTTATATAAAATAGGCGTCTCTGCCGGACGTGGTGGCTCACGCCTGTAATCCCACCACTTTGGGAGGCTGAGGTGGGTGGATCATGAGGTCAAGAGATCGAGACCATGGTGAAATCTCGTCTCTACTAAAAAATACAAAAATTAGCTGGGCATGGTGGCAAACGCCTGTGGTCCCAGCTACTCTGGAGGCTGAGGCAGGAGAGTTGCCTGAACCCAGGAAGTGGAGGTTGCAGTGAGCCGAGATCATACCACTGCACTCCAGCCTGGAGCCTGGCAACAGACCGAGACTCTGTCTCAAAAAAGAGAAAAAAAAAAAAAAAAAAGAATAGGTGTCTTTAGGTATAATTAAATAAAAAATTAAATTAAAAAATTTAAATAAATAAAATAAAATAAAAATTAATTAAATAAAAAAATTTAATTTTTTTTTGAGATGGAGTTTTGCTCTTGTCATCCAGGCTGGAGTGCAATGGCGAGATCTTGGCTCACTGCAACTTCTGCCTCCCAGGTTCAAGGTATTCTCCTGCCTCAGCCTCCCGAGTAGTAGCTGGGATTACAGGCGCCTGTCACCACGTCCAGCTAATTTTTGTATTTTTAGTAGAGACAGGGTTTCACCATGTTTGCCAGGCTGATCTCAAACTCTTGACCTCAGGTGATTCGCCTGCCTTGGCCTCCCAAAATGCTGGGATTACAGGCGTGAGCCACTGCACCCAGCCGGGCCAAAATCTGAGATTGCTCTGCAGACTCCTTAATTGTCCTTAAGTAAATATATATGTTAATATAGAAACACACACTTATATAATACATATTAAATATAAAAATATTGTAAATATGTGCACATATATATATTTTTATAATTTTAGGAAATTTATAAGATATTTTAAAAATGTAAGCACAAATAACATAGAAAGCATAAATAATATGACAAACACTCCTATTCTCACAATCCAGAATTTATAATTGTTATACTCTTGTCCAGTGTACAACTTTTTCCCCATAAATAAATAAAACATTATAATATAGCTAAACAAACTCTTTAACCACCACTCGTAAGGTTATTTCCTCTCCCTTTCCATCCCCAGAGCAGATACCTTCTTCTTTTCAATTCAAATAAATGTCATTTTATTGTTCATGTTGTATTGCAACTTGCTTTTAGCCCATATGTTTTTGAGGTCTATACTCATAGGTCTACATAGAACTGGTTTATTTGGGGCTGGGCACGGTGGCTCACGCCTGTAATCCTAGCACTTTGGGAGGCCGAGGTGGGTGGATCACATGAGGTCAGGAGTTCAAGACCAGCCTGGCCATCATGGTGAAACCCCATCTTTAAAAAAAAAAAAAAAATTAAATAAAAAAAGAAAAAAAAAAAGAACTGCTTTATTCTTCTTAAGGGCACACAGTATTACAATGTATATGCATTCCATCCTTTGTATATCCATTCCTATACGGATGCACATTTAGGTTGTTTCCATTTTCCTTGCTATTACAAAGAATGTTCCATGAACATTGTTGTGTATGTTTTCTGTTGCATTGTGCAAGAGCAGATCATGTTAATGGGCACTCTTGCCTCCTCCTGAATGGTAAAAGAAACTCCGTCGCCCAGGCTGGAATGCAATGGCATGATCTCGGCTCATAGCAACCTCCACCTCCCAGGTTCAAGCAATTCTCCTGCCTCAAACGCCAGAGTAGCTGGAATTATAGGCGTGTGCCACCATGCCCAGCTAATTTTTGTATTTTTAGTAGATACGGGGTTTCACCATGTTGATCAGCCTGGTGTCAAACTCTTGACCTTGTGATCCACCCACCTTGGCCTCCCAAAGTGTTGGGATTACAGGTGTAATCCCAACACCTGGCCTACATGTTTATTTTTATGTCAGTCCCAAATTGTCTTCGTTAGTGTAGCTTTAAAGTAAATTTTGAGGCCAGGCGCAATGGCTCACGCCTGTAATCCCAGCACTTTGGGAGGCCGAGGTGGGGGGATCATGAGGTCAGGAGTTCGAGACCATCCATGATCAATATGATGAAATTACATCTCTATTAAAAAATAAATAAATAAATAAAAGTAAAATTTGAAATTGGTAAGTGTGAGCCCTCTAACTCTGATCTTCTTTTTCAAGAGTGTTTAGGCTATTCTAGGTTCTTGCTTTTCCACATGAGTTTTAGGATCACTTTGTCTATTGCTACAAAAAAAAATGTAGTTGGAATTCATGGATTTTTAATTCACACAAACTCATTACAATGTCCTCTGTGAGGACTGGCACATTGTTATATCTCCAACACCCAGCACAGGCTGACCGAGAGTCAGCTCTTAATATTTAATGAATAAATGGGGCGGGGGAGAAGCATAGTTTAGAGAACAGCAGTAAAATGTACCCAATGGAACATTACCATACCACAGAAGCCACCTGCATGCCACTCCATGATGAACTCCTCCATCGTGTCTTTGTTTTTTGAGACAGAGGCTTGCTCTGCTACCCATGCTGGCATGTAGTGGTGTGGTCTTGGCTCACTGCAACCTCCGCTTTCTAGGTTCAAGCAAATCTCCCACCTCAGCCTCCTGAGTAGCTGGGACTACAGGCGCAAACCAGCACACCTGGCTAATTTTTGTATTTTTAGTAGAATCAGGGTTTTGCCATGTTGTACGGGCTGGTCTCAAACTCCTGACCTCAGGGGATCCACCTGCCTTGGCCTCCCAAGTGCTGGGATTACAGGCATGAGCCACCGCACCTGGCCTCCCTCCATCATTTCTTTGCTTAAAAAAAAAAAAACCAACCGTGTGGCTGGGCAGTGGCTCATGCCTGTAATCCCAGCACTTTGAGAGGCCAAGGTAGGTGAATCACCTGAGGTCAGGAGTTCCAGAGCAACCTGACCAAAATGGAGAAAACCTATCTCTACTAAAAATACAAAACTCGCTGGGTGTGGTGGTGCCTGCCTGTAACCCTAGCTACTTGGGAGGCTGAGGCAGGGAAATCGCTTGGAACTATGAGGCAGAGGTTGCGATGAGCCAAGATTGTGCCATTGTACTCCAGCTGAGGCAATGAGCAAAACTCCATCTCTAAAAAAAAAAGCCCAAAAATACAAAACAACCCAACTGTGTATGTATCCCTAAACGATACATTGGTTTTGCCAATTTTTAAAAATTTTTGTGTAAATGAAACAATACTGTATGCATTCTTCTGTGACTTATTTCAAAAAACATTGTTTTGAGATTCATGCATGTGAATATATGTAGCTTTTGTTTAGTCATTAATTTTCACTGCTTAGTATTCTATTATATAAATACATAGCACCAGCAGGGCGGGGTGGCTCACATCTATACTCCCAGCACTTTGGGAGGCCAATGCAGGTGGATCACCTAAGTTCAGGAGTTCAAGACCAGCCTGGCCAACATGGTAAAACCCTGTCTCTACTAAAAACACAAAAGTCAGCCAAGTGTGGTGGTATGTGTCTGTAAGCCCAGTTACTTGGGAGGCTGAGGCAGGAGAATCGCTTGAACTCAGGAGGTGGAGGTTGCAATTAGCCGAGATCTCACCACTGCATTTCATCCTGGGCTACAAAGCGAGACTCTGTCTCAAAAATAAATAAATAGGTCAGGCTCAGTGGTACACACCTGTAATTCCAGAACTTTGGAAGGCTGAGGCAGGCAGATCACGAGGTCAAGAATTCGAGACCAAACCAGCCAACATGGCAAAAACTCACCTCCACTAAAAATACAAAAAATTAGCCAGGCATGGTGGTGGGCACCTGTAATTCCAGCACTTGGGAGGCTGAGGCAGGAGAATCACTTGAATCTGGGAGGTGGAGGTTGCAGCAAGCTGAGATTGCGCCATTGCACTCCAGCACAAGCAAAAGAGTGAGATTCTGTCTCAAAATAAATAAATAAATAAAAATAAAAATACAAAAATTAGCCAGGTGTGGTGGTGCATGCCTGTAGTCCAGCTACTTGGGAGGCTGAGGTGGAAGAATCGCTTGAATCTGGAGGGGATGGAGGTTGCAGTGAGCAGAGATGGCACCACCGCACTTCAGCCTGAGCAGACCAAGACTGTGTCTAAATAAATAAACAGCATCTTATTTATTTGGGTTATTCCCAGGCTTTTGCTATCATAAATCATGATGTTGTTACATATTTCTTTATGTCCCTCATACAGAAGGTTCTACGCCTAGTAGTGGAATTTGGGGGTCATAGTATATGTACATATTCAACCATACTTGGCAATTCAGACCATGCTCGAGAGTAGGTATACAAATTTACATTCCCACCCAAAGTGAGTAAGAATTCTTCCCATTGTTCTCTCCTTCTGGGTTCAGTTTTCTTCTTCCACATTTTGTTTTATTTTATTTTATTACTATTACTATTTTTGAGATGGAGTTTCACTCTTGTTGCCCAAGCTGGAGTGCAATGGCATGGATCTTGGCTCACTGCAACCTCCGCCTCCCAGGTTCAAGCAATTCTCCTGCCTCAGCCTCACAGGTAGCTGGGATTACAGGCATGCACCACCATGCCCGGCTAATTTTGTATTTTTAGTTAGAGGCGGGGTTTCTCCATGTTGGTCAGGCTGGTCTTGAACTCCGGACCACAGGTGATCCACCTGCCTTAGCCTCCCAAGTATACCTTTTAGGTTTGTTTGTTTTTTCCAGAGAGGATCTGAATGTTAAACTTTCCTGGACTTTGTTTTGTTGAAAGTCTTTATTTTGTTTGCACTCTTGAATGAGAACTTATCTGAATATAGAATTCTAGATTGATAATGTTTTTTGTTTTTTCCTCAATACTTTGAAAATACTATTCCATTAACTTTGGGCCTTTATTGTTGCATCTAATTGTACTTCTTTTGTCTTCTGTCGGGTAGATTCTAAGATTTTTGTCTGTGGTGTCTGCAATTTCACCATAATATGTGTAGGTATAAATTTCTTCTTTATTGGTTTTGCACCTGTCATGATTCCCAAGTCTGAGGATTCATATCTTTCATCAATTCTGGGATTTTTTTTTTAATTCTGGGAAATTATCAGTGATGATCTCTTGAATATTTACTCTCCTCCATAGTCTCCCTTTTCTTCTTCTGGATCACCTGTGAATGTTACAGGAGACATACGTTTGCTTCCAAATCTCTATTTTCTCTTTCTCATTCTATGCTGCCTTCTGGGTAAATTCATCCAGTCTATTTAGCTATGTCGAATCTGCCATTTAACTTATTCACTACATTTTTATTTATATTATCTGGAAGTCTGATTGCTTTGCATTTCTACCTGTTCTTATTTCCATTCACTCTTGTTTTTTCTTTCATTTCTTCTTTTACATATTTTATGATTTAAAAATACTAACTTTATAGTATAGCCTCGATCATATTGTTCTAAAATTAAACCTTAAGCTCACATGAGGCACAGGCTCATGCTTATTAATTCCTCAGGGAAGGTTTTTTTTCTTCTTATTCTTTTCCTTGTCCCCTACCTTCTAGACCAAATGAGGCTTGAATTCACATCTATTGGTTCTCTTTGTGTTTCAGGAACCTGCTTATTTAACTTTCTTTTTTGGGTGTTCAGCTTTGCATTTATTTTCCTTTTTAGAGACAAAATTTCATGCTGTCACCCAGGCTGGAGTGCAGTGGCATATCCACAGCTCACTGCAACCTCAAACTCCTGGGTTCAAGAGACCTCAGTCTCCCAAGGAGCTAGGACTACAGGCGCATGCCACTGTGCCTTGTTTTGTAGAGATGGGGGTCTTGCTTTGTTGTCCAGGTTGATCTCAAACTCCTGGCTTCAAGTGATCCTCCTGCCTTGGCCTCCCAAAGTGCTGGGATTACAGGCAGGGAGCTATTACACTCAACCTGGTTTTGTTTTGTTTTGTTTTTCCGAGATGGAGTCTCACTCTGTTGCCCAGGCTGGAGTGCAGTGATGTGGTGTCGGCTCACTGCAACCTCTGCCTCCTGGGTTCAAGCAGTTCTGCCTCAGCCTCCTGAGTAACTGTGATTATAGGTACCTGACACCACACCTGACTAATTTTTGTAGAGACAGGGTTTCCCCATATTGGCCAGGGTGGTCTTGAACTCCCGACCTTGTGATCTGCCAGCCTTGGCCTCCCAAAGTGCTGGGATCACAGGCGTAAGCCACCATGACTGGCCCTGGCTTTGTATTTAAAATAAGGCTTATTGAGTTTATTCAGCAGTTATAGGTATTTGCAGCAGGAGAATTTTCAGGTTATCTGGTCTGCCAACTTGTTAAACTAGAAATCTATTAACTCTATGTTTTCATTAAGCCATTTTTAAATTGTGATAAAATATACATGCCATAAAAGTTATTAATTAATATTTAATAGGATGGGTAAAGTTGTAGAAAGAGAGCCCATTTTAGTCATGCCACTGCACTCCAGCCTGGGCAACAGAGTCAGACCTCGTCTCAAAAAAAAAAAGAGACAGCCCGTTATAGTTTCAGTATGAGGAAGGACTTTGTAGTAAGTCGGTAGGAGGCAAAGGGTTTCCAAGGAATGATAGGCAGAAAGTGAAGGATACATTCTGTGAATGGTAAACAGTTGGTTTAGCAGGATCTTAGTACATGGCACATGTAATAAGGTGAGTAAATTTCTGAAATGGTAAATTAGGGCCAGATTGTAGAGGGCCTTGAATTTCAGCTTGAAAGAATTCGAACTTTGAGAGCCTTTGAAAGACTTTGAACTTAACTCATTTTGAAAGTTGGTCTTGGCAGCAGTAGATGGAGTGGATTGGAGGGTGGTGAGATTGACAGCAGGGAAACCAATTAGAAACCTATTGCAGTAGTCCAGTAAGGCATGAAGGCACATAATAGGGATAAGGTCTGACAAAGACTCAGAGCTGTTGAAATGATCAAAGCACAATGGTAGTTATTAACCAAACTGGGGCCAAGAGGAGATGCCAATACAGACATATGACATCATTCTCTAGAGTAAGTCACTTCCCAGCAGAGTAGCATTCTGAACTCTTAGAGACTTGCTGATATCCTCTAATGAAGTCACATGCTGTTTATAAAATGTTGGCTAATTAGCCTGTCGAGCCAGCCAGAGCCCTCCTTTGATCTGAACCCAGACTCGAAAAAGTATGCATCAGTGCAATTTGAAAAACAGTATTAAAATAGATAAATTAGAATAAAACAGATAATCTGTAACACTACAGAGTATAAACAACTGTTTTTAGCATCAGTCCAAAGAGTTTTAAGCGTCTCTTGTTGTTTGCTTCTACTGTTAATAAGATCTTCTGAAATTATTGCTCTGGACTTTCAATCTTAACATTTCTTAGCAGGACAATTTAATCACCTATTTCTACTGCGTTATGTATTTAGTGAGCATGGTGACAACCCAAATGTCTTGGCTTGCATTTGTTTTCCCATTGCCCTGCTATATTCTAAGGTTGTTTTCATATATATCCTGTGTGTGAGCTCCCCTTTCTCAATTTGTTGTGGATTGTATTATACTTGTCAATCAGCTAAATGTAAATGAACATCGGCTTTCTAGAGATGCCTCTTTTAGCATTTAATTGCTGAAAGAAAAGCAATAGGCTACAAAGCTAAGAAGTTACTTGGAGAAGAACTTGAATTAATTGATTCTGAGGTTGAGTGATCAAAACATGGTTGTGAAGAAATAGAGTTATTATATCTATTATATATAATTTATTAACATAGATATTTAAGAGGTGAATGATATTTTGAAATCACATTGGGCATACTACTTAGATAGTCTAAGGAGTCTACAACCCAAAAAAGGTTGAGAGCAACTGTCTGCCTTGCTTCATGCAGCTCCCAGAATAGTGCCCTTTGTTACATAAACTAGTGATTATAAGCTTGGGCATGAGAGTCACACTCCCTGTATTTGAATCCTGGCTCTGCTGTGTAATAGCTGTGTGACCTCAAACAAGTCATTTGAGCCCTCTGTGCCTCAGTTTCCTCATCAGTAAAATGGGGATAACAATGGTATTATGTCAAGTGGTTGTGGTGAGGATTACATGAATTAATGTCTATAAATAACTCAGAAAATGCTCAGCACATAATAATGTAAAAGTTCTATACATATATCAGCTATTATTATTATAATAATTACATGGGTGTGGCACTGATGGTAATAATGGTGACAACTATGATGACTTCTACCTTCTTGAAGCCACTTAAGAGTGAGTGACAACAGCCAAAGTTACTTAGGAATAAATGATTAAAAAAAAAAGAGCGAATGACAACGAGCAGCCCCAGGAAATGTTATCCAGCTGGTTATTCTAGGTAAAGCTGATACCACCCTTCCCCTCCTGTTCTAGTGTATGGCCAGCCAGGCTCTAAAGGCTTGGTAGTCTGACTCAACTGCGGAGAGGGATGTATTCCAGTTGAAGCACAGCAGCAAAAGCAATTTGTTTTTTAGATTTAGCTGAAATATATTCTGATTCTATTTTTTCAGCCTTGGATGGAACTGGCTCTTTGCCACGGTTTGTTTCTCCCCCTTGGAATGTGTATTGCTGATGCTCTACCATGATAAACAGCGAGTGGGGAAACGGGGACTTTTATTAGCTGACCTAAAGCTCATCTCTCCCAGTTCTGCCACAAAACACTCTGACAGTCTGAGAACATTTCCTTTATCTCCATCTCCACCTACTGACCTTCCCAGCTGAAAGGGTTAGGTGAAGTAAATCAGATTAGAATTCATTCCAAAGGTCTTTGACTTTTTCTAGCTTTTTTTGAGATGGAGTCTCGCTCTGTCACCCAGGCTGGAGTGCAGTGGTGCAATCTCAGCTCACTGCAACCTCCGCCTCCCAGGTTCAAGCAATTCTTCTGCATCAGCAGACTTTTTCTAGCTTTTAATGACCAAAGTTTTTAGATAACTGAGTTTCAGGATTATCTGATCACCTTTGTTGGGTCAAGTTTGCTCCTCCTCAAATACCTGAGAGTGATTTTTTTAATGTATTATTTTTGGGTTCTCTCCATTTTTTCCTTTATCCGTTCCTTGCACAAAGAACTGACAGTTCCGGAAGCCACTGCCCCCAGGAATTTGCTTCTTTGATTTTTATTTTTATTTATTTTTTAAAGTTTCTTTTATTTTTTTTTTTAAGGCTCCACTTTCTAAGGGTTTAGAAAAGCAGAATTTGCTTCTTTTAACAACAGCTACTGGGTTCTCTCTCTTGAAAAAGCTCATTCAAGGATCCCCTGATCCCAAAGTGCCAAGTAGAAATTGTGTAAAGTGATTTAATTTAGATGCTGTGTATCAGGCTTAAAATCCAATAAATATGTATGTAACTGAATATTTTCTGCAGTAAAAGGTGGATGGACTGCCTAAGGTCGAACTCCCACTGCAGTTTTGTAGTCCATGGGGACAGAACCAGCTACACAAATTGCAGGGCCCAGTGCAAAGGGAAAATGAGGGATCTCTTGTTCAAAAGTTATTAAAAAATTCAAGACAGTAACAACAGAGCATCAAATCGAGAATAGGGGCCAGGCGTGGTGGTTAATTCCCGTAATCCCAGCACTTTGGGAGGCCGAGTGGGCGGATTGCCTGAGGTCAGGGGTTTGAGACCAGCTTGACTAACACAGTAAAACTCCATCTCTACTAAAAATACAAAATTAGGTGGATGTGGTGGTACATGCCTGTAATCCCAGCTACTTGGGAGGCTGAGGCAGGAGAATCATTTGAACCCCAGAGGCAGAGGTTGCAGTGAGCTGAGATCACACCATTGATCTTCTTCCAGCTAGGCAAGAAGAGCAAAATGCCATTCCCCCACCCCCCAAAAAAAACAACCCTAAGCATAAGGCCCTTTTGAGTACAGGGCCCTGAGCAACAACAGCACAGCTCATCCACCCAGGAAGCCAGGCCTGCATAAAGCCCACAAATAAGAATCTGGGGAATCCGACTGGAAAAAAAATCTAATTTCTGGGGTCTACCAGAAGTTCTGCAATATCTGAGAATTGACTTTTTTTTTTTTTAATACAGGATCTTGCTTTGTTGCCCAGGTTGGAGTACAGTGGCTCAGTCCTGGCTTACTGCAGCCTTGACTTTCTGGGCTCAAGCAAACCTCCAACCTCAGCCTTCTAAGTAGCTGGGATCACAGGTGTGCTCACAATGGTTATTTTTAAAAGTATTACTGTGTTGCCCAGGCTGGTCTTGAACTCCTGGACTCAGGTGATCCTCCTGCCTCAGCCTCCCAAAGTGATGGGATTACAGAAGTGAGCCACCATGCCCAGCCAGAATTAACATTCTTAATAACCTCTGTAGACGTTGACTTTTGAGAATCTCACACCTATTTTCTTCTTCATTTGCTTGGGAAAAAGAAAAAGCTTTTTTTTTTTTTTTTTTGGAGACGGAGTCTCGCTCTGTTGCCAGGCTGGAGTATAGTGGTGCGATCTTGGTTCACTGCAACCTCTGCCTCCTGGGTTCAAGCAATTCCCCTACCTCAGCCTTCCAAAGTAGCTGGGACTACAGGCATGTGCCAGCATGCCTGGCTAATTTTGTATTTTTAGTAGAGACAGGGTTTCTCCATGTTGGTCAGGCTGATCTTGAACTCCCGACCTCAGGTGATCCACCCACCTTGGCCTCCCAAAGTGCTGGGATTACAGGCATGAGCCACCGCACCTGTCCTGTTTTTTTGGTTTTGCTTTGTTTTGTTAAGAGACAGAGTAACACTCTATCACCCAGGCTGGAGTGCAGTGGCGTGATCATAGTTCAAAGTAGTCTTGATCTCCTGGGCTCAAGTGATCCTCCTACCTCAGCCTCCTGGGTAGCTGGAACTACAGCTGTGTGCCAGTCATCATGCCTGGCTTTTTATTTTTATTTCTGTAGAGACAGAGTCTCACCATGCTGCCCAGGCTGGTCTTGAACTCTGGATTCAAGTGATCCTCCTGCGTTGGCCTTCCAAAGTGCTAGGATCACAGGTGTAAGCCACCATGCCTGGCCAATTTTATTGTATTTTATTTTTTTCTGAGACAGAGTTTGGTTCTGTCCCCCAGGCTGGAGTACAGTGGTGTGACCTCGGCTCAATGCAGCCTCCACCTCCTGGGTTCATGGGATTCTTGTGCCTCAGCCACTGAGTAACTGGGATTATAGGTGTGTACCACCATACTCAGCTAATTTTTGTATTTTTATTAGAGACAAGGTTTTAACCTGTTGGCCAGGCTGGTCTCAAACTCCTGGCCTTAGGTGATCTGCCTGCCTCTGCTCCCAAAGTGAGCCACCTTGCCTGGCCCCAATTCCCTTTTAAAAGTGTTTGGCTCATTTTCCTAGATGGGCAACTGAGAGCACTTAGGCTGCATCTTTGGCAGCATTTTTTGAGCTCTTTCACACTTTCTCTGTTTTCCTTTCTCCCCTATCCTCTTTTGTTTTACACTTGTCTTGGGCCTGCCAGCAATACCTCAGGTGTGCCTAGACTTGGCTGATGACGTCCAAGGCATATGAAACTATTAGAGAAAGTTTGGGGGGAAGGAGGAAGACTTTTGATAGTCTGGATTTTTCGGTAAGAGTTTTATTTTTGCTAGAGCCCCCTTTTCCTACCCAGTTTAGCTTCTAACCTAAACCAACAGAAAAGGAAAATAAAATATTAGAGAAAGTTACGAGAACAATCTTAATCCCTACCTCAGTGATTATTTGCTCACAATCACTGGAATTGAATTCCAGAGCAGTTCTATTTCCTCTGCAGTCCTTGCAGCTTATTTCTGCAAACCGTCACTTCATCAAATTGGGACCTCAAGGGCTTAGGAATTCATCCCGTGTAACCTGATCAAAGAATTCATATCAAACTATCCTGACTAAACCTGGTCCTGAGTTCTGAGTTTAGCCGTACATCATTGAGATATTGCAAGGTTAATAAACCTCTTTATATTATAGATTTAACGTTTTAGCACAACAAATAAAATGCTCCTTTTTTTTGGCTTACAGTTCTGTGTGTGGGTGAGTGCTTAAGCAGCCACCGAGTGGAACAGATGCTGTCTTGAATTTTTCCTTAATAAAAACCTGACAGATTTTTAATTAACAGGTGCTTCTAAATTACTTAAGAAATGACTTGTTTCTTTATTGATTTCACCTGTATTTCCTGTTTTTCAGTAGTTGTCCTTTCTTTTTCTGAGATGGAGTCTCGCTCTGTCGCCAGGCTGGAGTGCAGTGATGCAATCTGTGCTCACTGCAACCTCTGCCTTCTGGGTTCAAGTGATTCTCCTGCCTCAGCCTCCCTCAGAAGCTATTCTTCCGCCTTGGCCTGTAGCTGGGACTGCAGGCGTGCGCCACCACGCCCAGCTAATTTTTGTATTTCTAGTAGAGATGGGGTTTCACCGTGTTGGCGAGGACAGTCTCAATCTCTTGACCTCGTGATCTGCCTAAAAGTGTTGGTATTACAGGCGTGAGCCACTTTGCCCAGCCGTACTTGTAGTTTCTAACACACATCTTTATTACTCTATATTTTTAAAGTAATGAAAACTTTGTGTTTCTATTTTCATTCTCACAGCAAAGGAGAAAGATTAAATGGAAATGATCTTTTATAACTTTGAAATATTATGCAATCCTGGCATTCTTGAAAATTTTTCTTGCTTGCCTTTTACTTTGGCAATATACTTGTATCTAAAGATATATAAAGAACTCTAAGCCAGGTGCGGTGGCTCAGGCCTGTAGTTTCAGCACTCTGGGAGGCCAAGGAGGGCAGATCACAAGGTCAGGAGATCGAGACTGTCCTGGCCAACAAGGTGAAACCCTGACTCTACTAAAAATACAAAAGTTAGCTGGGCATGTTGGCACATGCCTGTAGTCCCAGCGACTCAGGAGGCTGAGGCAGGAGAATCGCTTGAGGGCTGAGGGGGCGAGTGTCCCCGGCGCCGGCCAGAGAGCGCGCGTTTGGTCGGGCCGGCAACTTGATCCCTAAGTCTAACGTGCCGCCTGGCGAGGGGTGTGGTGGTCCGACGGGCGGCCGTAGGGGGCCTGGAGCCGCCCTCTTTGCGACTGCAGAGGAGCCCGGCGCCCACCGCCCGCCTCATCACGCCTGTATTGGTGAAGGGTCGGAGCCCGCCGCCCTCAGCTCTGTTCACCTTCGGGTGCAGTTGCTCCCGCTCACTGTCCGCCCCTCTTCGTCTCCGTCTCTTCTCTCTCTTATTATATTCTATTATATAAATATAGCCAGATTAAAGTTATTTATTCTTATGTTGATAGGCATTTAGATTGTTTCTAGGTTTTCATGTATTAAAAACAATGTTACATTGAACATTTCCTGATTAGGAATCCTTGTGTTTACATTTAAGATCTTTGGCAAGTTTTTAAAACTTCAAATTGTGGTTGGACGTGGTGGCTTGTACCTGTAATAGCAGTACTTTTGGGAGGCTGAGGTGGGTGGATCACCTGAGGTCAGGAGTTTGAGACAAGCCTGACCAGCATGGTGAAACCCCATCTCTACTAAAAATACAAAAATTAGCTGGGTGTGGTGGCAGGTGCCTGTAATCCCAGCTACTCGGGAGGCTGAGGCAGGAGAATCGCTTGAACCTGGGAGGTGGAGTTTGCAGTAAGCCCAGATCACACCACTGAACTCCAGCCTGGTGACAGAGCAAGAATCTGTCTCAAAAAAAAAAAAAAAAAAAAAAAAAAAAAAGAACACTGACGGCCAGGCATGGTGGCTCATGCCCGTAATCTAAGCACTTTGGGAGGTCGAGGCAGGCAGATCACTTGAGGTCAGAAGTTTGAGACCAGCCTGGTTACCACGGTGAAAATCCCTTTCTAATAAAAATAAAAAAATTAGTCGAGGCGTGATGGCTCACGCCTGTAATCCCAATGAGGGAATGTGTTCGCTTTCCGGGTCCCCAAGGGGGCGTAATTTTATGGACAAGAACTTCCTAGCGCCATGCCCGCCTCCCATCTCTCTCCATCCGGGATATTTAACGGTCTCTGTTTTAATTTTCTTTCTTTTTTCTTTTTTTTTTTTTTGAGATGGGAGTTTCGCTCTTGTTACCCAGGCTGGAGTGCAATGGCGCGATCTCGGCTCACCGCAACCTCCGCCTCCTGGGTTCAGGCAATTCTCCTGCCTCAGCCTCCTGAGTAGCTGGGATTACAGGCACGCGCCACCGTGCCCAGCTCATTTTTTGCATTTTTAGTAGTGACGGGGTTTCATCATGTTGACCAGGATGGTCTCGATCTCTTGACCTTGTGATCCACCCGCCTCGGCCTCCCAAAGTACTGGATTACAGGCGTGAGCCACCGCGCCGGGCCCTCTGTTTTAATTTTCTCAGGGGCAGGAAGAATAAAAAAAGCCAATCACTCCAGCGGAAGTAAGTTCTAAGGAAGTCCTTTCATTGGCCAGAGGTCTTGGAGAAGGTGGGGGTTCCTCCCAGGTTAAAAGTTCCTTTCTTCCGCCCCGCTTCGGACACACTGTTTGGATCCTCTTCCAGCCTCGTAAAAGCTGTCTTTCTCTCTCCCGAATTTCCCCTCTGGAGTCCCCTTTCACACTCTTCATAGAAGTTTTCTTTCTCTGCCGGGCGCGGTGGCTCAAGCCTGTAATCCCAGCACTTTGGGAGGCCAAGGCGGGTGGATCACGAGGTCAAGAGATCGAGACCATACTGGTCAACATGGTGAAACCCCGTCTCTACTAAAAATACAAAAAATTAGCTGGGTACGGTGGTGCGTGCCTGTAATCCCAGCTACTCAGGAGGCTGAAGCAGGAGAATTGCCGGAACCCAGGAGGCGGAGGTTGCGGTGAGCCGAGATCGCGCCATTGCACTCCAGCCTGGGTATCAGGAGCGAAACTCCGTCTCAAAAAAAAAAGTTTTCTTTGTCTCATTCTTGAGAGAGCAGGAGACCAAGAACCTTGGAGAAACGTTCTCTCAGGGGAGCTGAGGGCTCCCCTGAATCCCAACACCAGCACTTTGGGAGGCCAAGGCAGGCAGATCATGAGGTCAAGAGATTGAGACCATACTGGTTAACACAGTGAAACCCCATCTCTACTAAAAATACAAAAAATTAGGTGGGCCTGGTGACCTGTGCCTGTAGTCCCAGCTGCGCAGGAGGCTGAGGCAGGAGAATCACTTGCACCTGGGAGACAGAGGTTGCAGTGAACTGAGATTGTGCCACTGCACTCTAGCCTAGTGACAGAGCTAGACTCTGTCTCAAAAAACAAACAAAATTAGCCAGGTGTGATGGCACAAGCCTGTGATTCCAGCTACTTGGGAGGCTGAGGTATGAGAATCACTTGAACCCAGGAGGTGGAGGTGCAGTGAGTAGATTATGCCCCTGAACTCCAGCTTGGGTGACAAAGTCAGAGTCTGTCTCAAGAAAAAAAAAAAGAAAGAAAAAGAGAACAGTTACAGCTCAGTAATAAAGAGGGGAAACAACCCCGTTTTAAAAAATTGGGCCAAAGGTTTAAACAGACACATCACAAAAGAAAATATAAGAAAGGCCAATAAACGCATGGAAAGTCTCAACGTTATTAATAATCAGGAAAAAGCAAATTAAAACAACAATGAGATAACACTAACATACCCACTAGAATAGCTAAAATAAAAAATTTGACAATAATAAGGGTTAGCAAGGATGCAGAACAACTTGAAATCTCATATGTTGCTGGTGAGGGTGTGGTGGTGCATGCCTGTAATCCTAGCTACTCAGGAGGCTGAGGCAGGAGAAACGTTTGAACCAAGGAGGCAGAGGTTGAGGTGAGCCAAGATTGTGTCACTGCACTCCAGCCTAGGCAACAAGAGTGAAACTCTATCTCGAAAATAAAATAAAATAAAATAAAACAATTAATTGGTGAGCTCGGTGGCTCACGCCTGCAATCCCAGGACGTTGGGAGGCCAAGGTGGGTGGATCAGTCTGATCAACATGGTGAAACCCCATCTCTACTAAAAATATAAAAAATTAGCTGGGTATGGTGGCACACACCTGGTAATCCCAGCTACTCTGGGGCTGAGGTAGAAGAATCATTTGAACCCGGGAGGCAGAGGTTGCAGTGGGCCAAGACTGTGCCATTGCAGTCTAGCCTGGGCAAGAGTGAAATCCTGCCTCAAAAAAAAAAAAAAAAAGAAACCATTAAAAAAAAATTAGCAAGGCATGGTGGCACATGCCCATAGTCCCTGCTATTTGAGAGGCTGATATAGGAGGATTGTTTGTGCCCAAGAGATGGAGGCTGCAGTGAGCCATGATTGCATCACGGCACTCCATCCTGGGTGACAGGGTGATACCCTGTCTCACAAAACAACAACAACAAAAACTAGAAATTACCCAAACATTCATCAACAGGTAAATGGATAAACAAACGGAATACTGCCTAGCAACAGAAAGTAATGAACTACTGAGGTATACAATAGCATGAATGAAACTCAAAAAAACCCATGCTGAGAGAAAGACGACAGAACAAGAGTAGATATTGCACAATTCCATTAATGGAAAATTCTAGAAAAGGCCAAACCAATCTATAGTGGCAGAAGGAGTATCAGTGATTGCCTGGAGCCAGGATTGGAAGAGGAAATACTGAGTCCAAACTGGTATGAGGGAATTGTGGGGGGTGTTGGAAACAATCTACATTTTGATTGAGGTTAGGCTTCCATGGGAGTATACATTTGTCAAACCTCATTTGAACTGTACACTTAAAAAAAAAGAGTGCATTTTATATAAAATATACTTCAATAAAGTTGTTTTTTTCAACTACTAAACAAGTTCAGAGAAGCCTCTAATACATATTCATGTACATACTACCTAGGATTAATAAATGTTAAACATTTTATTTGCTTCATCTTTCTTCATACAGAAGAAATGAAATATTACAGATAAAGATGGTATCTCCTGGCCGGGCGCGGTGGCTCACGCCTGTAATCCCAGCACTTTGGGAGGCCGAGGCGGGTGGATCACGAGGTCAAGAGATCGAGACCATCCTGGTCAACATGGTGAAACCCCGTCTCTACTAAAAATACAAAAAATTAGCTGGGCACGGTGGTGCGTGCCTGTAATCCCAGCTACTCAGGAGGCTGAGGCAGGAGAATTGCCTGAACCCAGGAGGTGGAGGTTGCGGTGAGCCGAGATTGCGCCATTGCACTCCAGCCTGGGTAACAAGAGTGAAACTCCATCTCAAAAAAAAAAAAAAAAAAAAAAAAAAAAGATGGTATCTCTATAGCTCCTAGACCTATTCTTCACCCCTTCCCATTGGCAAGTACATTCCTAAAGTTGTATTTATCCTTTCTGTCCATCTAAAAATGTATTCACGGGCAACTTCATTTTATTGCTAAGGGTATCAAAGTTTAACAAGAGCTAATGCACTGCCAGAGTTAAACAATGCCTTGGCAGCAGCACAGCCAGTAATGATATTGTGTCTTATGTTCAATCTGCAGGGGCTATGTTACCTAACCTGTGTTTGAGGAGCTGCTAATGTAATTATTGGAGGGTTTATACTGCTCTTCCCCCTCAATTTTAAACATGACTACAACTTGGCACAAATTGGAATTTAATGTGTTATGATGTTCCTCTAAATTTTCAAAATGCACTGCTTGTAAAGTTTCAAATCCAAGATTAATGTAGTTTTAAACAATATAGCAATTTGTTATCAGTGATTTGTTTAATTGTAATTAAGATGGAACACAGAGATTTATGTATTTCCCTTAATTTTATCAAACATATTGCTAGGCTATTTGCAGAGCACCTAACACCACTGAATCCTAAATAGCTGGCTGGATTTCACTGTTCTATGGATACTATATGAGACAATCAGAGGGACTGATTTGATGACATTCCTTGCCCTTTAGATTTATCTTTTTTTAAGTGTATCTTCTATATTGTTCAGATTTCCCCCTCAGTTCTAATGTTTATACTTTGAAAGTTGATAAATATTGGGGCTGAAAAGAAGAGTTTAGGCTAGTATGAAGTATTTTGTAATAATGAAGCTGGTAATTTCTCTTTGTAATTTTTTTTTTTTAACTCACAGACACAGGTCTCTGAAAGGATATTACTAATTCCGGTTTTTGCTGGCAAAGTAATTTGTCTTTTCCTATTCTTAAAAATAGAAATTGTTCTGATAAGAAAAATAATAAATGAAATAAAGTATGTTTTCTCTATAAGAGAAGCAACAAAAACCAGTTGCAAACTCAAGTTTAAATTCACACTGGGGTTGAGAGTATTTTTTTCCTTTTAGAATTTGAAAGTTGGCTAGGTGCAGTGGCTCATGCCTATAGTCCCAACACTTTGGGAGATGGAAGGATTGCTTGAAACTAGGAGTTTGAGACCAGCCTGGGCAACATAGTGAGACTGTGTCTCTATTTTTATGGGGGAAAAAAAAAAACAATTTGAAAGCTGAATGTTCATTTGCTTGAAGCTTTAAATACATATAGATACTTTTTTTTTTTTAGAGACATGGTCTCATTCTGTTGCCCAGGTTGGAGTGCAGTGGTGCCATCATAGCTCCCTGCTGGAACTCCTGGGCTCAAGTGACCCTCCAGCCTTGGCTTCTGGGGTAGCTAGGGCTACAGGTGCACATTACCTTGCCCTATATATACATTCAATACTCATTGGCTATAGCCTTGCATATCACAATGGAGTTTAACTCTGTTCATCATGTCAGTAACATACTATAGAGTCACTGGATTATGAATGTGACTCACCTAGTGATGTGTCTTTCTTTTCAATAACATCTAATAATTGTAGAGATGACTCCATCAGACTAGTTAAGCCACAGGGCACTGCTGGGTCACTAGTGACTGGCATGTGGGGTAGAGGTGGAAGGGTATCATTTTTGGTGCTGCAGAAGAGAAGGGACGCTACCCCCCTGCGGAGTAGTGTGATACCCTAAGAATGGAGAGAACAGAGATTCTCAAGATCTGCAGCTGATACTGGAGGATAGATAATTTTACCAATTTTTTATTGTTTTTTTGGACAACTAATCAGAAGAAAATATATAAAGATTAGTAACTGAAGTCTGGTCAAGGAGAGGGCCTGAAAAATCTGCTTTGGAATATTTAAAGGTGACATTTAGATAAGGGTTAAGGGTGAACCCAGCTTATGGATGTGGGGGATCAGGGGAATGTTCCTCAGGTGCTTAGGTCAGGGACAGTAGCAACATCCTCAATAGCTAAGGAGGTGTGGGCATTTTTGAGGAAATGATGTGGTTTGTTTCATCACTATCTGAGCATCAGGAACTGGAAGTAGTGATCTGTGAATGGGATCAAGGTAGGTGACCAAGAACAAGGTGTGAAACTCTGGGGAAAATGATAAGGCTGTCTTTCACCTGGTTCAGTACACGGTGAACTGTTCCAGAGGTAGCTGCTGCTGCTTCTTTTTTTCTTTTGGTTTTTTTTTTTGAGATGGGGGGGGTCACTCTTTTTGCCCAGGTAGGAGTGCAATGGCATGATCTCAGCTCACTGCAACCTCTACCTCCTGGGTCCAAGGGAGTCTCCTGCCTCAGCCTCCTGAGTAGCTGGGATTACAGGCATGTGCCACCACGCCCAGCTAATTTTGTATTTTTTAGTAGAGACGGGGTTTTTCCATGTTTGTCAGGCTGGTTTTGAACTCCTGACCTCAAGTGATCCGCTCACCTTGGCCTCCCAAAGTGCTGGGATCACAGGTGTGAGCCACTGCACTTGGCCTGTCAAAGCAGAGTCTTTAAGAGAAAGGGATGCAGGAAAAAGGAGATCTTTTGAAGAATCTCTTTTTAAAAAAATTATCTTTTGGCTGGGCGTGGTGGCTCACGCCTGTAATCCAAGCACTTTGGAGGCCAAGGCGGGTGGATCACCTGAGGTTGGGAGTTCAAGACCAGCCTGACCAACATGGTGAAACCCCATCTTTAAAAATTATATATATATATCTTTTTTGTTGTAGTTCTGTCACCTTTAGTGGACCCTTTATTAAGCCTAAGAATCTTAGACTTCTTATGTCTGCTGTATGTGAGTTGTTGTAATTGGTCAAATTCGCAATCCAGAAATGCCTGTATTCTGTTTCTGATGTTCTGAGGAAGTGTACAGTTGTCTTCCTTGATTTCAACCACTAGAGCTTTATAACTTTACCTGGGAACATGAGGGTCATTATCATCATGTCTTTCACGAATTATGTAAACTTAAAAAAATTTATATTTTCAATGTAAACTACCCCTTGGAGGAAATTAGTTCCTTTAAAATTTATTTCCTAATTTTAATTTATACTAGTCTTATTTCTTTCAAGCTTAAATGAGTGGGCCTTAGTTCTGTATTATGGCCTATTTATTTATTTATTTATCCATTCATTCCTGAGGCGGAGTCTCTCTCTGTCGCCCACAGTGGAGTGCAGTAGCTCGATCTCGGCTCACTGCAACCTCTTAATTTTTCGTGTTTTTAGTGGAGACGAGGTTTTACCATGTTGGCCAGGCTAGTCTGAAACTCCTGACCTCAGATGATCTGCCTGCCTCAGTTCCCAAAGTGGTGGGATTACAGGCGTGAGCCACCGCGCCCGGCCCTTAATTATGTTCTTTGTGATTTCAGTAGCTATACTTTAAAAAATTTACATTTCCATAATGAACACGTCTGTATTTTTATTTTAATTTTTTTTGGTCTTCACACACAATACTCCAGCTCCCTTGCGACCTATCACCTTTTTCCTACACCCTCTGTTATCTTTTGCTGTGGTACAACCGAAAGGACAATAAGCCGTGGGCACAGGCTGTCCCTAAATCCTACGGATTTCCTTTAGTCAATAACCAGAATTTTGATAGTTAAGGCACTTACGCCTGAAGAATGTGATAAATTCCTCCTCCTGAATGTAAAGAACTATTTTTCTATGCAGACTAACACCTATATTCACTTTCCTTATACACTAAGTATGTAACCAAATCTGTTCTTGGCTTCTAAGAAGTTAGAACTCAAGGTAAAGCTCACTTGTAGAAAATTACTTACTCATTCTGCGTAGATGGACACATGCTCCAGACTAAATCCACTAAATTCTGGCTCTCGCCCAAAGTGTGTAGCCAGTATCCATAGAGACTGGGAAAAGCATCCTAAAGCCAGGGCGGCTTTCTCCTCCTCCAGCTCTAAATTGCTTTCTTTTTCGGTGGGAGGAAAAACTCCGAGGTGTAGTGTGAGCGCCTAAGGAGCGTACGTTCCTCGGTCCCTCGACGCCCCATAGAGTTTTCGCTGAATTCCTGGCCAAACCACAGCTCCCACGATGCATCCAGGTTCTAGAGCGGTCAGTGGGGCAGCTTCCGGTTTAGGACAGCGCGGCTGCGCACGGACTGTAGTCTTATTGGGTCGAACCGCCTCGTGCGATGCGTGTCACGGCGACGTGAAGGCGGGGAGACGCGGCGGCGGCGGCGGCGGCGGCCGCGGTCGCGGCGGGGCGAGCGCTATTCCAGAAGCGGCATCGCGACGGAGGCAGCGGCGGCGGCTACACCGGTCTGGGCCCCCTCCCTCCTCCGTTCCCCCTCCTCCCCCTTCCCCTCAGCCGTGGTTCCTGAGAAGTCCAAGACTCGGGGTGAGGCGGCGACGGGCTCCAGGTGAGGGTCTCTGGAGTGTGGGCGCCGTTTCCTGGGCGCAGAGGGAGAGTCTGGGGTCGGGGGGAGGTGAGGGCTGTGGGGGCGAGTGTCCCCGGCGCGGGCCGGAGAGCGCGCGTTCGGCTTGCCGGCAACGCGACGGGCGGCCGTGGGGGGCCTGGAGCCGCCCTCCTTGCGACCGCAGTCAGAGGAGCCCGGCGCCCGGCGCCCACCGCCCGCCGCCGCGGCGGGGCGAGCGCGATTCCAGAAGCCGCATCGCGGCGGAGGCAGCGGCGGCGGCTACACCGGGATGGGTCCCCTCCCTCCTCCGTTCCCCCCTCCTCCCCCTTCTGTTCAGCCGTGGTTCCCGAGAAATTCGAGACGCGCGGCGAGGCGGCGACGGGCTCCAGGTGAGGGTCTCTGGAGTGTGGGCGCCGTTTCCTGGGCACCGAGGGAGATCCTGGGGTCGGAAGGAGGTGAGGGCTGAGGGGGCGAGTGTCCCCCGGCGCGGGCCGGAGAGCGCGCGTTCGGCCCGGCCCGCAACTCGATCCCTAAGTCGGACGTGCCGCCCGGCGCGGGGTGCGCGGGGTGCAGTGGTTCGACGGGCGGCCGTGGGGGACCTGGAGCCGCCCTCTTTGCGACTGCCGTCAGAGGAGCCCGGCGCCCACCGCCCACCTCGTCACGCCTGTATTGGTGAAGGGTCGGAGCCCGCCGCCCTCAGCTCTGCTCACCTTCGGGTGCAGTTGCTCCGGCTCACTGTCCGCGGAGAGGATCTGCCCGCCCCTCTTCGTCTCCGTCTGTTCTGTCTCTTATAGGAATTTCTTGGGTGGAGGCTTGGGATGGGCTCTCTAAGCACTACTTTCAGTGACGGGTGGGGAGAGTTCCCTCACCTTTCTCAGGTGGCGTGTCAGGCAGCTTGCTTGGTACCTTGAGTCCTTTTCTCGCAAGCCCCGCTCTGTCAGTGTTCGTTTCTTTTAAAATTACTGATAACAGGGTTATAAATCAGTGTTTAGGGTGCTCGGAGAGATTTTGGATTGGAAACTGATACTCTTTTTCTCCTGGCTTCTTGACCTTGATTTAAAAGTTTGCCTCTGGAATTCTGACAACTTCGTAAAATGGTCCAAAAGTGAATTTTGGTAGATAGGTCTAAATGCCTAATTGGGATTTTATGGGGTACAGTGACTTCGTTGACTTTTTTTATTTCTTTTTTTTTTTAGTAGGATGGTCTTTAAATATTTTGACTCTGGGTTTCTGCGACTTGGTTATTGTCCCCATTTACGTTCCAAAAGCAGACTTTTTAACCACCCCTTCCTCTCACCAAGGGAATCTCTTTACATGCCAAGAAATCTGTCATAACATTTGAAGTTATCGGATCACAAAACTTTTCCAAAGGAAATGTTAAAAATTCCTTCTACCCATAGCTTTATTTTTTGCGGGGAGATTATAAATCTCGTCAGTTCTAATGTTTGAAGTGTCTTCTTATCAAAGGCCACTCTTGTGTCTCCTTAAACGACTCAGGTAATTCCTGAATGTTTTCATCTGTTCTTATAAATTTGTTGTCAGCGTGCTGATTGTGATGATCTGTAACCAAAATTCAGTAAAGATTTCCACACATGCGGCAGCTGCTTGTTGGTGAATTATGAAATTTGGAAAAATTGCAAGTTAAATGTGAGAGGCATATTTCTTTTAACTTCTGATTGTAACTGCCCACCAGTGTACGTTCCTATCTAGACTTTGGTCTGGTTCGCAGATTTCCTTTTTATTTGGCACTAGAAATGAAAGTAGGTTTTCCAGAGCCTTTTAAGAGTTGTTTTTTTTTTTTTCATATCTGTTAGGCTCCTTGTATGAATTTATAAATGAATGGGGTTTACTATCAATAATATCAGTATAGCTGTTGCACTTTTTAATTTTTTTTTTAGTATACATCACATTTCGTTTCCCAAAATGAAAATAATTTTATTCTTTTTTTCATGGATTGACAAATTTTACGGCCTGCAGGCCAAGTCCTGCCAGTTGTCTCTTTTTGTAAATAAAGATGTTATTAGGCCTGGCACGGTGGCACATGCAGGTAATCCCATCACTTTGGGAGGCTGAGGTGGGCATATAACTTGAGGTCAGGAATTTGAGACCAGCCTGGCCAGCATAGTGAAAGCCCATCTTTATTAAAACTATGAAAATTAGCCGGGTGTGGTGGCACATGCCTGTAATCTCAGCTACCCTGGAGGCTGAGGCAGAATGGTTTGAACCCCGGAGGTGGAGGTTGCAGTGAGCAGAGATTGTGCGGTTATCCTCCAGCCTAGGCAACAAGAGGGAAACTCCATCTCAAAATAAAAAAGTAGTTTTTGTTAGAACATAGCTATATGTAGTCGTTTAGGTATTGTCTGTGGTTTCTTTTGTGGTACAGCAGCAGAGTTGATTAGTTGTGCCAGAGACCCATATGGCCTGTAATACCTAAATATTTATTTACAGTGTGGCCCTTAATAGAAAAAGTTTGCCTAGCTTTATTAAAAATGATACATAGGCAATGTTGAAAACTAAAATGAGTCCCTAAGTTGTAAAGGAGAAAGTAAAAATTATCTGCAAGTACACCAGTCAGGGATTGTTTTTGTGTGATTATCTGTATAGAACCTGTTGGTGATTATTTTTCATATAAATGAACTCTGAACTCAACTTGTTAAGTGTTGATTTGTAATTGCTTCTTTTTTTTTTGGTGGGGAGTGCAGAGTTTCGCTCTTGTTGCTTAGGCTGGAGTGCAGTGGGGTGATCTCAGCTCACTGCAACCTGCACCTCCTAGGGTTCAAACGATTCTCCTGACTCAGCCTCCTGAGTAGCTGGGATTACAGGCACTCGCCACCATGCCTGGCTAATTTTTTTCTTCTTCTTCTTTTTTTTTAATTTTTTTATTTTTAGTAGAGACGGAATTTCACCATGTTGTCCAAGCTGGTCTCAAACTCCTGACCTCAGGTGATTCACCCACTTTTGGCCTCCCAAAGTGCTGGGATTACAGCTATGAGCAACGGCTTGGCCGTGTGATCTGCTTTTTAAAAAGGTATGTCATTATTTGTATTTGGTTTTTCTTTTTTCTTTTTTTTTTTTTTTGGTGCTGTGACTCGGATTGTATTTGCTGCATTTGCAGTCTTTCTAGAAAGGGGCTTATGAACCAGGTGTTCCTGATTTGTCTTACCAGTCAAGATTTAAAAAGAAAATTCAGGAATAATGAAATGCTTGGTAATGAAGATGCTGATAGTTAACATTTATTGAACACTTAGCTATGTACTAGACAATTTTCCACTACTTTACATGTATTAAATCATTTAATTGCTGTGGCAGCTCTGTGAGTACATACTGTGATTTCTGTTATACAGGTGAGGAAACTAAGGCAAGCAGAAAAAATAAGTAACTATTGAAGTTTATCAGCTAGCAGATAGATGGTGGAGCTAGGATTTGAATTCATTCAGTCTGATTTGAGAACCCAAATTCTTAACAATATGCTATAGAGCCTCTCCTTACATTATTGCTCAGTGTAGAAAGTTTAGACAGTCCAGAGATATACAGTCATCCCTTGGTGTCTGTAGGGATTGTTTCCAGGACCTTTCATGGATACCGAGATCCACAGATGCTCAAATCTCTGATATAAAATTGCATATTACCTGTGCATCTCCTCCAAATACTTTATATTATTTCTAGTTTACTTATAATACCTAATGCAATGTAAATACTATGTAAAGAGTTGTTATACTGTATGTTTATAGAATAAAGACAGGGAAAAAAGTTTGTACATTCCAAATGCAGATGCAATATTAAAAAAATTTTTTTGGATCCAGGCATGGTCGAATCCACAGACGTAGTTTACATAGGGCTGTGTTGCAGTTTTTTTTTTTTTTAGGATTTCACTCTGTAGTTGAGGCTGGAGTGCACTGGTGCCATCATGGCTCTGCAGCCTCGACCTCCCAGGCTCAGGCGATCCTCCCGCCTTAGCCTCTCAAAAGTGTTGAGATTATAGGCATGAGCCATTGCACTTGGCGGAGAGTTGTTTTTCTAAAAAAATGGGATCAAACCCCATGGTGACTTGTGCCTGTAGTCCCAGCTACTTGGGAGGTTGAGGTGGGAGGACTGCTTAAGGCCAGGAGTTTGAGACCAGTCTGGGCCACATAGCATGACTCTTTGTCTCTTAAAAAAAAAAAAAAAAAAAAAGTTGGCTGGGTGTGGTGGCGCATGCCTGTAATCTCTGCACTTTGGGAGGCCAAGGCAAGTGGATCACCGAGGTCAGGAGTTCGAGGCCAGCCTGGCCAATATGATGAAACTCTGTTTCTACTAAAAATACAGAAAAAATAGTGGGGCTTAGTAGCGCATGCCGGTATAATCCCAGCTACTTAGGCTGAGGCAGGAGAATCGTTTGAATTGCTTGAACCTGGGAGGCGGAGGTTGGAGTGAGCTGAGATCACATCACTGCCCTCCAGCCTGGGCAACAAGAGCAAAACTCCGTCTCAAAAAAAAATGACCAAACCAGTCATTGAGCAGTGTGCTTTTTGGTGGTTTTCAAGCTACAGTGCTTTTGGACTTTTTAATGTAAACGTTCTTGATTTACTAATTTTCAGATTAATGACAAATTTTTTTTTTTTTGGGGGGGGAATGGAAGAGTGGCTTGAATATTACTTTTTCTCTCTTTCTCTTTTTTCTTTTTCTCCCTCCCTCCCTCCCTTCCTTCCTTCTTTCCCTCCCTCCCTTCCTTCTTTTCCCTCCTTCCTTCCTTCCCTCCCTCCCTCCCTCCCTCCCTTTCTTCCTTTCTTCCTTCTTTTCCTTCCCTTCTTTCCTTATTGCATAGTGACAGCAGCTTTTTCCTAAAGGAATGCTTATTTTTTGACTGGACATTTTGGCTATACCTAATCGTCAAAATTCTTTTTTTTCTTTATCTCTGGATTTGGAAAATGGATTCACTTTGGTTTTCTTCCTCATGAATTCTTTTTGGTTTGTCCAGCCATAATCATGTCTCTTTGTCAGACTTTGGTTTTTCTGAAGATCCTCAATGCTTCAAAAAATTACTTGCTCCTTATCACTATCTATTTCAATACATTTCCTCTTGAGCTTTCCGTGGGGGCAGCTCTGAATTTTTTTCTTAGTTGAGCTATGTAGATTTTCTATAAGTCATCCATTAGCTTTGGCTTTCCACTCCTCCATAGGTGCCTTTCAGCTTCTTGGAGATCTCTTGCAGTTTCTACTCATCAACAGATTCACCAGCAGCACCCTCCTCCTCACTGAGACTGGTGCTTCCCCGCCCATCTTTATCATTTTTATCCTTTTCTTTTTCTTCTTTCTTTTTTATTTTAATTTTTTTAGACAGGGTCTTACTCTGTTGCCCAGGCTGGAGTATAGTGGTATAGCTCACTGCAACCTCTGCTTCCTGGGCTCAAGTGATCCTCCCACTTCAGCTTTCTAAGTAGTTGGGATTATAGGCATGCACCACTATGCCTGGCCAACATTTGTATTTTTTTGTAGAAATGGGTTTTTGCCAAGTTGTCCAGGCTGGTCTTGAACTTCTGGCCTCAAGCGGTCCTTCTCCCTCAGCCTCTTGAATAGCTGGATTTAACAGGCAGGAGCCATTGTGCCTGGCCATATTCTTACACTCTTGATTTTATTGGGGTCTCTGTCAGCTTACCCTGAAATTTATTCTGTATCATGTGAGGATTTGGAAGAACTGAATCACAGTTGTAATAGACATCGTCATATTCTTATCCTTGTGTGTTTTCAACTGGGACAGGTCTTAAGGAAGGTCTTCTATCATGGCTAGGGGACATTAAGTATTATCTCCTTTTTTTTTTTTTTTTTTTTTTTAGATGGAGTCTCACTCTGTCACCCAGGCTGCAGTGCAGTGGCGCCATCTGTCAGCCTCCCAAGTAGCTGGGACTACAGTAACATGCCATCACGCCCAGCTAATTTTCATATTTTCTTTTTTTAGTGGAGACGAGGTTTCACCATCTTGGCCAGGCTGGTCTTGAACTCCTGACCTTGTGATCCACCCGCCTCGGCCTCCCAAAGTGCTAGGATTACAGGCATGAGCCACCATGCCCGGTTGAGCTATTACCTCTTTTATAGTATTGATTCGGATTGTCATGTCTTCCCCAAAGTTCTTGTCCATAATGGTTGGTCACAGTCATGAGCAGTAACTGAATGATCTCTGGGACTAACAGGTCATGAAATGCGTGTTCAGCAAACAGAATGATTTTCTGTTACTTCTCTGTGGTGCCACAGCAGAAACTTTTGCCCAAAGGCATAGAAGTTAGAAGGCTTATAAATTCCTACCAATCTGGAGATAACACTTATGAGCATCATGTTACTTCAAACCTCTCCTTAGCTATGTGCTTCAGGAGGGTTTTGGTAAAACTTTGGGGATTATAAATAAGGCTAATAGCTTAAAAATTACATACCTTGAGTTTTTTCTTCTTTTGTTTCTTGGGCACTTTTCCTAACCTTTTCAATGTTTTGTGTTTGGAGCCACTCTTCCGAGTGACACACTACACTAGTAGGCCTCTTGTCACTTTATCCTCAGATTTTGAGTCTGTCCTATTTGTTTCTCTTTATCATCTTATCCTAGGAAGAATGTCAAGGCAGCAACTGGTATCTTGAAACATGCAGTTGTGATGACATTGACAGTTTTGGCAACAGTCCAGATGTTTCTTGTGGAGTTCAGTCATCATATCCAAAGATATCTTGGCTGCAATTACATTGCCATCTCTTAATATGCTGTATATGAAATTCTGCAGTACTATATCCACTTTATTCACAGTTAATATTCTTGCTATCAGTCATAACATGAGGATGTAAAGTCTCCCAAGCTTATGGCAATTTGGAAGTTCAAAGAAGAGTTCTAGCAAACTTGATGGATTGATGTGATACTTATTTTTCAGGAAGATCAAAGCTTTGCAAAATGTTATTAGATGATCTTGATTCAAGACAGTATAATTGTAGGAAAGTAGATCTTTTAGCTCTTGGGGAACGTTCTGGGTAACAGTGACCAATCTGTGCCATAAATATCACCAGTTCTTCCAGTTCTTTTCCGGGTTTATTTGGTTTTAATTCGAGAACCTCCACGTGTGATTTGTAGTGCATGTAGTACTGCTGTAGGAACCCTTTAATGTCAGCCAGTGGATCTACTTTATTAGATTCTACAGCTGCTGTTACTGGGCAGCTAGTTTCTGCAGGACATGTTGGCTGTAGACTGGATCCACAGTGAGTAGTTCCCATACCACTGACCCTTGCAAACGCATCTCAGCGGTGTTGAGGAGTTGTATTTCTGGATGTGACCAGAAACAGCACTTGGGAGCTCAGCAGGTGGTGCTGTCTTGGCTGATTGTGTGTGTGTGTTTGGGGTGTGTGTATTTTATTTTACTTTATTTCTGAAACAGGGTCTTGCTTTTTCACCCAGGCTGGAGTGTCATGGCACAGTCTCAGCTCACTACAGTCTTGAACTCAAGGAGTCCTCCCACCTCAGACTCCCACATAGCTGGGACTACAGTTGCACACCACCACGCCAGGCTAATTTTTGCATTTTTTTTTTTTTTTTTTTTTTTTGAGGTGGAGTTTTTGCTCTTGTTGCCCAGGCTGGAGTGCAATGGTGCAATCTTGGCTCACCGCAACCTCTGCCTCCTGGGTTTAAGCGATTCTCTTGCCTCAGCCACCCGAGTAGCTGGGATTACAAGCATGTGCCACCATGCCCGGCTAATTTTTTGTATTTTTAGTAGAGACAGGGTTTCACCATGTTGGCCAGGATGGTCTGAATCTCTTGACCTCGTGATCCACCCACCTCGGCCTCCCAAAGTGCTGGGATTACAGGCGTGAGTCACCATGCCCGGCAATTTTTGCATTTTTAATAGAGACAGGATTTCACTGTATTGCCCAGGCTGGTCTTGCACTCCTGCACTCAAGTGATTCTCCTTGCCTTGGCTTCTCAAAGTGCTAGGATTACAGGCATGAGCCACCATGCCAGGCCCTGTGTGTATGTTTTTAAAATTAATATTTGTGGCTTACTTTATATCTACATCTACTCTGTTCTTTTTAGTAGTTCTCTAGTGTATTAGTAAATTGATATGCTGTAACTTAATAGTGCTCTTATTGCTGGATATTTAGATTATATAAATAGATAGTAAATTGTCCATACACTTTATCTATATTTATTGCAAGTTAATTCCCCTTTAGTAATTTTGTAATAGTTGAAGAAAATACGTTTTTCATTTTGATGTATATCATCAGACTGCCATCCAGAAAGGTCACAGCAATGTAAACTCTCACCCAAAATGTCGATGGGGTCTAGCTTCTCCATGTCATTACAAACTCAAAAAAAAAAAAGATCTTCGTTTATCTGATAGGAGGTTAAACATTTCCAGTATATTCTATCTAACTGGGAGATGTGTTTTGTTTCAATAGCATTCTTCTGAGGTTGATTTATGATTACTTCCGGTGGAGCATGCGTTCTGTTCCTGGTACTCCCTTAGGTGGAGCTGCTCCACCTATTTACATTCTCTCACTGGCTCTTGAAAGCATACAGTTTTGCTATCACTGATCAAAAAGAATCTGGGTGCACGTCTGATAGATGATATATTTCTTGAGGGTAAGGAACATATAACTTTCTTCATGTCTGCTGGCAGGTCTGGTATATAGCAGGTGGTGAGTAAATAGTCCTTTAAAAACTTAAATTGGTTCATGTTCTTTTGGGCTTACTGCTGAGTGAAGTGCTTTAATTTTGTTAAAAATAATCTTTTCAAACTGTGAAACATAAACTTGAAAAACTGCAGTATAGGCCAGGAGTGGTTGCTCACGCCTGTAATCCCATCACTTTGGGAGGCCAAGGTGGGCGAATAAACTGAGGTCGAGAGTTCAAGACCAGCCAACCAACATGGAGAAACCCTGTCTCTACTAAAAATACAAAAATTAGCTGAGCGTGATGGTGTATGCTTGTAATCCCAGCTACTCAGGAGGCTGAGGCAGGAGAATCGCTTGAACCTAGGAGGTGGAGGTTGCGATGAGCTCTGATCGTGCCACTGCACTCCAGCCTGGGCAACAAGAGCAAAACTCCATCTCGGAAAAAAAAGAAAAACTGCAGTATAAAATTGTCACTTTGGCGTATGTCTGTCTCATTTCTAAAATGAATTAAATAGGAATAGTTGATATCTTAGGCCCTTTTAGGAAATAATTAGCGTATTTTACAAGTACATTTGGTATTTAGAAATTGGAAGTTGAGGAATTTGTTAAATAGGGGATTTGTTTCACATTACTTCTGGTTTTCAGTTTTCTCGATTGGAGTATATCATGTGTTAGAAGGGGATATATGTTGGCTAATATTATAGATTGGCTTAATTAGACATCTTAAGTGTCCAGACAGAAGGAAAAGGGAAGCTGAATTCTGAGAATTGCCAGATTATCTTCAGGCATGGGAAAAATACCTGTAGGAAAGGACACTTTAAGTTTTTTAATGGAAGACTACAACAAAATGGTATTTTCTTTATAACTGACTGATGGTGTTACATATTCTTATTGGATTTATTGAATATAAGAATATTCCTTTTTTTTTTTGTATTTTTGAGAGAGAGTTTCGCTCTTGTTACCCAGGCTGGAGTGCAATGGAGTGAACTCGGCTCATTGCAACCTCCGCCTCCTGGGTTCAAGCAGTTCTCCTGCCTCAGCCTCCTGAGTAGCTGAGACTACAGGCGTGCGCCACCGTGCCCAGCTAATTTTTATATTTTTAGTAGAGACAGGGCTTCACTATGTTGACCAGGATGTTCTCTATCTCTTGACCTCGTGATCCACCCGTCTCACCCTCCCAAAAAGTGCTGGGATTATAGGCGTGAGTCACTGTGCCTGACCAAGAATATTCTTATTTCCATAATATGTATGTATAGAAAACAAAACATGCAAAATGTATGGTTTTAAAGGGACAAAATTAGTTAGCTTATTACACTTTGGCCTTTCTTTTGGATGTTTGTTGTTAGTATATCAGCTAATTATTTTTTATTGGTTGCATATTCATTTTAATCTTGTATGTTTTGAATTTTAGTTTAGTGAACAAGTGTGCCTAGTTGTATCCATATACCCATTGCTTTGGTTAAGGAGGAAGTCTATGTGGTGAGGGATACATTATGAAAACTTTTGCAGAATGGAACAGAAGGTTGACTGTTTTCTTGAAATTTATTTTATCCTAGTTCTTCCAGAAAGGATTTCTGGTAACTTAAAATAAACAATCTGGAAGTGTAATAAAATATGTGTAAAAAGAAGTAATCAAGGAAAGGACAAAGCATATATTCTTTTCCCAAGTGGCAGCATAATTCAATGACTAAGAATAAAAATTGGGTTTGAATTTGCTTGGCAATGAGGGTAAAAATGGAAATATGGTAAAATATATAGCACTAAACTAGAAGAAAGAACAAGACCAGTTTTTGAGGGGTAAAATCCTCTCTTGACAGATTTTAAGAAACTGTTTAAATTGGACATTATATAAAAGCTGTTTTGTTGTTGTTGTTAGTGGTCCTACATTAAAAACAAAGGTAAGGGGTAAGCATTAAGATTTCAAGCCAATGAAATGTATTTTGCGTGGGAGTTGATTTCAATTTAGGTTGCAAATGTGTGTTTTATTTGGTCAATAAAGGTTTTTTTTTTCCTTAAAATATTTCAAACATACATGAGACTACAGAGACCAATATAATTAACATTCATATATAAACCATATAGCTGTAGCACATCTTAGCATGTTCTGATATTTCTCATTTTTTTTTAAGGAAAAAAATATATACAGCTGAAGCAACTGCTTGGATTTCAGTTTACTTTCTTCTAAGAAGTTAACTATTATCCTAAGTATGGCGTTGATTTTTTTTTTTTTTTTTTTCAAGACAGGGTCTTACTCTGTCACCAAGCCTAGAGTACAGTGACATGATCGTGGGTCACTGCAGCCCATCTCCTTTGCTCAAGCTGTCTTCCCACTTCAGCTTCCCAAGTAGCTGGGAATACTGGTGTACACCACTGTGCCTGGCTAATAACTGTATTTTTTTTAGAGATTGGGTTTTGCCTGTTGCCCAGGCTGGTCTCCTGTACTCAAGCAGTCTGCGCACCTTGGCCTCCCAAAAATGCAGGGATTACAGGTGTGAGCCACTGCTTCTGGCCTGATCACTTTTAATGCATGTTTTATATAATTTCTACATAGGTATATGTTCATAAATTGTAGTATTGCTTTGCATATTTTCAGATTTTATGTAAATGATATATTCTGCCTATTCTATAACTTACCTTTCATGAAATTTTTTTGATTTATATGAAACTGCTGATATATTACCATTTTTGACCTACAAAAATGACAGTTTCATATGGCCCACCTAATGAATAGTCATTACTTTTATCTGCTGTAAAATTATATTCTATTATATGAATATAGCCAGATTAAAGTTATTTATTCTTATGTTGATAGGCATTTAGATTGTTTCTAGGTTTTCATGTATTAAAAACAATGTTACATTGAACATTTCCTGATTAGGAATCCTTGTGTTTACATTTAAGATCTTTGGCAAGTTTTTAAAACTTCAAATTGTGGTTGGACGTGGTGGCTTGTACCTGTAATAGCAGTACTTTGGGAGGCTGAGGTGGGTGGATCACCTGAGGTCAGGAGTTTGAGACAAGCCTGACCAGCATGGTGAAACCCCATCTCTACTAAAAATACAAAAATTAGCTGGGTGTGGTGGCAGGTGCCTGTAATCCCAGCTACTCGGGAGGTTGAGGCAGGAGAATCGCTTGAACCTGGAAGGTAGAGGTTTCAGTGAGCTGAGATCACGCCGTTGCACTCCAGTCTCGGCAACAAGAGCGAAACTTCATCTTAAAAAACAAATGAAGAAACAAAAAAACTGCATGTTGTAACTTCCTAATGAATTGTGAAATCAATTTAGGAATTAGATAGAAAAGTATTGGGTTGTATTGCAAATAATGAGGACAAAATGTTTTGTGAAATTTTTATTTCTATGTGTATATATATGTGGTTTTTAAGTTTGAAATGAAGCCCTTTGTGGTGAATTACCCAGAAGTGCAATTAGCAGGCTGAAGATTTTGGAGGTTATGGAATTATTTTAGCTGTGTTGGTATTGTCAGATTTGCTGTCACTTTGCATATTAGCACTGGAATATGAGAATTTGCTGTATTCAGATTGTTACGATTCATGGCATTGTGAGATTTTTTTACTTGTTTGTAAATCAGATGATTTTGAAATGGTAACATGTTTTTAAATTTATTTTTTGATTATGGTGTCGAGTATGTTTTCAAATGTTAGATGACTGTTCAAGTGTTCGTTTCTTGAATTGGCTGTTCTTTTCCTTCCACAGCCATTTGGATGGTCTTTCTAAATTGATTTTAGAAAGTTTTAAATTCATTACATACTCTGATTATGTTTGTTAAGTTAATATTCTCAGTCTGTTTGACTTCTTTCTTTTTTTTTTTTTTTTTGAGACGGAGTTTTGCTCTTGTTGCCCAGGCTGGATGCTATGGCGCGATCTCGGCTCACCACAACCTCCGCCTCCTGGGTTCAGGCAATTCTCCTGCCTCAGCCTCCTGAGTAGCTGGGATTACAGACACGTGCCACCGTGCCCAGCTAATTTTTTGTATTTTTAGTAGAGACGGGATTTCACAATGTTGACCAGGATGGTATCGTTCTCTTGACCTCGTGATCCACCCACCTCGGCCTCCCAAAGTGCTGGGATTACAGGTGTGAGCCACTGCGCCCGGCCCTGGCTTATCTCTTAACTTTTTATATGGTTTGTGTTTTTAACGATTATTGTAAAACATATTACCATTTTCTTTGTGTTTAATTTAAGAACTCTGGTTCTCCTCATGTACATTGATAAATTTGTTACTCCATTTCTTCAGTTGATCTCCCTTTTGTGAGTTGGGTTTTCAGTGAATCATTAGAGAGCAAAGGGGACATTTTCCTGTGACTTCTACACAGGTATTCAAAAGTAAGCCTTCTGTGAATTGTCTTCTAAATGTTTATTAAAAACTCTTAGGAACTCTGCTTGACTAGTGAAAAAAGTTAAAACAATCTAAATGTTAAAAATTTATTATAGTGTTTAGACTTCAGAATTGTTTTGTAGACATTAAGAGAATAAGCTAGAGCTATACATTGTGATGTGAAAATGCCTACTGTGTACTAGTTAAAAAAAAAGGTATATTGCAGAGAAAATACACACAGTATAATCTTACGATACAAAATTTTGTCAGGCACATAATGTATATGGTATATACAGTCTATATATGGATATAGAAAGGTCTGAAAAAATATATAATGAATGTTAACAATAGTTCACTGGAGTGGTATGTGTGTTTGCATTGCTTTATTTTTTTTCGATACACATTTAAACAAAAATAAAAAATAATTTAAAAGAAATCTGTCCAGGCATGATGACTCATGGCTGTAATCTCAGTACTTTGAGAGGGTGAGGTAGGAAGTTTGCTTGAGCCCAAGAGTTTGAGAACAACCTGGGCAACAGAGTGAGACCTGTCTTTACAAAAAAATTAAAAAAATAAGCCAAGTGTGGTAGTGTGTGCTAGAGACTGAAGTGGGAGGATTGCTTGAGCCTGGGAGGTCAAGGCCGCAGAGAGCCGTGATTGAGACATTGCACTCCAGCCTGGCTGACAGAGCAAGACTCGTCTCCTAAATTAATAAATGGGAGAATCTTAATAATCTTTGGAGTGTGGTTTGTTTTTTTTTTTCTTTTGAAACAGGGCTGAAGTGATCCTACCACCTCAGCCTCTCTAGTAGCTAAGACTAGAGGCAATTGCCTCCACACCTGGTTGATTTAATATAATTTAATTTTGTAGAGACAGGATCTCAGTATGTTGCCCAGAGTGGTCACAAACTCCTGGCCTCAGGTGATCCTTCTGCCTCAGCCTTCCAAATCGCTAGGATTACAGATGTGAGCCACTATGGCCCCCTCCCCATTTTTTTAAGTTTTAGAAGTTTTTTTTTATATTTGGGAGTTTGATATTTTTATATTTAAAAGTTTTTTAAAATATTGGATTCTACTTGGAAATGTTTTGGTTTTTTTTGGTGTGTTGGTCACACACCAAAAGGGTGATCCCTGTGAAGCAGGGATCAAATTTAATTTTGTTGAATGCATACGCAGTAATGATACTACTGTTAACAGTTCAGTGTTTTGAATTTTTGAATTATACTTTTTCATACCAGCTCATGGTTTCTTGTTAAGAACAATTATAGTCTTTTTGTCCCTCACTAGGCTGCTTCATGTGTTCAAGTTTGTGACCTCTGTAACCAGAGTGATATGTTGGTGAATTACTTGATCCAGAAATAGAACCTAGAAGAGTAGATAAATACAGAGTATATTTTGTAGGTCTCACTGAAATGTCATTTTTCTTACTATTTAAATAGAAGTTAGATTGTACTTTCTTTCACTTAAAAAAGAAATTGGATTGAACAGACCAACAGCCGATATCATACTGAATGGGCAAAAACTGGAAGCATTCCCTTTGAAATCAGGCACTAGACAGGGATGCCCTCTCTCACCACTCCTATTCAATATAGTACTGGAAGTTCTAGACAGAGCAATCAGGCAAGAAAAAGAAATAAAGGGTATTCAAATAGGAAAGGAGGAAGCCAAATTGTCTCTATTTGCAGACGACATGATTGTATATCTAGAAGACCCAGTTGTCTTAGCCGAAAATCTCCTGAAACTGATAAGCAACTTCAGCAAAGTCTCAGGATACAAAATCAATGTGCAGAAATCACAATCATTCCTATACACCAATAACAGACTGAAAGAGAGCCAAATCAAGAACGAACTGTCATTCACAATTGCTACAAAGAGAATAAAATAGGAATACAACTAACAGGTAACGTAAAGGACCTCTTCAAGGAGAACTACAAACCACTGCTCAACAAAATAAGAGAGGACACAAACAGATGAAGAATGGTTAGGAAGAATCAATATTGTGAAAATGGCCATACTGCCCAAAGTAATTTACAGATTCAACGCTATCCCCATCAAGCTACCAATGACCTTCTTCAGAGAACTGGAAAAAAACACCTTAAACTTCCTATGGAACCAAAAGAGAACTCGCATAGCCAAGTCAATTCTAAGCAAAAAGAACACAGCAGGAGGCATCACACTACCGGACTTCAAGCTATACTACAAGACTACAATAATCAAAACAGCATGGTACTGGTACCAAAACAGAGATAGAGACCAATGGAACAGAACAGAGGCCTCGGAGGCAACACAACATATCTACAACCATCCAATCTTTGACAAACCTGACAAAAACAAGCAATGGGGAAAGGATGCCCTGTTTAATAAATGGTGTTAGGAAAACTGGCTAGACATGTGCAGAAAGCAGAAACTGGACCCCTTCCTGACACCTTCCACTAAAATTAACTCCAGATGGATTAAAGACTTAAACATAAGACCTGGCAGCATAAAAACCCTAGAAGAAAATCTAGGCAAAACCATTCAGGACATAGGAGTAGGCAAGGACTTCATGAACAAAACACCAAAAGCATTGGCAACAAAAGCCAAAATAGAAAAATGGGACCTAATCAACCTCCACAGCTTCTGCACGGCAAAAGAAACAGTCATTAGAGTGAATCGGCAACCAACAGAATGGGAAAAAATTGTTGCAGTTTACCCATCTGACAAAGGGCTGATATCCAGGATTTACAAAGAACTAAAACAGATTTACAAGAAAAAAAACAAGCCCATTCAAAAAAGGGCAAAGGATATGAACAGACACTTTACAAAAGAAGACATACATGAGGCCAACAAACATGCAAATATGCTCATCATCACTGGTCATTAGAGAAATGCAAATCAAAACTACATTGAGATACCATATCATGCCAGTTAGAATGGCGATCATTAAAAAATCTGGAGACAACAGATGCTGAAGAGGATGTGGAGAAATAGGAACACTTTTACACTGCTGCTGGGAGTGTAAATTAATTCAACCATTGTGGAAGACAGTGTGGCGATTCCTCAAGGACCAAAAAATAGAAATTGCATTTGACCTATCAAACCCATTACTGAGTATGTATCCAGAGAATTATAAATCGTTCTACTATAAGGACACATGCACTCAAATGTTCATTGAAGCACTGTTTACAATAGCAAAGACCTGGAACCAACCCAAATGCCCATCAATAATAGACTGGACAGGGAAAATGTGGCACATATACACCATAGAATATTACGCAGCCATCAAAAACGATGAGTTCGTGTCCTTTGTAGGGACATGGATAAACCTGGAGAACATCATTCTCAGCAAACTGACACAAGAACAGAAAATGAAATACCACATGTTCTCACTCACAGGTGGGTGTTGAACAGTGAGAACACATGGACACAGGGAGGGGAGCACTACACACTGGGGTCTGGTGGAGGTAATAGGGGAGGGACAGTGGAAGGTGGGGAGTTGGAGAGAGATGGCATGGGGAGAAATGCCAGATACAGGTGAAGGGGAGGAAGGCAGCAAATCACACTGCCATGTTTGTACCTATGCAACTATCTTGCATGTTCTTCACACGTACCCCAAAACCTAAAATGCAAAAACAAAACAACTATATAGAGAAATAGATGAATTCACTATTATGGTTGAACACTGAAAAAAAAAAATCTCCATTCACTTGGATTAATTCTTCAGCCTTTCTTCGTTTTTCATGACCTTGACATTTTGGGGAAGTACAGACCAATTATTTTGTGTAATGTTCCTAATCCTCATCAAGATCACTTTTCTGTTCTTTCCTCCTGATGACATCCAGGTTATATGTTTGGACAGGAGTACCAAAGAAGTGATGTGTATCATATCAGAAGGTATTCGATGCCGAATTGTTCCATGTTGGGGATGTTAAAGAGTGATGTGTATCATATCAGAAGGTACTCGATGCCGAATTGTTCCATGTTGGGGATGTTAAAGAGTGATGTGTATCATATCAGAAGGTACTCGATGCCGAATTGTTCCATGTTGGGGATGTTAAAGAGTGATGTGTATCGGATCAGAAGGTACTCGATGCCGAATTGTTCCATGTTGGGGATGTTAAAGAGTGATGTGTATCATATCAGAAGGTACTCGATGCCGAATTGTTTTATGTTGGGGATGTTAAAGAGTGATGTGTATCATATCAGAAGGTACTCGATGCCGAATTGTTCCATGTTGGGGATGTTAAAGAGTGATGTGTATCGGATCAGAAGGTACTCGATGCCGAATTGTTTTATGTTGGGGATGTTAAAGAGTGATGTGTATCATATCAGAAGGTACTCGATGCCGAATTGTTTTATGTTGGGGATGTTAAAGAGTGATGTGTATCATATCAGAAGGTACTCGATGCCGAATTGTTCCATGTTGGGGATGTTAAAGAGTGATGTGTATCATATCAGAAGGTACTCGATGCCGAATTGTTTTATGTTGGGGATGTTAAAGAGTGATGTGTATCATATCAGAAGGTACTCGATGCCGAATTGTTCCATGTTGGGGATGTTAAAGAGTGATGTGTATCATATCAGAAGGTACTCGATGCCGAATTGTTTTATGTTGGGGATGTTAAAGAGTGATGTGTATCATATCAGAAGGTACTCGATGCCGAATTGTTCCATGTTGGGGATGTTGAAGAGTGATGTGTATCATATCAGAAGGTACTTGATGCCGAATTGTTCCATGTTGGGGATGTTGAAGAGTGATGTGTATCATATCAGAAGGTACTTGATGCTGAATTGTTCCATGTTGAGGATGTTAATTTTGATCATTTAGTTAAGGGAGAGTCTGCCAGGACTCTCCACTGTAAAGCTACTCTTTTTTTTTTGTAACTAATAAGTGGAAAGACGTTTTGAGACCATAGATATCCTGGTCCTCATCAAACTTTCCCCATTCATTTTAGCATTTATTGATGATTTTGCCTGAATCAATAATAATTGATTTTGCAAATAGTATTTAATAAGTTAATGTTTGCAAAATGGTGATTTTTGAATTCCATCATTCCTTCTGCATTTATTTGTTGGTATTTTACTATGAAGAAATGCTTTTCCTTCTATTGATGGATTAATTATTAATTTATTTATGCCAGTTTGGACTCATAGATTCTTCTTTTATCCAACTGGGATACAGTCCTTTACTACCATTATTTATTTTGATGTTTAAATTGTTCCAGATGTGGCTTGCGGGATCCTCTTCAAGCTGGTTTTCCTGTCCTTTCATGCCACCATCCTTTTTTGCACACTCCCTTATTCTGTGATGTAACAAGATGCTGCAGGCTCAATTTGTACTTTTCCTATCCCAGCCCTGAAACCAGAGAGCCTGCAAGGAACCCTGTTTCTTTTTATTTGTCAATGGTATTTAGAAACTGGGGCGGGCGGGGGGGGGAAGAAATTAGATTGAAGACAGTTTGAGGATATACATTAATGAGGAAACAGATTGCTGTTTTTTTGCACTGCTGGCTACAGACCTTGGAAGCTAGAGAAGCAGGTGGTTGATTGATTGATATCTTGTTCTAAAACTTGAGCATGCTTAGCTGGATATATTTAGTCATCCAGCTATTATCACATATGTATTCTAACATTTGAGACTTTTTTTTGCCAGGCTGGAGTGCGGTGGTGTGATCTTGGCTCACTGCAACCTCCGCCTCCTGGGTTCAAGTGATTCTCCTCCCTCAGCCTCCCAAGTAGTTGGGACTACAGGCGTGTGTGACCATGCCCAGCTAATTTTTGTATTTTTAGTAGAGACAGGGCTTCATCATGTTGGCCAGGATGGTCTTGATCTCTTGACCTTGTGATCCACCCACCTTGGCGTCCTGAAGTGCTGGGATTACAGGCCTGAGCCACTGTGCCCAGTCAACGTTTGAGACTTCTGATTTTGACTTTAGGGGACTTATGTTAGTAAAGTTGTCTTAACTTTCTGAGATGTTTGATGTAAAACACTATAAATCACTTAGTTTAAGAATGAAAACTATTTTTCTTTCCTCTTAAGTGGGGTTTTATTACACTTTTAGTCTAAAAAGTGTTGCTGCTGAGGCTTTAGATGTATATTGTAAGTTTTTTCTTTTTGTTTCTTTCTCATACTGGTGGTCAGGAAAAGGCCTTATGATTTAGTGGAATTGAGCAATATTGAGAAAGATCGTAGATGAATATTATTTTTAGATTTCTTAGACTTAATATTGAGAAAGGTAACTAACCACTTCCTTAAATTTTCCACTGGCAGCATGATAAAGCAAAAGAGAGCAAAACACAAAACGGACTTGTGTTCTGGAGGGTAAGATGTGAGATGAGATAGAGCCCTGAATGATTGTTATTTAATAGTGGGTGCTTTATCACTTTCAAAGTAGAGTTTTGATTTTGCCCAAAAGGTTGACAGGCCACATATTTTATCTGAACAGATTTTATTTTTGAAGTAGTTTAAACAATGGGTTATGTGGTATTATGGTACAGATGATTTATGGAAGGAAGTCTTTACATATTTGATGTATTTTGGCACAAAATATTTAATCCTGGATTTTTCAGGATTTCCCTGACGATAATATTTAGAACTGTTGTTCCTTATATTAGCATTTTAATTTACAGATTGAGTATCTTTAATCCAAAAATCTAAAATCTGAAATGCTCCCAAGCCTGAAACTTTTTGACGCCACAAGTGGAAAATTCCACACCTGACTTCCAGTGACAGGTTACAGTCAGAACTTTTGTTTTGTGCAAAGAATTATTAAACATTGTATAAAATTACCTTCAGGCTATGAAACAAATGCATTTCATGTTTGGACTTGGGTTACAGCCCCAGGGTATTTTACTATGTGTATGCAAATATTCCAAAATCTGAAAAAATTCCAAATCCAAAACACTTCTTTTTTTTTTTCCTTTTGTCTCTGGCTTTGTGTCATAAAAAATACTTCTTGGTACTAGTCTTTGTTTTAAAAGCAATACTCAGAGTCATTATTAAAGATCTTGGGAAATTAGGATAACCATTGTAATATGGCTGTAAAAGAGTCAGACTTTTCTCCTTTAAAGACACTGTGTTTTTAGCCTTGACCACTATCAGTTTGTATAATGCATTGTATGTGCCTTTAATGCAGTGCTGTAAGCTGGTGGTAAAAGTTTGGACTTTGAAGTCAGACAGATAAAGATTTGAATTCAGGGTCTTCCACTTAGGTTTGTGTTTTGATGAATTCCGTGAACTTCAGTTTCTTCACCTATAAAGTGGGACCCCACTTCATAAGGATTGTTGGAGGAGTAAGGATTGTTGGAGATCACAGGTGAAGGGTCAACTACAGGGCCTTGCAAAGTTGTTGTTAGTGTTAAAGTAGCAATTCACTTTCTCCTTCAAAGAGATGACATCATGCTGTACAAAGAAAGGAATTACTTACTTTTGTGGGAGGCAGTGTTGTATAATGGGCCAGTTCTTGCTTCTCTGTTTTGTACCTTGTGTAACCTTAGGGAAATTATCCAGAGTTTCACCCTCAGTGTTCTCATTGGTAAATAGAGATAATGCTACCTATGTAACAGGCAGAGTTTTAAAGTTAAATGATAATATTTATAAAACCTTACCTTATCTGGCACATGGTAACTTCTATTAATACATTTTTATGGTAATAGGAAATAATATGCTTCTGAAGTAGGTCAAAAGAAGAGCTTTTTGGTTGGAGAAACCAGAATGGTTTTGAATTAGTCTGTTTACTTTGAGGGAGTAAAGACCAGGGAGTATTCATTGAAGGAAGACTGTTTAGGAGGCTACTGTTATTTGGCCAAAATACAAATAATATGACTCAAATAATAGTTTCCCCAAATTTTCTGTAATCTAGGATTATGTAAATAAACTTTACTGTTTTATCAGCATTGAAATTCAACTTTACTGAAGTATAATTTAAACAACAAAATATACTCATATTAAGTGTGCAGTTAGATGACATTTGATAATGTATATACCCAGATAACCATCACCCTATTTAAGGTAATGGAATTTCATGTAAGTGGGCTGGGCACTGTAGCTCATGCCCATATTCCCATCACTTTGGGATGCTAAAGAAGTGGGCAGGATCTCTTGAGCCAGGAGTTCGAGCCTGCAGTGGGCCAGGATCATGCCACTGCAGTCTAGCCTAGTAACAGAGTGAGACTCTGTCTCAAAAAATGTGTGTGTGTGTGTGTGTGTGTGTGTGTAGAAAATGTTTGTATAATTGGAATCATGCTGTACATATTTAATGTTTGGCTGCTTTCAGTCCTCCATGTTGCTTTGTGTTCCAATAGTTTGTTACTTTTTATTGCTGAGTAGTATTCACTGTAGTATGGCTATACCACAGTTTGTTTCTTCATTCACCTGATATTTGGGTTTCGAATTTTTGGCTATTATGATTGAAGTGACAATGAACATTCATGAACAAGTCTTTCTATTTCTCTTGGGCAAATAGGATTAGAATTGCTGAGTCATATGGTGTATATTTTGTAGTTTCTAAGTAAGTGAAACAGTTTTTCAACCTGATTGTACCATGTTATTTTGCTGTAATCTCATTTATGTTATATGTTGTGTTTTTAATTTTAACTGTGTGTTTTTTTTTTTTTTTTTTTTAGCGTGAGTGGTGTTTTATTCTGGTTTTAATTTACATTTTTGTTTTTAAATTTTTTGTTTTTTGTTTTGCAACAGGGTCTTGTCTGTTGCCCAGGTTGGTGTGATCCTGGCTCACTGTAACCTTGACCTCCCAGCCTCAAGGAATCCTTCCACCCTAGCCTCCCAAGTAGCTGGGACTACAGGTGCATGCTACCACATCCAGCTAATTTTATTTGTAAAAATTTTTATGTAGAAATGGGATTTCCCTGGCAAAATAGCCAGCTAGCATTAAATGACAATATTAAACTCACAAATATCAATATTAATCCTAAATTTAAATGGATTAAATGCCCCAATCAAAGGCACAGACACGCAAACTGAATAAAAAGTCAAAACACGGCCAGGCGCGGTGGCTCAAGCCTGTAATCCCAGCACTTTGGGAGGCTGAGGCGGTTGGATCACAAGGTCAAGAGATTGAGATCATCCTGGTCAACATGGTGAAACCCCGTCTCTACTAAAAATACAAAAAATTAGCTGGGCATGGTGGCGCGTACCTGTAATCCCAGCTACTCAGGAGGCTGAGGCAGGAGAATTGCCTGAACTCGGGAGGCAGAGGTTGCGGTGAGCCGAGATCGCGCCATTGCACTCCAGCCTGGGTAATAAGAGCGAAACTCCGTCTCAAAAAAAGTCAAAACACATCTGCACTTTGTATTTAGATCCATCTCATAAGCAAGGACACACGAAGGCTCAAAACAAAAGGTTGGAGGAAGACTCACCAATCAAATGGAGAGAAAAAGAAAAAAAAAGGAGTTGTAACTGTCATCTCTGACAAAATAGACTTTAATAGGAACAAAGACCAAAAGAAACAAAGAAGGACATCACATAATGATGAAAGGATCAATGCAATAGGAGGCAATGATCTTAAATATATATGCACTCAATGTAGGAGCACCCAGATACAAAAGACAAGTTTTCAATGACTTTATAAAGAGACCTGGACTCCCGCACAATAATAGCAGGAGACTTTGACACCACATTGTTAATATTCGATGGATTAACAAGATAGAAAATTAACAGGGACATTTATGATTTGAACTCAGACCTGGAACAAGTAAACTTGGTGAATATTTATAGAATTCTTCACCCCAGGTCCACGGAACGTACATTTTTTTAGTATCAAATTACACCTGTTTTGAAAGTGACGACATATATGGAAGCAAATCACTCTTCAGCATTTGCACAGCATTTCACAGATTTAAACGAAATATTGATTGGCTGTTTCTTATTTTCTTTTCTTATGCCTTCCCGTCTCCGCTGTTAAGCACAATTGTCGGAATAAAGGAGGTTTTTAATACTTTTAGATTGCATTCTGGCTTGGGCAATGGAGCAGGACTCCTGTTCTCTCTCCCTGTTTTTTCTCTCTCTCTCTCTTTCTTTTCTTCCTTCCTTCCTTTCCTCCTTTACTTTCTTTCTCTTTTCCTTTCCTTTCCCCTTTCCCCTTTTTCCCCCTTTTCCCCTTTTTCCCCTTTCCTCTTTCCCTTCCAAAAAAAAAAAAAGAAATGGGATCTCTCTCTGTGCCAAGGCTGGTCTTTAACTCCTGGGCTCAACTGATCCTCCAGCCTCAGTCTCCCAAAGTGCTGGGGTTATAGATGTCAGCCACCATGCTCCACCTTATTTGCATTTTTCTAATAGCAAATGGTGTCGAACATTTTTTTCATGTGTTTATTGGCCATTTGCATATCCTTTAGGTAGGTGAAGTGTCTAATTCTTAATTCATTTTAAGAACAGAGTTTAAAAATTTACCAAGTTACAAGTTCTTTATGTGTGTGGATACAAGTACTTTGTTAGCCATGTGAATTTTGGATATACAGTCAGCCCTGCTTGTCCGAGAGTTCCATATCCACGGATTCAACCAATCTTGGAAAATGGTTAAAAAAAAAAAAAGAATAAAAAGTAATACAAATAAAAAGACAGTATGACAGCTATTTTTATAGCATTTAATCATATTCGATATAAGTAATTTAGAGATTGGTTTAAATAAAGTATAAGGAAGATGTACATAGATTATATGCAAATATGATGCCTTTTTCTTATAAGGGACTTGAGCATCTCGAATTTTGGTGTCCAGTTTTGGGTGGGTTAGGAGGATAGAGAGGGGTTCTTGAAATTAGTCCCCCAAGGATACAGACTGTATTCTTTTGCTCTGTGGCTTGCCTTTCATTTTTTAACAGTCTTTGGAAAAGCAGGTGTTTCTTAATTTTGTTGAGTCTAATTTATCACTTTTTACTTATGGTTAGTGTTTTTTTGTGTCCTTTTTTTTTTTTTTTAAGATGGGGGTTATACCATGTTGGTCAGGCTAGTCTTGAACTCTTGACCTCAGGTGACCACCCGCCTTGGCCTCCAAAGTGCTTGAATTACAGGCATGAGCCACCACACTCGGCCTGTTTTTTGTGTCTTAAGAAGTATTTATTTATTTACTTATTATTTTTTTTATTGCATTTTAGGTTTTGGGGTACATGTGAAGAACATGCAAGATAGTTGCGTAGGTACACAGGTGACAGTGTGATTTGCGGCCTTCCTCCCCTTCACCCATATCTGGCATTTTTCCCCATGCTATCCCTCCCCAGCTCCCTCCCCACCGCTGTCCCTCCCCTATTCCCCCCAATAGACCCCAGTGTGTAGTGCTCCCCTCCCTGTGTCCATGTGTTCTCATTGTTCATCACCTGCCTATGAGTGAGAACATGCAGTATTTCATTTTCTGTTCTTGTGTCAGTTTGCTGAGAATGATAGTCTCCAGATTCATCCATGTCCCTACAAAGGACCCAAACTAATCATTTTTGATTGCTACATAATATTCCATGGTGTATATGTGCCACATTTCCCCAGTCCAGTCTATCATCGATGGGCATTTGGGTTGGTTCCAGGTCTTTGCTATTGTAAACAGTGCTGCAATGAACATTTGAGTGCATGTGTCCGTATAGTAGAACAATTTATAGTCCTTTGGATATATACCCAGTAATGGGATTGCTGGGTCAAATGGAATTTCTATTTCTAGTTCCTTGAGGAATCGCTACACTGTCTTCCACAATGGTTGAACTGATTTACACTCCCACCAACAGTGTAAAAGTGTTCCTATTTCTCCACATTCTCTCCAGCATCTGTTGTCTCCAGATTTTTTAATGATCTCCATTCTAACTGGCATGATATGGTATCTCAATGTAGTTTTGATTTGCATTTCTCTAATGACCAGTGATGATGAGCATTTTTTCATGTTTGTTGGCCTCATGTATGTCTTCTTCTGTAAAGTGTCTGTTCATATCCTTTGCCCTTTTTTGAATGGGCTTGTTTATTTTTTTTCTTGTAAATCTGTTTTAGTTCTTTGTAAATCCTGGATATCAGCCCTTTGTCAGATGGGTAAACTGCAACAATTTTTTCCCATTCTGTTGGTTGCCGATTCACTCTAATGACTGTTTCTTTTGCCGTGCAGAAGCTGTGGAGTTTGATTAGGTCCCATTTTTCTATTTTGGCTTTTGTTGCCAATGCTTTTGGTGTTTTGTTCATGAAGTCCTTGCCTACTCCTATGTCCTGAATGGTTTTACCTAGATTTTCTTCTAGGGTTTTTATGCTGCCAGGTCTTATGTTTAAGTCTTTAATCCATCTGGAGTTAATTTTAGTGGAAGGTGTCAGGAAGGGGTCCAGTTTCTGCTTTCTGCACATGTCTAGCCAGTTTTCCTAACACCATTTATTAAACAGGGCATCCTTTCCCCATTGCTTGTTTTTGTCAGGTTTGTCAAAGATCGGATGGTTGTAGAAATGTTGTGTTGCCTCCGAGGCCTCTGTTCTGTTCCATTGGTCTCTATCTCTGTTTTGGTACCAGTACCATGCTGTTTTGATTATTGTAGTCTTGTAGTATAGTTTGAAGTCCGGTAGTGTGATGCCTCCTGCTGTGTTCTTTTTGCTTAGAATTGACTTGGCTATGCGAGTTCTCTCTTGGTTCCATAAGAAGTTTAAGGTGGTTTTTTTCCAGTTCTCTGAAGAAGGTCATTGGTAGCTTGATGGGGATAGCGTTGATTCTGTAAATTACTTTGGGCAGTATGGCCATTTTCACAATATTGATTCTTCCTAACCATGAACATGGAATGTTTCTTCATCTGTTTGTGTCCTCTCTTATTTCGTTGAGCAGTGGTTTGTAGTTCTCCTTGAAGAGGTCCTTTACGTTACTTGTTAGTTGTATTCCTAGGTATTTTATTCTCTTTGTAGCAATTGTGAATGGCAGTTCGTTCTTGATTTGGCTCTCAGTCTGTTACTGGTGTATAGGATTGCTTGTGATTTTTCCACATTGATTTTGTAACCTGAGACGTTGCTGAAGTTGCTTACCAGTTTCAGGAGTTTTGGGCTGAGATGATGGGGTCTTTTAGATACACTATCATGTCACCTGCAAATAGAGACAATTTGGCTTCCTCCTTTCCTATTTGAATACCCTTTATTTCTTTTTCTTGCCCGATTGCTCTGTCTAGAACTTCCAGTACTATATTGAATAGGAGTGGTGAGAGAGGGAATCCTTGTCTAGTGCCTGATTTCAAAGGGAATGCTTCCAGTTTTTGCCCATTCAGTATGATATTGGCTGTTGGTTTGTCGTAAATAGGTTTTATTATTTTGAGATACGTTCCATCAATACCGAGTTTATTGAGGGTTTTTAACATAAAGGGCTGTTAATTTTGTCAAAGGCCTTATCTGCGTCAATTGAGATAATCATGTGGTTTTTGTTTTTGGTTCTGTTTGTGTGGTGAATTACATTTATAGACTTGCGTATGTTGAACCAACCTTTCATCCCCGGGATGAATCCTACTTGATCATGGTGGATAAGCTTTTTGATGTGCTGTTGCAATTGGCTTGCCAGTATTTTATTGAAGATTTTTGCAACTATGTTCATCATGGATATTGGCCTGAAGTTTTCTTTTCTTGTTGAGTCTCTGCCGGGTTTTGGTATCAGGATGATGTTGGTCTCATAAAATGATTTGGGAAGGATTCCCTCTTTTTGGATTATTTGGAATAGTTTCAGAAGGAATGGTAACAGTTCCTCTTTGTGTGTCTGGTAGAATTCGGCTGTGAACCCATCTGGACCTGGGCTTTTTTTTTGTGTCATAGGCTCTTAATTGCTGCCTCAACTTCAGACCTTGTTATTGGTCTATTCATAGTTTCGGCTTCCTCCTGGTTTAGGCTTGGGAGGACACAAGTGTCCAGGAATTTATCCATTTCTTCCAGATTCACTAGTTTATGTGAATAGAATTGTTTGTAACATTCTCTGATGATGGTTTGAATTTCTGTGGAATCTGTGGTGGTTTCCCCTTTATCATTTTTTATTGCATCTATTTGGTTATTCTCTCTTTTCTTTTTTATTAGTCTGGCTAGTGGTCTATTTTGTCGATCTTTTTAAAAAACCAGCTCTTGGATTTATTGATTTTTTTTTTTTGAAGGGTTTTTTGTGTCTCAATCTCCTTCAGTTCAGCTCTGATCTTAGTTATTTCTTGTCTTCTGCTAGGTTTTGAGTTTTTTTGATCTTGCTCCTCTAGCTCTTTCAGTTTTGATGACAGGGTGTCAATTTTGGATCTCTCCACTCTTCTCATGTGGGCACTTATTTCTATATATTTTCCTCTAGAGATTGCTTTAAATGTGTCCCAGAGATTCTGGTATGTTGTGTCTTCGTTCTCCTTGGTTTCGAAGAACTTCTTTATTTCTGCCTTCATTTCATTGTTTATCCAGTCAACATTCAAGAGCCAGTTGTTCAGTTTCCATGAAGCTGTGTGGTTCTGAGTTAGTTTCTGAATTCTGAGTTGTAACTTGATTGCGCTATGGTCTGAGAGACTGTTATGATTTCAGTTGTTTTGCATTTGCTGAGGAGTGCTTTACTTCCAATTATGTGGTCAATTTTAGAGTAGGTGTGATGTGGTGCTGAGAAGAATGTATATTCTGTGGATTTGGGGTGGAGAGTTCTGTAAATGTCTATCAGCTTTCCTTGTTCCAGGTCTGAGTTCAAGTCCAGGATATCCTTGTTAATTTTCTGTTTGGTTGATCTGTCTAATATTGACAGTGGAGTATTAAAGTCTCCCACTATTATTGTGTGGGAGTCTAAGTCTCTTTGTAAGTCATTAAGAACTTGCCTTATATATCTGGGTGCTCCTGTATTGGGTCCATATATATTTAGGATCATTAGCTCTTCTTGTTGTATCGATCCTTTTACCATTATGTAATGTCCTTCTTTGTCTCTTTTGATCTTTGTTGCTTTAAAGTCTATTTTATCAGTGACGAGAATTGCAACTCCTGCTTTTTTTTGCTCTCCATTTGCTTGGTAAATCTTCCTCCATCCCTTTATTTTGAGCCTTTGTGTATCCTTGCATGTGAGATAGTTTTCCTGGATACAGCACACTGCTGGGTTTTGGCTTTTTATCCAATTTGCCAGTCTGTGTCTTTTGATTGGTGCATTTAGTCCATTTACATTTAGGGTTAATATTGTTAGGTGTGAATTTGATACTGCCATTTTGATGCTAGCTGGCTGTTTTGTCCATTAGTTGATGCAAATTCTTCATTTTGTTGATGCTCTTTAGCATTTGGTATGTTTTTGGAATGGCTGGTACTGGTTGTTCCTTTCTATGTGTAGTGCCTCTTTCAGGAGCTCTTGTAAAGCAGGCCTGGTGGTGGCAAAATCTATGAGTACTTGCTTGTTCGCAAAGGATTTTATTTTTCCTTCACTTATGAAGCTCAGTTTGGCTGGATGTGGAATTCTGGGTTGAAAGTTCTTTTCTTTAAGGATGTTGAATATCGGCCCCCACTCTCTTCTGGCTTGTAGGGTTTCTGCCGAGAGATCTGCTGTGAGTCTGAGGGGCTTCCCTTTGTGGGTGACCCGACCTTTCTCTCTGGCTGCCCTTAGCATTTTCTCCTTCATTTCAACCTTGGTGAATCTGATGATTATGTGCCTTAGGGTTGCTGTTCTTGCGGAATATCTTTGTGGTGTTCTCTGTATTTCCTGGACTTGAATGTTGGCCTGACTTGCCAGGTTGGGGAAATTTTCCTGGATAATATCCTGAAGAGTATTTTCCAGCTTGGATTCATTCTCTTCGTCACATTCAGGTACACCTATCAAACGTAGATTATCAAACGTCTTTTCACATAGTCCCACATTTCTTGGAGACTTTATTCATTCCTTTTTGCGCTTTTTTCCTCTAATCTTGGCTTCTCGTTTTATTTCGTTGAGTTGATCTTCAACCTCTGATATTCTTTCTTCTGCTTGGTCAATTTGGCTGTTGAGACTTGTGCATGCTTCACGAAGTTCTTGTTTCATGTTTTTCAGCTCCATCAATTCACTCTTAATTCTCTCTAAATTGTCCATTCTTGTTATCATTTCCTCAAATCTTTTTTTAAGGTTCTTAGTTTCTTTGCATTGAGTTAGAACGTGTTCTTTTAGCTCACGAAAGTTTCTCATTACCCAATTTCTGGAGTCTGAGTCTGTCATTTCATCACACTCATTCTCCGTCCAGCTTTGTTCCCTTGCTGGTGAGGGGTTGTGGTCCCTTGTAGGAGGTGAGGTGTTCCAGTTTCAGGTGTTTTCCTTTTTTTTTTTGCTGTTTTTTTCCCATCTTTGTGGATTTATCCACCTGTCGTCTGTGTAGTTGCTGACTTTCCGATTGGGTCTCTGAGTGGACGTCCAGATTGTTGATGATGAAGTATTTCTGTTTCTTAGTTTTCCTTCTAACAGTCTACCGTCTCTGCTGTAGGAATGCTGAGGTCCACTCCAGGCCTTGCCTGCCTGGGGAACACCTGTAGCAGCTGCGGAACAGTGAGGGTTGCTATCAGTTTCTTTTTCTGCTATCTTTATCCCAGAATGATGCCTGCCAAATGTCAATCTGATCAGTCCTTTGTGAGGTGACTCTTTGGATATACAGGTGTCAGGGAGCTGCATGAGGAGACAGTCTGTACTTTATAGGAGGTCAAGTGCTGAGCTGTGAGCTCCGTTTTTCATTCAGGGCTGCTAGGCAGGTACATTTAAGTCTGCTGCAGCAGAACTCATAAAGCCCCTTTTTTTCCTCAGGTGCTCTGTCCCAGGGAGTTAGGGCTTTATTTATGAGTATCCGTTGCAGTGTCTCATCTGGCAAGGAGGCAGTCTAGTCACTGCCTGCCGGCTGAGGCTATGCTGAGCTGCTCTGGGCTCCACCCTGCTGCCATGGGCTCTGCTCTGCTGCCATGTGTAGTTCCCTGTAGTCCTGTTTATATGGGTGTGGTTAGAACTGCCGTGGTGATGGTGGCCCGCCTCTGTCATGGTGGACTCTCTCTGTTATGGCGGGTTGCCTTGGCAACGGCAGGCTGTGTCAGCAATGGCAGAGTACCTCCGTAGGGGTGGAGTGCCTTGCTAATGGTGGATGCCCCTCCCCCACTGAGTTGCACCATCCTGGGTTCAGATGTGCTTGCCATGAAACTCTCAACCTCGAGCATTTCCAATTGCTGTTTTGTTTTTGTGGGGGTGGGACTTGACGATCCTGATTACCTGGCTCCGTGCCTCAGAACCCTTTTTTTTTTAAGTTGAACAGTTAACTCTCTCCCAGGTGTTCCAGTTGCCTGCTGAAAGGGCGCCGGGATCTGTGTGATTTCCCGTGTGGCGACCCACTGCACTGCGCCGGCTGAAACAACGTCGCTGCCCAGGAATCTCCTGGCCTTGCTTACTGTTTAAGTCCCATTTAATCAGATGAATGTGCTAATCTGCCTTCCCAGAGCTCAAATTGCCGGTTTAACAGGGCAACCAGACCAGTGTATATTGTATGGAGTGCTGCTGCGCTGTGGCGACGGCCGAAACAGCCGCGCTGGCAGCCCGTGGGGCTCCTACACCTGGGAATCTCCTGGTCTGTGGGCAATAAAGATCCGTCTAGAAATGCGGCGTCCACTCACCCTCTGCGCTTTCACTGGGAGCTGCAATCCTGATTTGCTCCTATAGTGCCATCTTCTCCTCTCCTCCACAAGAGCACATTTCAGAGGGCATATTCAGTGATGTTTAAAGAAATAAACTGCTATTTGATTGAAAATATTTCTTTGTGCTTATGGCAGTTAAGATGTTAACATCAAAGCTTGAGAATGTCTCTTAAAAATCTAGGTGTTGCTCTTTCTCAGCTATCAACTGTACCTTTTTTTAAGGTCTTTATTAGTAACACGTTGGGAACTTTCTCCATGTTATCAGTTATGGTTTTTCAGTTGTCAGTTTTGTTTTATTGATGTTTTGTTTTATTGACACTTTTCTACTCAGAAAGATTCTGAGTATTTGGAAAGTACTCCAATTGTAATCATTCTTTTTATTGGTTTTGGAATGTAGCAAGGCTCTGTGTTCTTTCCCATTTCTTGACAGTTTCTTAATATCTTCAAATGTTGTTGCAGAGTATAATGTACTATCTGTGTTGAAACACTTGGTTTTGGCAGTTACGTGTCATCATGCATTTATTTGAGAACAGTTTATGGCTCGTTCAGACATTGTGGATGAGAGCATTGACTCAGGTGTCAGGCACAATAAATTTAATCTGACTCTGCCACTTACTATCTGAACATGGATAAATTAATTATAACTGCTCTAGCTGTTTTGTCATCTGCCAAATGGGGAAAATAATCATATGATATATGTCTTCCAGGATTGTTGTAAGGATTAAAGAGATAATCAATGGGAAATATTTTATATTTTATTGCGTATAGGAAGCACTCAGAATGTTAGCAGTTCGTTCCTATCATCCTTACTCAGTAGAAGGAATAAGGATGATAGGAACGAACGGCTAACATGCTCTGAGTTTTTTTCTTTTTTTGTTTTTGAGACAGTCTCACTGTCACCCAGGCTGGAAGTGCAGTGGTGTAATCTCAGCTCACTCTAACCTTTGCATTCTGGGTTAAAGCAGTTTTCCTGCCTCAGCCTCTGGAGTAGCTGGGATTACAGTCATGTACCACTACGCCCGGCTAAGTGTTGCATTTTTTTTTAAAGTAGAGATAGGGTTTTACCATGTTGGCCAGGCCGGTTTCAAACTCCTGATGTCAAGTAATCCGCCCACCCTGACCTCCCAAAGTGCTGAAATTACAGGTGTGAGCCACCATGCCTGGCCCTAGCAGAGGTTATTGAGCTCTTACTTTGCATCCCAAATTATGGTTGGTGTTGTGGATACAAAATGGATTCTAAAGAAGGCTTCCCGATCTTAAGAAGTTTCATAGTTCAAGAGGGGAAAACAAGCATGTAAACAGACAAATGCAAATAAGTTGTGAAATATACTATATCAGAAACAAATGAAAAAAATAAAAGAGTTAGTAACATAAGCCTGGGAAGATCAGGGAAAGACATTTCTATCCCTGACTTATTTTTGATGTGTGAATAGTAGTTTCCTGTTTACTTATTTGGCAGCTATTTACTGAATATACTTTACTTTTGCCAGATGATGCTGCTTTAGGTACTGGAATACCACTGGTTTCATGGAAGACAATTTTTCCATGGACTGGTAGTCGGGGGGCGTTGGGGGATGGTTTTGGGATGATTGAAGCACATAGATTTATTGTGCACTTTATTTCTATTATTACTAAATTGTAATATATAATGAAATAATTATACAACTCACCGAAATGTAGAATCAGTGGGAGCCCTGAGCTTATTTTCCTGCAAGTATAGACTGTCCCACCTGGGGGTGACGGGAGACAGCGGCAGATCATCAGGCATTATATTCTCATAAGGAGCCTGCAACCTAGATCTCTTGTGTGTGCAGTTCACAATAGGGTTCAGGCTCCTGTGAGAATCTAATGCCACTGCTGATTTTACAGGAGGCGGAGCTCAGGTGGTAATGCAAGCTGTGAGGAGCAGCTGTAAACACAGATGAAGCTTTGGAGCCCTTCACCTCCTGCTTTGAGGACAGGGTCCTAACAGGCCACGGAAATTGGTTTGTAGCCTGGGGGTTGGGGACCCCTGGTGTATAGGAGTTGTGAAAGAAGAATAAATCTTGGGGTCCCCAAATCACTAAGTTAAAGGGAAAAGTCAAGTTGGGAACTGCTTAGGGCCAACCTTCCTTGAATTGTAAAGTCTCCCCTCTGCTCCCTGAGATACATATCTGATTGCCTCTCTTGGAAAGGCTAAACTCAAAAGAATGTAGCTGTTGGTCTCTCACTTCTCTGTAACCTGGAAGACTCCTCCCCTCTTTGAGTCTTCCTGCTTTTGCTTCAAGTTTTTCTGCCTTTCCAGACCGAACCAATGTACTTTTTACATATTTTGATGATGCCTCATGTCTCCCTGAAATGTATAAAAGTAAGCTGTGCCCCAACTACCTTGGGCACATGTCTTCAGGACTTCTTGAGGCTGTGTCACAGGAGCATCCTCAGCCTTGGCAAAATAAAATAAACTTTCTTTTTTCTTTCTTTTCTTTTTTTGAGATGGAGTTTTGCTCTGTCACCCAGGCTGGAGTGCAGTAGCATGATCTTCTTTGCTCACTGCAACCTACACCTCCTGGGTTCAAGCAATTCTCTTGCCTCAGCCTGCCGAGTAACTGAGAATACAGGCGCACACCACCACAACTGCCTAATTTTGTATTTTTAGTAGGGATGGGATTTCACCATGTTGGCCAGGCTGGTCTCAAATTCGTGACCTCAGGTGATCTGCCTGCTTTGGCACCTCCCACAGTGCTGGGATTACAGGCGTGAGTCACCGTGCCTGGCCTGCATAATAAACTTTCTAAATTAACAGACCTGTCTCAAATTTTCAGAGTTCACAGAGTAAAGAAGTCAGATAATGTCTCCACTCTCAAGCTTTCAGTCTAGTGGAAAAAGATCAATAATAAACGAATAAAAATATCAGAGACAAGTGCTATGAAAGAAGTAAAAGCTGATATAATAAGGAGTAACTGAGGGGTTGCTTTACATTGCATGGTCAGGGAAGGATCCTTTGAGTAGGTAACTTCTGAGATCTTCCTATAAAGGAGTCAGCTGTGGCAAAGATTAGAGGGATGAGCATTCTACCATAGAGAACCATGTTACACAAGCCCCTTGAGCTTGTAGAGTATTTAAGGAGCAGACAGGTCAGTGTGGCTGGAATGTAGTGGGCAAAAGGTAGACTGGTACAAAATGAGATCAGAGATAATTAGGGTCTAAATCATTTAAGGCTTCGTAAGCCAGCGTAAGGGGTTTCTAGGGGTAAAAGAAAGCCACCGGAGGTCTGTAAGCTGCGGGGAGTGCCTTTTGAAAAAGATTATTGTCACTGCTGTGTGAGGACTGGATTCTGAAGATAAGGGTAACAAGGGTAGAATATAGGAGACTTTTGGAGGCTGTTGTATAAGCATAGATGAGAGATGGTGGTGGCTTGGGCCAGAGAGTAAAGTAGTGGAGAAAAATGGATTGATTTGTGCTGTGTTTTGAAGACTGAATCAACAGGACTTGCTGACCACATGTGATCAAGGCAAATCCTAGGACTTGACCACTTAGAAGATTAGTGATGCAGTTTACTGAAATGGATAAGACTGGAGGGGAGAGCAGATTTGGTGGGACAATGATGAGTTCTGTTTTGTTAAGTTTGAGGTGCCAATTAGACATCTATGTGGAGATTTCATACTTGGTCATAGGTAATAGTAGTACTATGGAATTCAGTGAGAGTCTAGGGCCAGGGATAAATATTTGGGAGTAATTGACATGCATCTGCTATATTTGGTAATAAGGATTGCCTAGGTGACTTTGACAAGGGTGGTCTCAGTGGGAATGGAAACTAGATTGTAAAGTATTAGGTGAAGGATGGAATGAGAATATGAATTTGGGGAATGGAGACAGTGACAATAAATTCCTACGAAATTTTCCTGTGAAAAGGAAAGCAGAAAAATGGTTGTATCCACAAGTAAGGCCCAGATTCAAGTCTTAGGTTTTTTTTTGAGACGGAGTTTTGCTCGTTACCCAGGCTGGAGTGCAATGGCGCGATCTCAGCTCACCGCAACCTCCGCCTCCTGGGTTCAGGCAATTCTCCTGCCTCACCTCCTGAGTAGCTAGGATTACAGGCACGTGCCACCATGCCCAGCTAATTTTTTGTATTTCTAGTAGAGATGGGGAAGTCTTAGTTTTTATACTTGCTTGGATACAGTTATTATTTGAGTGCATTCTAAAGTTTAAGATATTTTATGTACCCTATGCAGTCCTCTCTACAAATATGGAGGTAGATGATATTTTTCCTTCTGTGATATGAGAGTCCTTAGTTTGGGGAAGTTAAGTGACAGTCCAAGTTGAACCTGTATTTGGAGTCACTCACTGTGATTGTAGATACAGAGTACTTTTCATCATACCAAAATACTCCTTAGATTTTTACTATCTTGGTCAAATCCAGTCTACCTTAGAGTTTTTGAAAGGATTACAAGATGAGAGGTGCGGAAATTCTTTGCAAACTGTAAATCGTTACACAAATATAGAAATTCCTTACTTTAAAATGCCCTATTATATCTTCTTTGTGCATGACTTTTTAGGACAGAGTAGTCAATGGCCTTGAAGTTCATTTTGGATCATAGCCTATCCCATTAGATCCCAGAAAATGTAAGGAGATTGTTAATGACATAGGACCTGTCAAAGCTATCTGTGGGGTATGAATCGAACCTGGATCATGTTTAATTAAACATTTTTACTCTGGTTTGATGATCTTGTCTCCTGCACATGTTCCATAAGGTCTCATAATCCTCCCCAAAGGAACTCTTCCCCAAATGAATTCGTTCTGAAAATGTGGAGGGGGCTGGGCGTGGTGGCTCATGCCTGTAATCCTAGCACTTTGGGAGGCTGAGACAGGTGGATCACCTGAGGTCAGGAGTTGGAGTCCAGCCTGGCCAACATGGTGAAACCTTGTCTCTACTGAAAAAAAACAAAAATTAGTCACAAGCGGTGGTGGGTGCCTGTAATCCCAGTTACTCAGGAGAATTACTGAGTAACTGAGTACTGAAAAACTGAGGCAGGAGAATTGCTTGAAGCAAGAGGTGGAAGTTGCAGTAAGCTGAGATCATGCCACTGCACTTCAGCCTGGGTGATAGAGTGAGACTCCATCTCCATCTCAAAAAAACAAAAACAGGGAGGCCGAGGCGGGTGGATCACAAGGTCAAGAGATCGAGACCATTCTGGTCAACATGGTGAAACCCCGTCTCTACTAAAAATACAAAAAAATTAGCTGGGCACGGTGGCACGTGCCTGTAATCCCAGCTACTCAGGAGGTGAGGCAGGAGAATTGCCTGAACGCAGGAGGCGGAGGTTGCGGTGAGCCGAGATCGCGCCATTGCACTCCAGCCTGGGTGAAAAAGAGCGAAACTCCGTCTAAAAAAAAAAACCAAAAAAACAAAACAAAACAAAAAAAACCAAAACCAAAACCAAGAAAACCCATGTGGAGATATTAAAAAAAACTGCAAAACTAATCCTGAAAGGTTACAAAATGTATCATTCCATTTGTATAACTTTTTTTCTTTTTTGAAGACAAGGTCTTACTCTGCTCTCTAGGTTGGAGTGCGGTGGCACAAACAAAGCCCACTGCAGCCTCGACCTCCCAGGCTCAAGTGATCCTCCTACTTCAGCCTCCTGTAGCTGGAACTACAGGCACATACCTCCTATTTTGTGATTTGAAGTTTTATGTTGCCCCTGATTTTAAAAGAGCAGAAAAGCTAGAGTATGGCGAGTCCTCAAAAAATTAAGAATAGAATTACCCTATGATCCAGCAATTCCACTTTTGGGTATATACTCAAAAGAACTGAAAGCAGGGTCTTGAAGGGGTATTTGTACACCCATGCTCAAAGCAGCCTTATTGACAACAGCTAAAACTTGAAAGTAGTCCAGCTGTCCACAGATAGAGGAACATGTAGGCAGAATGTTACTGATATATATACAAAGTGGAATCTTATTTTGTCTTTAAAGGGAAAGAAATTCTGACATATGCTGCAACCTGGATGAATCTTGAGAACAATATGCTAAGTGAAACTGGCCAGTCACACCAGTCACAAAAAGACAAATACTGTATGATTTCCCTTTAATGAGATAGAGTAGTGAAAATCACAGAGACAGAAAGAATGGTGTTTGCTAGCACCTCACGGTCAGAGGGAATGGAGAGTTATTGTTTAACGGGTGTAGTTTCAGTTTTGCAAGTTGTAGAGTTCTAGAGATAGATGCTGGTAATGGTCACACAGCAATATAAATCTACTCAGTAACATTGAATTGTACACTTAAAAATAATTTAGATAGTAAATTTTATGTTATAGGTATTTTATTACACTATTGTGCCCAGCTATTTTGTTTTGTTTTGGTTTGGTTTTATTTGGTGACAGGGTCTCACTCTGTTGCCCAGGGTGGAGTGTAGTGGCATGATCATGGGTCACTGTAGCCTCGACTTCCTGGGCTCAAGTGATCCTCCCATCTCAGCCTTCCAAGTTGCTGGGACTACAGGTGCACGTCACCACTCCTGGCTATTTTTTTTACTAACTCATTCCCTCTTCTCCTTCCTTTGAGTGTTCGTTCATTCATTTAACAGATGATGATTGAGCAACTGTTATGTGTTATTAGTTATTATATATTATTCCTAGGAGCAGACTTGAATCCCTCTATACCATCACAGTCCAAGTATCATTATGAAAGCGGGCCTATACCAAATACAGCAGTATAAAACTCCAAACAGATTTTTTTTTAAGCCTGTATTTTATTATTCAACATCAGAAACATCCATATCCCCCAAACTTTTTACCTTTTTTGTCTTTTTTTTTGGGGGGGAGACAGAGTTTTGCTCTTGTCATCCAGGCTGGAGTGCAATGGCACAATTTGGTTGACTGCAACCTTTGCCTCCTGGGTTCAAGCAGTTCTCCTGCCTCAGCCTCCCCAAGTACCTGTGATTACAGGCATGCACCACCATGCCTGGCCAATTTTTGTATTTTTAGTAGAGATGGGCTTTCACTATATGTCACCAGGCTGGTCTTGAACTACTAACCTCAGGTGATCCACCTGTCTTTGCTCCCAGAGTGCTGGGATTATAGGATTACAGGTGTGAGCCACCAAACCTGGCAAAATGCCCTAAACTTAAACCAAATGAGCTATAAACCAATTCCCTGAAAAGCAGGTATATATGTTAAATGATGCTATTACAGTAAAGATTTTTTTTAAAAAATTGTTTATAGTCTGTATATTGACTACAGTTTTACCTTTTGCTAAAGGAAACTATAATATAAAGTCACAGTTTCAAGCATGGTAGGGTAATAAAATTAAGTACAACATTTAAAAAATACTTACTATGTAGCAGTGTTCTAGAGACTGGCAATCCAACAATGAACTAAGCAAAATGAACAATATATATTGTATGTTACTAAAAAGTTATTTTCCTTATAATACAAATATACAGATCTAATAATAAAGTCTACATTAATACATTGTACTCACTTGTCTTGGTGAGAAGCCCAGTTTAGCTTTGAAGATATAGTAGAAGAGATTTTAATTTTTTCCCCCTAGAGAATGTGATGTTTATTTATTAATTCATTCATTCACTTAAGAAATCCTTATTGAATGTCTACTGTGTATCAGCTGCAGTTTGGGATTAAGCAGTGAACAAAAAACATAAACGCTTGCCCTCATGGAACCTACAGTCATTTGGTTAAAAACAAACAAACAAACAAAAAAAAAACTCTGCTGGATTAGTGTTAGATTTCTAGACCTAGACCAGAAGTGTCAATGAAGTTTAACAATTTATTAGTTAGAGAAAATTGCTTTTGAGGTATTACTTAAGCAACCTTAGTGCTTCTAAGCAACTTAACTTTGCTTTTTTTTTTTTTTTTTTTTTGAGACGTCTTGCTCTGTTTGGAATTACAATTTTCCATTGCTTTCCCATTAGGAAGGCAACCTGGTATGACATATTTGACTGAGAGTCAAGAGATATAGGTTCGAATCCTGACTTCATCATCTAATACTTTGTGTGTTTCCAAAATGAGCCTTGCTTTACTCCTCACTCCTTTGTATAGCTTTTTTTTTTTAAAAGGATTTTATCCACTGATCTGCCAGTAACTATGCTAGTGTCACTTTTTATGCTAGTAATAGTTCTGTTTTCAAGTTCACTCTTTTCTGAATTTAAATTTGTTTCCTAGTGCCAACTGAACATTTCTGTCATTTCATACTCCCATGTCCAAAAACAAACTCATTATTGTTCCACTCTGTTGCTTCCCTTCTTTATGATCTTTTCATCTCGGGACTGAATTTTTAGATTGATTAATATTATCTTTGAAGGAAAAAGGAATATTTTTCTCAAAAATGAGAATTAACAGGAGCATTAATTACTTGTAATCTCAGCACTTTGGGGAGGCTGAGGCGGGCGGATCATGATGTCAGGAGCTTGAGACCATCCTCCTGGTCAATATAGTGAAACCCCCATCTCTATTTAAAAAAATACAAAAAATTAGCTGGGTGTGGTGGCGGGTGCCTGTAATCCCAGCTTCTTGGGAGATTGAGGCAGGAGAATTGCTTGAACCTGGGAGGCAGAGGTTGCAATGAGCTGAGATCGAAGCTTTGTTTAAAAAAAAATAAAAATTAGAAACAACAAAAAAACCTATCTGTTAAATGTTTTTGGGGGAGAATATTTGTTTTCAAAAAATAACATTTCTTGTGTGAGTCATTCTCTTCAGCAAAATTTCTTTTGTGATAATTTTTTTTTTTTTTTCGTCTGGGGGAAAGTACTATTTATTGGTTTGGTTAGTGGTTACAAAGGTGTTCATGAACAATTCACAAAGTTTCACATTTCTGTGGCTTTCTGTATACTGGAGATTGGATTCAAACTCAGAACTTCTAAGGCCAGCGCCCAAGGCAGCAGACCGCAGAGGAAAGGCAGGCGCTCGGGCCTCCAGGCTTGGCGCAGACAGGACTGTACTCCGGGCACCGTGCAGGGAACGCACCGCAGGGGACGCTGCTGGCACACTGAGAACTCGGAGAGATCGAAGCTTCCGGACCTAGCCCGGGACAAGCCCAAAAGCCTCTCTCATGTCCTGCTCCGAGCGCGAGGGCGCGGAGGAATGAACGCATCAGGAACCAGGCCGGCCTCCGCGCGATGAGCCCTAGGCAATCGCGCAGCGGGGCAGTGGACGCAGAGCTGGCAGTTAGCGACGACCTGCGGCTGTGGCCCTGCGGAGCTGCGCCATGCGGTCCGCGGCAAGACGGCTGACACCCGCGCTCGCCCCAGACGCACGGCCAAGGGCAGGCAGAACCAGCCGATCCAGGGCGGAGGTGGTGGGCGGGGCCCGCGCGTGTGGGGGGGCACCTCCCGCCCGTGTCCGCGTGGCCCCGTCACTCTCCAGGTCTCTGCTCGCTGCCGCCTCCGGGAAACCTCGGCCTCCCCCAAGCTTGCTTGAACGCTCTCCTGACCTGGCTCTGGGCTCCGCCACTTGTTGCGCGGGACTTGGGTCGGCCTTGCAGCCTCCCGCTCCCCCCACACCAGCACCTTCCAGGCTGGGAGCAAGGACTGCGGCTCCACGCCCGCCGGAACACCCACCCGGCCCAGGGAGGATCACGGCCAGGGCGCTCCACCGCCCTTCCATATCCCAGTCCCCGAGGCGGGCTAGGGTCTGTGGTTTGGGGAAGAAGAGATCGCGATTTGGAGCTGGTGGGCTCCTCTAGGGTAGAACGGTGTGGGAGACGGAGCTCGGCCTCGGCCGGGCTTTCCGTCGCCCACCCACTTCTCGGGTTGGGAGACTGAGGCCGCAGGCATGACTAGGGCCCCCGCAGTGCCGGTGCCTCTGGAGGCAGAGAGAGCGCCTGGAAGACGGCCACGCCGCGATGCGTCACTCGCCCACCTACTTACCAAGCAGATGACACCCGCAAACCCTGGCCCGGCGCCGCCCGCCTCTGGGTGCAGGGGAGAATAAAAAGGGCAGAAGACAGGAGCGGAACCTAAGGGCTCTCCCGTCCCCCAACCCCCAGCCTCCTCTCGAGGTGGGCGGCGCGCCCCAGCTGGTCCTCCGAGGCAACGGCTGGGTAAAGGGAGCTAAGCTATGGCGGGCGCCCGGGCTGGCTGGGGTCAGCTACGCGGTTTTCGCCTTCATCCAGCCAGTGCCGAGCGGCGCCCAGGGACAGGGGCTGGACTTGGGAGTCCACTAAGGGAAATCTCCCACCCTCCCCACTGTTCCGTGCCAGGCCCGAGCTGGTCTCGAGGCAGAAGGGCCGGCCTCCGAGGAGGTTACAGCGTCGGGGCGGCCAGACGAGCGGAGAGCGCACCCGTGGCTCTGAGAGGCGTCGCACCCTTTAAAGCCCTTGGGCCAGGCTGCGCGGGGCCCTCCCGACCCCGCCTGGACGTCCTCCTTACTCCGATCCTTTCCCTCTTTCTTGCCCTTAGAGCTCTGTCCTCAAGTCTCTTCTGTCTCATTCCTCGAAGGACTCCTCTCCCTACCAGGACTGGGGCCGCGCTCCTGGGCGCCCCGTCCCGCACAGCCCCGCAGATGCCCCGACCCAGCACCGGCACCTCAAGAGGCGCTGGGCGTGACAGACTAGGTCCCTGCCCTCTGGGGCTTCCATTCCGTGGGGGAGCAGCAAAAACTGGCGCGTCTACCTTTGCCAGCAGGGAGGAGTGTCCTTTTGTGATAATTTTATACTGCCATAAAATTTTTGGGGAAAATAACTTTTGCTTTAAGTAAAAAACTTCAAAAGTTTTTATTTTAGAGAGGCAGTAGTGCAGGTGGAAGAGGAATTTTAAGTTAAAGAACAGTAAAAACGTGAATTCAGAAGACAGTTGAAAATTTACCATGCATCAGTAACATTTACTTAGCTCTGAACACAAGAGTAGATTAAAGTACTGCTCTCTGCAGTACCTTATGTCTTTGCATGTAGTCTAGGGGGAGACACAAGTAAATAAGAACAATGGGTCAAGGTGTCATTACACTGGTAGTCATCCAGGTAGGTGCATATGCATCTAATCTAGCCATATGGATACTATATTAATTGTTGCTGTGTCGAGAAGCCTTTAGATTCCCTCTCTGAAAGTAAGATTGTTGCTTTTAGGGCAGGGTTAGCAAACTATAGCTAGCCCCAGGTTACCCTGCCTGTTTTTTGAATGGCCGATGAGCTAAGATGTAAACAAAATAATGTTTTGTGATAGAGGAATGAAAATTATATTAAATGGAAATCTCAGTGTTAATAAAGTTTTATTGGAACACTGCCACACTAATTTGTTTACATATTGTCTGACCACTTTTGTGTTGCAATAGCTGAGTTGTTTGTAGGAGAGATTTTTGTGGCCTACGAAACCTAAAATATTTATAATCTGGCCTTTTACAGAAAAAGTTTGTTAAGCCTTCTTTAGAAGTGTTATGAGCACTTTTTATTACTTCAGTCACACATACAGCTTTCTCAAATTCCTTATGTTTAAAAATTAAATTATAAGTGGCTGTATGAAGGACTATGATGATAGCTACCTCAAGTGGTAAACTTTGAGTTGTAACTTTTCAGTTATTTCTGCAGAAAAATGCTAAAGTGATGTGTTATTCTATTGAAAGCGAAGTGTATTGATTTGCTAGGGCTGCCATAAAGTACTGCAGACTGGGTGGCTTAAATAACAGAAATGTATTTTCTCACAGTTCTGGAGGCTAGAGTTTCGAGATCAACACGTCAGCAGGTTTAGTTTCTCCTATCACCCCTCTCCTTGGCATGCAGATCCTGGCCTTCTCTCTGTCCTTTCAAGGCCTTTCCCCTGGGCATGTATCCCTCTCTGGTGTCTCTTCTTACAAGGACATCAGTCATAGTGGATTAGGCCTCCTACCCTTGTAACTTAATCTAACCTTGATTACCTTTCTAAATGCTCTATTTCCAAATACAGTCACATTGTAAAGTACTGGGAGTTAGGACTTGACATATGAATTTTGAGAGACCACAGTCAGTACACAGCACCAAGGAATTTCTAATACCAACTTCATTTGTTTATTCATTAAGCAGATCTTGAGGATGTGTACTGTGTGACAGATCCTGTTCTAGATATGTATGGGTGTGTACTGTGTGACAGGTCCTGTTTTAGATATGTATGCGTGTGTACTGTGTGACAGGTCCTGTTGTATACTGTGTGACAGATCCTGTTTAGATATGGTAAACAAGACAAACAAGACTTGTCATTTAATAGGCAAGTTGATGGTTTAGTTGAGGAAGACAGATAATTAAAAGGAAAATAATTTGAGAGCATGATAAGGACTCTGAAGGAAATTAAACAGTGTAAAGTGTTAGAATGACTGGTGTGAAGGGTGGTCAGGTAAGGGCTTCCTGAAAAGGTGGCCTTTTACCCAGGAGCTTAAGTGGTAAGGGATAGCTAGCTAGTTAAGTTTCCAGGCTTGTTTCTAGGTCCTGATGTTGATCAAGATTGGTATGGAAAAGGATCAAAAGAATAGTCAGTCAGGGAGCTTTATATTGAGGTTGGAGAGCTTGGTGGGGCAAAATCATTAAGGGCCTTGTGGGAATTATGGTAAAGATTTGGTTTCCTTTTTGCACAAGGAATAAAATCTCCTGGAGATTTTATCTGGGGAGTGACATGATTTTTCTGTTTGAAAGAGCACTTTGGCTGCTTAATAAAAGAGGAGATTGCAGGTGTGAGAGTAGAAGATAGGGAAGCCGGCTAGGGGATTATCAAAGTATTGTAGGTCAGAGATACTGGTGATTTAGCGAAGATAGTGGCAGGGAAAAGGAAAAGAAATGGAAATAATTTGAGAGATATTTTGGGAGATAAAATCCATATAGTGTTTTCTAATGGAATAAGTATGGGAGTTGAGGAAGAGGGAAGAATATCTTTGGCAATAATGTTGTGTAATACTGTCCACTGTAGCAAGTGAACCTATAGTGTTAGTAAATCATATGATTGTTGCAGCAGCAAGTTACAAAATACAATTTGGAAAGGAAAAAAGTCCTTGAGCCATTAAATAGGAAAACAGAAGGCAGGTAAACAATGCTATGGTTTAATTAATGTTCGACTTATAGGCTTATAACTACTAGAAAACCAGTAGGGAATTAGTTTGCCATAGAGAATGCCTTTGTGACAAATAACCGGTTTGGAATGACAAAGCCCTGGAGAGTATTATAAAGTAACAGATGTCAAATGATCCACCCACCTTAGCCTCCCAAAGTGCTGGGATTACAGGCGTGAGCCACTCACTGCACCCAACCAGTCAAGAGTGTTGCTATTCTTGACCTATTTCCTGATGCACAGACATCTATAGTGGGGTGGAATTAACTGCATCTTCAGTGACAGTTTTAAAAATGTAACAGCTTTCCTGAGATATAATTTACAAACCATACAGTTCACCCATTGAAAGTATACAGTTCAGGCCAGGTGCAGAGGTGTTCACATCTGTAATCCCAGCACTTTGGGACGCCGAAGTGGGTGGATCACCTAAGGTCAGGAGTTTAAGACCAGCCCGGCTGACATGGAGAAACCCTTTTTCTACTAAAAATACAAAATTAGCCAGGTGTGGTGGCTTGTGCCTGTAATCCCAGCTACTTGGGAGGCTGAGGCAGGAGAATCACTTGAACCCAGGAGGTGGAGGTTACAGTGAGCCGAGATCACGCCACTGTACTTCAGCCTAGCTGACAAGAGTGAAACTCTGTCTCAAAAATAAATAAACACATAATAATAAAATAAAATACATACGTGTTACTTGAAGGGCTTAGTGTATTAATTCGTTGCTTATTTCCATGGATGGCTTAAATTACAGTGGTTCTCAAAATTTCTTGGGCATTGGAAGCACTTGCAGGGCTTGTTAAGACAGATTGCTAGGCTCCATCCACAGAGCGTCAGATTTAGTAGGGCTTGGTGGAGCTTAAGAATTTGTATTTCTCCCTTTTTTTTTTTTTTTTGAGATGGAGTTTCGCTGTTGTTACCCAGACTGGAGTGCAATGGCGCGATCTTGGCTCACTGCAACCTCCGCCTCCTGGGTTCAAGCAATTCTCCTGCCTCAGCCTCCTGAATAGCTGGGACTACGGGCGCCCACCACCATGCCCAGCTAATTTTTGTATTTTTAGTAGAGACAGGGTTTCACCTTGTTGACCAGGAGGGTCTTGATCTTTTGACCTCGTGATCCACCCGCCTAGGACTCCCGAAGTGCTGGGATTATAGGCGTGAGCCACCGCGCCCGGCCAAGAATTTGTATTTCTAACAAGTTTCTAAATGATGCTGATACAGCAGACCACATTTTGAGAAACCTGGGTACTGGCTGTTACTTTGAAAGTTAGATAACTGGACACCGGGAAATTCATTTATTCTTTCAAGAGATAAGAACGGGACATAAGGGCCGGGTGCAGTGGCTCATGCCTATAATCCCAGCACTTTGGGAGGCCGAGGCGGGCGGGTTACCTGAGGTCAGGCGTTCGAGACCCGCCTGACCAACATGGAGAAACCCTGTCTCTAATAAAAATAAAAAATTATTAGATGTGTGTGGCACATGCCTTAAATCCCAGCTACTCGGGAGGCTGAGGCAGGAGAATCACTTAAACCTGGGAGGCAGAGGTTGCAGTGAGCCAAGATCGCAACATTGCACTCCAGCCTGGGCAACAAGAGCAAAACTCTGTCTCAAAAAAAAAAAAAAAAAAAAAAAAAGGGACATAAGACACTTGCAGTTTGTTAGAGAAAAAGAGTTCAATTAGCAGGCTCTTTTAGTAGCTCAGAGCATGACAGTAGGAATAGTGATAGGGAATATATTAAAAAACACTGCAGAGATACAATCAAGAGACTTTGGCAATCGATTCAAGGTGGAAGGCAAAGGAGAGAGAGGAGTCAGAAAGATACCAAGATTTCAGTCCTGGACCCAGGATGAGAATTGGAAGACAGAGAACATGCATGATTGAAATGAAAGTGTGTAATCAATCAGCATTTTAACTTCTATACTTGGCTCTCTACGAAGAGTCACTTGACCCATATTTTATGATGAGAAGGGCAGTACCCCTGCCCCAGGGGTACTGGTCCCCTACGTCTTCGACCTCATTCCTGCAGTGTTGCCTCAGAAACCGGAAACATGTCATCATGGGAGTATTCCTGGGTAATTGATACTGAATTATCAATGGGCAGCTAATTTTTGTATTTTTAGTAGATACGGGGTTTCACCATGCTGGCCAGGATGGTCTCGAACTCCCGACTTCATAATCTGCCCCCCTCAGCCTCCCAAAGTGCTGAGATTACAGGTGTGAGCCACCGTGCCTGGCCTAACTTTTATTTTTCTGGAAACCTCTGTCATCCAGGCTGGAGTTCAGTGGTACAATCATAGCTCACTGTATGTTTGACCTCCTGCGACCCTCCCGCTTTAGCCTCCTGAGTAGTGAGTACTGTAGACATGTGCCATCGTGTCCAGCTAATTTTTTTTTTGGTAGAGATGAGGTCTCACCATGTTGGCCAGGCCAGTCTCAAACTCCTTGCCTCAAGTGATCCTCCCACCCCAGCCTCCTGAAATGCTGTAATTACAGGTTTGAGCCACCATGCCTGGGCCATATTAGATTTTGGAGGGACTTCATAAATTTCACAAACAAGCGATACTGAAAACATTGGAAGTGGTTGAAGCCCTCCTTTGTTATCATCTCTCTCCTCCTCTCCCAAAAGCACCTTGACATTTTTTCTTTGACCAAACTACATCTTCACGTGAAATCCTTCCTGCTCTTTTCCTCCTGTTAAAAGCCCTCACATTCTTCAAGGCCCTACTCAAATCCCACATCGTGATTACAGCTGCCCCCTTAGACTCTCCTAATACTTCTTGTAATATACTTTTCTGGGCAGGTTTTCTGTTTTCCACAGCTAGACCAATGTACCTTGGGGCACTCCCCAAGGTCTTACACATTTTCACATTATCTTTTTTTTCTTTTTAAGTAGAGACAAGGTTTCACCATGTTGGCCAGGATGGTCTCGATCTCTTGACCTGGTGATTCACCCGCCTTGGCTTCCCAAAGTGCTGGGATTGTAGGCGTGAGCCACTGTACCCGGCCACATTTTCACATTATCTTATTAAGCAGTGCCGGACTTTACTCTTAGAAGCTAAATGTTACTCACGTCTTTGAGGAAAAGGCAGAGAGATATGTCTGGGACCAGGAATCCCCAAAATCTCAATTAGCAGTGGAGTCTCAAAAAGGGGAGGCACAGTCAAAACAGCTCCCTCAAGGTGAATGGACCGAGTTGTACGGAAGCCAAAGGGACGCTCCTTGTCTTCAACAGCGGGTGGCCTTCGTGGCCTGCTTCCTCTTTCCCTGAGAGCCATAGGAGGGCTTTTCTTTCAGTCAACAAATATTTTTCTATCACCCCCCAAATGCCCTTGTGCACTTATCCATAGAGGAGAAAATGGTATTTATTTAAAACCATTTCCAGAGCATATGAGGGAAAGAAACAAAACCACAACGGATGAGCATGCCACACTGTTCCACGTCACGTTAAATGCTGCGGCAATAACATATGAGAAGCTAGTAACAGAATGATGGTGCTGGGGGCCTTCTCTGGACAGGATGGTCAGGGAAGGGCTCTTGGAAAGTGTGACCTCAATGTCAAAGAAGGCTGCTCTGCACAGAGAAAAAAAACCATTCCCAGAAGGCAGCAAGGCACAGTGGGGAGAAACAGGGTGGGGCTGGGTGAGGAGTATAAGGAGTTTGGGGTTCTAGAGCAAAAAGTGAAATCCTGAAGAGCATGTCAACTTTGATGGAATGACTATACATGCCATTAAATACTTTTATTTAGTGATAGAGTGTTTTTTTCCAAGATAAATCTTTTTTAGAAATGGACCAGACTTCGTAAAAGTAGATATGTCATATAAAATAATGTTAGCTAAAGATGAATGGAATAGGTTAAGAATGTCTTCTTGAAATTTTGAACTATCTCTTTCAAGAAAAATTATATTGCCTCTTGGCTGGACTTGACTGAAAAGTTAAAGAAAGAAAGAAAAAAAAAAAGAGCGATAATCTTAAGATTGTTGAATTCCCAGTGAGGAGTCAGAGAATTTTGAGAGCCAGGGTCTGGTTTTTGCCACCTTTCTCTCTCCTTCCTTCCTTCCTTTTTTTTTTTTTTTTTTTTTTAAAGGTAGCGGCTTCCTGTCTGCCAGGCTGGAATGCAGTGGTACAATCACAGCTCCCTGCAGCTTTGAACACTCAAGCTCAAGCGATCCTGCCATCTCAGTGTCCTGAGTAGCTGGGACAGCAGGTGCACACCACCACTCCTGGCTTATTTTTGTATTGTTTTTGGAGATGGGGTCTTGCCATGGGCTGGTCTCGAACTCCTGGGCTCAAGCCATCTGCTCACTTTGGCCTCCCAAAGTGCTGGGATTTCAGGCGTGAGCCACTGTGCCCGGCTGCCACTTTTTTCTGTGTTTAGAAATCTACCTCTGAGCCTCATTCCCCATCCATAAGACAGGTGATCACTAGATGGCTAATTTTAAAAGAGAGCATTCAGAGATGCACAGCAATTCTAAATTCTGAGTAGAATACAGTCATTCCTTGGTATTCATGGGGGTTCGTTCCAGGACCTCCCACGGATTCGAAAATGTGTGGATGCTCAAGTTCCTAATAGAGAATGACATAGCGTTTGCATACAACCTATGCATATCTTCCTCTATATTGTAAATCACCTCTAGATTAATTGTAATACCAAATACAATGTAAATGCTCTGTAAATAGTTACTGTACTGTATTGTTTACGAAGTAATGACAAGAAAAAAAAGGTCTACTTACTCAGAATAGAGGTAATTTTAAAAATGTGGATAATTTCCATCTGTGGTTGGTTGAAGCCACAGATGCAGAACCCATGGATGCAGAAGGCTGACTGAATACAAAAGCAAGGCAAGTGTGATAGCAGCCTTCTTTACTTAAGGATTATCAAATGGCTTTATTTTTCAATTTTATTTTTTTGTTTGTGAAGAGTTGGGAGTTAGCTCTTTGAGAAACCTTCAAAATTTTTCTTGTATAAGAAATGTTATGAATCTCGAGGGCCAGATATGGTGGCTCACGCCTGTCATCCCAGCACTTTGGGAGACTGAGGCCGGAGGAGCTCTTGAGGTCAGGGGTTTGAGACCGGCTCAACCAGCATGGTGAAACCTCATCTCTACCAAAAAAAATATGCATATATATATATCTCTGGGTGTCGTGTTGAGCCCTGTAATCCCAGCTACTTGGGAGGCTGAGGCATGAGAATATCTTGAACCCAGGAGGCAGAGGTTACAGTGAGCCAAGATTGTGCCACCACACTCCAGCCTGGGCAATAGAGTGAGACTCCATCTAAAACAAAAATAAATTCTGTGAGTCTTAAATTATATCAAGTAGCTTTGGCAGGCAATGGTTTAAATTCTCTAAAACGCTGGGCATATTAGGTCATGCCTGTAAGCACTTTGGAAGGCTGAGGTGGTAGGATCACTTGAGGCCAGTAGTTCAAAACCAGCCTGGGTAACAGAGTGAGACTCCAGCGCTACAAAAAATTAAAAATTAGCTGGATGTGGTGGCACACACTTGTAGTCTTAGTTTCTCTGGAGGCTGAGGTGGGAGGATTGCTTGAGTTCAGAATTTCAAGGTGCAGTGAGCTATGTTGGAGTGCACTCCAACCTGGCTGACAGAGTGAGACTTTATCTCTAAAAATATCAAATTAAAAAAACACCCATACAACTCAAATTTCTGGGTACTATTACTGATAGGAGCTATCTTGAACTGTTGAAATTAATCATTCATTGTTGATTTCTATTTCATATTAAATGTTTGACTTAAGAGTGTTGCATTTGATGAATAGACTTTTCTGTGTTATGCACAAGAAGAAGGAGATAAAATAATTTAACTCTTCTTCATTACATTAAAAAAACAAGACTCTGGGAATTGTGACTTTATGATCAGCCTTTTATTTTTCAGACTGTGTCATTGTGTTTGCTTGTCCTAACCAAGGATGAGACCACTGGTCATGTTTAACTCAAATTTATGTTGGATAGAGGTTATTGGACGGTCCTTATTTAAATGCAGAAAGGAATGCTTATTTTACTGTTTTATGTGGGATAAAATGCTTGAAAAATCTTTTTTTTGAGGCAGAGTATTGCTCTGTTACTCCAGCTGGAGTGAGTACAGTGGCATGATCTTGGCTCACTACAGCCTCCCTTGTTCAAGTGATTCTCCTGCCTCAGCCCCTTGAGTAGTTGGGACTGTAGGCACACACTGCCACGCCCAGCCAAATTTTGTATTTTTTTTTTTTTTTTGTAGAGATGGGATTTCAGTGTGTTGACCAGGCTGATCTTGAATTCCTGACCTGAAGTGATCCACCTGCCTTGGCCTCCCAAAGTGCTGGGATTACAGGTGTGAGGCACTGCACCCTACCAGCTTGAAAATTCTTAAATGGTGCTTATACTTTCTGGTAATAAAAGCACAATTTTTTTTTTTTTTTTGAGACGGAGTTTTGCTCTTGTTACCCAGGCTGGAGTGCAATGGCGCGATCTCGGCTCACTGCAACCTCCGCCTCCTGGGTTCAGGCAATTCTCCTGCCTCAGCCTCCTGAGTAGCTGGGATTACAGGCACGCGCCACCATGCCCAGCTAATTTTTTTGTATTTTTAGTAGAGAGGGGGTTTCACCATGTTGACCAGGATGGTATCGTTCTCTTGACCTCATGATCCACCCGCCTCGGCCTCCCAAAGTGCTGGGATTACAGGCGTGAGCCACCGCGCCCGGCCTCCCTTTTCTTTTTTTTAAATCTGGCTAGTGGTCTATTTTGTTAATCTTTTCAAAAAACCAGCTTCAGGATTTACTGATTTTTTGAAGGATTTTTTTTGTCAGTATCTCCTTCAGTTCTGCTCTGATCTTAGTTATTTCTTGTCTTCTGCTAGGTTTTGAGTTTTTTTTGGTCTTGCTCCTCTAGCTCTTTCAATTTTGACTATAAGCTGTCGATTTTAGATTTTTCCTCTCTTCTCTGGTGGGCATTTAATGCTATAAATTTCCCTGTAGACACTGCTTTAAATGTGTCCTAGAGATTCTGGTGTGTTGGTAAGTTGTGTCTTCATTCTCGTCAGTTTCAAAGACATCTTTATTTCTGCCTTCATTTCATTGTTTGTCCAGTCGACATTCAGTTTCCATGAAGTTGTGCAGTTCTGAGTTAGTTTCTTACTTCTGAGTTCTAATTTGATTGTCCTGTGGTCTGAGAGACTGTTTTTATGATTTCTGTTCTTTTGCATTTGTTGAGGAGTGATTTACTTCCAATTATTTGGTCAGTTTTAGAGTAGGTGCCATGCGGTGCTGAGAAGAATGTATATTCTGTGGATTTGGGGTGGAGATTTCTGTAGATGTCTGTTAGGTCTGCTTGGTACGGATCTGCGTTCAAGTCTTGGATATCCTTGTTAATTTTCTGTCTCATTGATCTAATATCGACAGTGGAGGGTTAGTCTCTCACTATTATTGTGTGGAAGTCTAAGTCTCTTTGTAGGTTGTTAAGAACTTGCTTTATGTACCTGGGTGCTCCTGTACTGGGCACATATATATTTAGGATCGTTAATTCTTCTTGATGCATTGATCCTTTTACCATTATGTAATGCCCTTATTTGTCTCTTTTGATCTTTGTTGGTTTACAGTCCATTTTATCAGAGACTAGGATTGCAACTCCTGCTCTTTTTTTGCTCTCCATTTGCTTGGTAAATCTTCCTCTATCCCTTTATTTTTAGCCTATGTGTGTCCTTGTACATGAGTTGGGTTTCCTGAATACAGCACACCAATGGGTTTTGACTTTTTATCCAATTTGCCAGTCTGTGTCTATTGAATGGGGCATTTAATCCACTTACATTTAAGGTTAATATTGTTATGTGTGAATTTGATCCTGCCATTTTGATGCTAGCTGGATGTTTTGCCCCTTAGTTGGCACATTTTCTTCATTATGTCTGTGGTCTTTACCATTTGGTATGTGTTTGGAGTGGCTGGTACTGGTTGTTCCTTTCCTTGTTTAGTGCTTCTTTCAGGAGCTCTTGTAAGGCAGGCCTGGTGGTGACGAAATCTCTCAGCAATTGCTTGTCCCTAAAGGATTTTCTTTCTCCTTCGATTATGAAGGTTAGTTTGGCTGGATATGAAATTCTAGGTTGAAAGTTCTTTAAGGATGTTGAATATTGGCCCCTACTCTCTTCTGGCTTGTAGGGTCTCTGCCGAGAGATTCGTTGTGAGTCTGATGGACTTCCCTTTGTGGGTAACCCGACCTTTCTCTTTTGCTGCTCTTAGCATTTTTTTCTTCATTTCAACCTTGGTGAATCTGACGATTATATGCCTTGGGGTTGCTCTTCTTGAGGAATATCTTTGTGGTGGTCTCTGTATTTCCTGGACTTGAATATTGGCCTGCCTTGCTAGGTTGGGGAAGTTCTCCTGGATAATATCCTGAAGAGTGTTTTCCAGCTTGGATTCATTCTCTCTGTCACATTCAGGTACACCTATCAAACACAGATTAGGTCTTTTCACATAATCCCATATTTCTTGGAGGCTTTGTTCGTTTCTTTTCACTCTTTTTTTCTCTATTCTTGCCTTCTCCTTTTATTTCATTGAGTTGATCTTCAGTCTCTGATATCCTTTCTTCTGCTTGGTTGATTCGGCTATTGAAACTTGTGTATGCTTTGCAACGTTCTCGTGCTGTGTTTTTCAGCTCCATCAGTTGTTTACATTCTTCTGTAAGCTGTTTATTCTAGTTAGGATCTCATCTGACCTTTTTTCTAGGTTCTTAGTTTCTTTGCATTGGGTTAGCACATGTTCTTTTAGCTCTGACAATGTTACTACTCACCTTCTGAAGCCTGATTCTGTCAATTCATCAGAGTCATTCTCCATCCATCTTTGATCCCTTGCTGGTGAGGAGTTGTGATTCCTTGGAGGAGGAGAGGCATTCTGGTTTTGGGGGTTCTCTTCCTTTTTGCACTGGTTTCTTCCCATCTTAGTGGTTTTATCTACCTGTGGTCTTTGTAGTGGGTGACTTTCGGATAGGGTCCCTGAGTGGACATCCTTTTTGTTGATGTTGAAGCTATTTCTGCTTCTTAGTTTTCTTTCTGTCAGTCAGGCCCTTCTACTGCAGGACTGCTGGAGGTCCACTCCAGACCTTGCTCACCTGGGGATCACCCGTGGGGGCTGCAGAACAGTAAGGGTGGCACCGGTTTCTTCCTCTGCTATCCTCGTCCCAGAAGGGTACCCACCAGATGTCAGCCTGAGCTCTCCTTTATGAGGTATCTCTTTGGCTATACGGGGTTCGGGAAATTGCTTGAGGAGACAGTTTGTTCCTTATAGGAGCTAAAGTGCTGTGCTGGGTGCTCTGCTTTTCTGTGCAGAGCTTCTGGGCAGGTACCTTTAAGTCTGCTGCAGCTGAACTCTTAACTGCCTCTTTTCCCAGGTGCTCTGTTCTAGGAAGGTTGGCTTTATTTATAAGTTCTTGTCCTGCTGCTGCCTTTTTTCATAGATGCCCTGCCCCTCATGGAGTAGTCTAGTCACAGTCTGCCAGCAGAGGTGTTGCTGAGCTGCTGCAGGTTCTGCCCAGCAGCTCTGTGAACTGCCTCAGTAGTGGCAGACTGTGTCGGTAGTGGGGGATGCCCTTCACCCCACTGAGCTGGATGGTCCTGGGTCCAGCTGCGCTTGCTGCAAAACTGTCTATCCAGAGCGTTTCAGATTGCTTGTTTTGTGGGGGTGGTAACTGCAGCACCAGATCACCTGGCTCCCTGTCTCAGCGCCCTCCCTTTTCAGTTGAATGGGCAGCTCTGTCTCTCAGGCATTCCAGGCGCCAGTCGAAAAAGCCATCCAGACTTGTGTGAGTTTCTGTGCGCTGTGTGGCACCGGCTGAAACCACAGCACTGAAAACTCGTGACCTTTTTGGCCAGGAATCTCCTGGTCTGTGGGCAGTGAATACTTGTTTGGAAATGTGGTGAGCACTCACCCATGTTCTGTTCTTGCTGGGAACTGCACTCTGGAGCTGTTGCTATTCGGCCGTCTTGGATCTCCAGCATTGTGTTTTTAATTTGCATTTTGTTGTTGTCCATGCTGGAGTGCAGTGGCATGATCAGAGCTCCCTGCAACTTCAAACCTCCTGGGCTGAAGTAATCCTCCCACGTCAACTTTCTGCAGAACTAGGACTGCAGGCATGTGCCACCACTTGGCTAATTTTCTAAGCTTTTTTTTTTTTAAGGAAATGGGGTTTCTTCACCTTGTTAGCCAGGCTGGTCTCAAACTACTGACCTCAGGTGATCCGCCTACCTCAGCCTTCAAAAGAGCTGGGATTATGGGCGTGAGCCACCGTGCCTGGCCTTTTTTTTAAAAGAGATGGGTCTTGCTATGTTGTCCAGGCTGGTCTTGAACTTCTAGCCTCAAGCTGTCCTCCCACAGCACTTGGATTACATATGTGAGCCACCACACCCAGCCTATGTTGAGCATCTTTTCGTGTGATTATTTGCCATTAGTATTTTATACTCTTTGGTGAAATGTTTGTTCATGTTCCATTTTCTGGTTTAATTGTTAGTTTTTGTGCTGTTTCATTTGTAGAGGTTTTTATTTAGTTTAGATAGTTCTGTCTGGGTTGGTTATGTGATGTGCAAATATTTTCTTCTAGTCTAACTTGTCTTCTCAATATTTTAACAGGATCTTTCACAGAAAAGTTCATTTTGATAAAATCCAGTTTATCAGTTTTTCCTATTACAGATTGTGCTTTTGGTTTCAAGTGTCAGACTTCTTTACCTAGCTCTAGATTTTCCCCTGTGTTTTTAATAAAAGTATAGTTTTGCATTTTACATTTAAGTCTATGATTCATTTTGAGTTAATTTTTGTATGAAGTCTGACCTTAATTTTTAGGTGAGTTTTTTTTAAATCTTTTGCCTAAGGATGTTCAGTTATTTCAGCACCGTTTATTGAAAAGGTTATCCTTCCATTATTGAATTGCTTTCAATATTTGTAAATGTGTTTAGGGAAAAACTCTCCTCAAACTGTTTTTCCTTTACTCTCATACCACAACAGTCATCAACACAAAAGAAGACTTCTGTGATCACATGCACAGCGGGGTGGTTTTCCCCATACACCAAGCAGCAGACACCAGCCTGAGTGTCTTCTAATTCAGTTCGACACTGTCTCTGGGTCAGTGGTACCAGATCCCACAGGTTGAGAACTCCGTACCCGACTGCTCCCCCACTACAGACACCAGAGTCACAAGTCAGGGTCTTCAGAACCTCTGACCAGCTGGCTTCATGTTGGGGTTTCCGTGGCTTCCTCTTTGGGTTCATTAATTTGCTGGACTGGCACCCAGAACTCAGGGAAAAACGTACATTTACTGGTTTATTATAAAGGATATTGGTTGCAAAGGTTACAGATGAAGAGACATGCAGGGAGATGTATGGGGGAACAGGCATGGAGCTTTCATGTCTGCCCTGGGTGCTCCACCCTTCAGGAACCTTTGTGTGTTTAGTTGTCTCAAAGCTCACTGAACCCTGTCCTCTTGGGTTTTTATGGAAGCTTCATGACATCAGCATTTCCTCCCCAAGGGTATATAAGATGGGACCCTCCATGAGAGAGTCTTGAGACCCACAATAAAAAAGGCAGGGGAACATTAAGCATAGAAGGAGGGCAGGAGAAAGTCACAGGCCTGCCTCTGAGGCCTAACACTTTCAACATTATAATGAAAATCTGGAATAAAGGCTATGGGAGTTAAAGCCAGGAACCACGGACGAAGACCAATATATATCATAGCACCACAATAAAATAACAGGCATACTTGTGAGTCATTTCTGGGTTCTCTATTCTGTTCTGTCACTCTGTATCTATTCTTTTGCCCATACCACACTGTCTTGACTAGCTATGTGGTTGGCCTTCAGTCAGGTAATGGAATTCTTTCCACTTGATTCTTTTTCAGATGTTTTAGCTATTTTGGAGCTTTGCCTTCCATGTAAGTTTTATAATGAGTTTATATCTACAAAAATCCTTGCTGGGATCTTGATAGGAATTGTATTAATCTATAGAACAATTTGGAGAGAATAACGTCTTTACTGAGTCTTAGTATATTGCTAAGAACATACTAAATATATTGCTATTTGTTTAGGGTTTTTTCTCTTTCTTTTCTTTTCTTTCTTTTTTTTTTCTTGTCGGGTGTCACGCTGTTTGCCCAGGCTGGAGTGCAGTGGTGTCATCATAGCACACTGCAGCCTCGAACTTCTGGACTCAAGCAATTCTTTCATCCCATCCTCTTTTTTTTTTTTTTAAGACAGAATTTCCCATCCTCTTGAGTACCTGGACTACACAAGTACATGCCATCAAACTCGGTGTTTTATTATTTTTAGTGACATGGTCTTGTTGCCCAGGCTGGTCTCAAGCTCCTCATCTCAAACTCCTGGCCTCAAGTGATCTTCCTGCCTCAGTCTCTTGTATTTGTTTAGATTTCTAATTTCTTTCATCAGTCTTTTGGAATTTTTAGCATACAGAGTCTACACGTATTTTGCTTAGTATATACTTAAAGTATTTAATTTTCTATGGAGCAGTTGTAAATGGTATGGTTTAAAATTTCAGTTTCTACATGTTTATTGTTAATACAGAGAACAGTAAATGATGGTTAGGCACAGTGGCTCATGCCTTTAATTCCAGCACTTTAGGAGGCCAGGGTGGGAGGATCACTTGAATTTAGGAGTTCAAGACCAGCCTGGGCAAGATAGCAAGGCTCTACATCACTACACACACAAAAACAAAGCAAAAAACTGGCCAGGCTTTGTGGTATGCACCTATAATCCCAGTTATTTGGGAGGTGGAGGGCAGGAGGATTCCTTGAGCCTAGGAGTTCAAGGCTATAGTGAGGTATGACTGCACCACTGTACTCCAGCCTGGGCAACAGAGTGATACCCTGTGCCTCTAGAAAAATAGAAATGTGATTGATATTTGAGTGTTCATCTTGAATGCTTGCTGAACTCATTATTTCTAGAAATTTGTTTTCTAGATCCTCAGTAACATTTTAAGATTTGTTTTGAAGTGTTTTATCTTTTTTCTATTCTAATATATCCTTCTTCCACAATGACCAAATATTGTGGGGTTTTAGGATGAAGGCTGTTGAAATACATATATCAATTTTATGCCCAATAACATTGATGATTTTTCTTATTCATAAAATTTTCTTTAGTTGATTCTCCTGGGTTTTATAGATAAAAGAGTCATATAATCTGCAACTAGTTATAGTTTACCTTTTTCTTTCCCATTTTTATACTCATTTTTTTCTTATTTAATTATCTAAGACTTTCAGGATAGAGTTAAATAATGCTGGTGATAAATAATATTATCCTTATTTCTGGCTTTCGACTATTAGACTTGTTTGCTTTTTTTTTCCTCAAGGCACTGCCAATAAAGTAAAATACATAGTAGGAATTAATTTTATTTCAGTAGGTAGAATGCAAGTAAAGTAAAATATATATAGTAAATTTCAGGTCTCTAGTGTGTTCTAGCATTGGGGTATTCTGCTTTGTTAAATTTATGGGAACATGAAGGTTGACATAATGCTTTTACTTCAACAGTTCTATTGTTGAAGTCTATATTATAGGCCTTTCTTCTTCCTGTAGAGTGGTGAAGATTGGATTCCTTTGTAGATTTTGCAGCACTTTTTATTTTCTTCATTCTTATTTTATCATACTTTTCAATTTAGAAAACACTGATAGGAATATATATTGATCTCAAGACTTTTCTGGAAAGTTTATTTTATTTTAAGGATACACAATTCCTTAAAAAATTATAGGGGAAATCTTATTTCTTGTAATTTGATTTCTTTTTCTGAGATGAGTATTGTAAAACAATTCTAATTAATGGAACATTTCCGTTTTTTATTTTTTTGTTAAGAGACAGGGTCTTTGTTTCTCAGGCTGGAGTGTAGTAGGGCCAACAGAGCTCAGTGTAACCTCGAACTCGTGGGTTCAAGTGAGCCTCCCACCTCAGCCTCTTGAGTAGCTAGGACTACAGCCACCAGCCATGTGCCACCACATCCAGCTAATTAAAAAAAAAAATATATATATATATATTTTTTTTGGTAGAGGTGGGTCTTGCTTTATTGCCCAAGCTAGTTTCAGACTGCTGGGCTCAAGTGATCCTCCTGCCGCAGCTAGCCAAAGTACTGGGATTACAGGTGTGAGCCACTGTGCCTACCTGACCATGCGTTTATAGTCTCATAAATGAGCAACACTCCTCCATATATAGCTTCTGCTGTTGAGAAGTTTGGTGTGGTGACCCTCCCCTTCCAGCCCCCCCTTCCCTTCCCTCTCCTGCCGCCTCCTCCTCCCTCCCCCCTCCCTCCCCCTTCTTCCCCCTCCCCTCCTCTCCTACCTTTTCCTTTTCCTTTTCCTTTTCTTGTTCCGTGTATAGCTCCTGCTGATAGAGAAGTTTGGTGTGGTGGTATTTTTCTTTTCTTTTCCAAATGGAGTACAGTGGCGTAATCTTGGCTCATTGTAACCTCCACCTCCTGGGCTCAAGTTGATCCTCCCACCATGGGCTCTCTAAGTGCTGGGATTACAGGCATGGGCCACTGTGCCCGACATAGTGTAATGATACTTCAAGAACACTTTACAAAGCTTTATTCTACTTGTTACAGTTTGAACATCCAGATCCTGACTCTGTAGTTTTCTTGTGATGTAAGCCAACTAACTTTAGAGTTCAATTTCTTATCTTTTACTCATCTCAGTCTTAATTTTGTTGAGCAGTGGAAAGCACATGCACTCTATGAGGTTCAGAAATGTGGTGTAACATAGCTATTCCTCTTTTATCCTAATGACCTTGAATAAGTTATCCAATCTAATTATCAGTTTCTTCATCTGTTGTTGGAGGATAATAGTACCTCAGGGGGCTGTATTTAAAGATGGTATGAAGTACCACATTGTAAATTACCTGGTACAGAATTTACCTTTGTTGATTCTCAGTAAATGTTTGCTGCCTCTCTCCTGAAACAAAATGAAATGGTGTGTGTGAATAGCTTTGTGAACTTTAAATAATATAATTAAATAGAAGCCATTATTAGTATTGTTTCCTCTTTCAGAAATGGGCATAATTTATAATCTTAGTAGTATAATGTGCTTGGGTAGGTACACGCCCAGGTTGGTGATCCTTAGATTTTTGTTTGCTCTTGCCCTGCATACTTTGAAAACTCTTTGAGAAATCCTACAGCAAACTCACATGATTTATGAAACCAACAGTTGAGTATTCTTACTCTAATTCTAATTCTTTGACTAATTCTTAGTCTATGTATCCATATACATGAACACTAAATCCACCTATTATCTTCTTTGTGTGGTATCTAGGCTCTCCCACTTTACCCTATACTTCCTTTCCCCACTGAGAACTTGGAACCGCATGGAATTTATTAGCTAGCATATTATCTTTCCTGGTTTGGTATTTCTGGTTGGATTGGCTGTGATAATCCTTAATTGGATATTCAACAAATTTTCTAAAATAAGCTTGTGTACCATGAGTTAAGAGGTAGAGTGCCAAGGACTTGTAAAGCTTGAACTGCTAGGACTTACTTACTGTACTCCAGTGTAGAGAGAGATTAATGGTTTCTGAAAATGTTCTTGCCACTTAAGAACATTGAAATGTTATCAAATATTCATTAAACATTTGTATGCATAGCACTTTCTGGGAACCCAGATGGATGTAAAACGTGTACACTTTAGTCCTGAGTTTCTTCCTTCTAGGGTAGTCTAGTTAGAGTTCAGAATAACTCAAAAAAATTGAAATATAAGACATTAAGCCTTTTGAATACAAAATATTATTGATATGTGCTGTATAAATTTGAAGACTTTGTTTACTTTTTATACAGTATGGTGAATTTTGTTTTCCTTTACCTGTGTATTAGAAATAAAAATACTCTATAGGGTCATTGTGATGTTTAAATGAGATTGGGTATGTAAAGCCCACCTATAATATATAAACCTACATATATTCTTTCTAGTACAATTTTTTCTAATAATTCTTACAATCAGTATTTAGAATTCTAATTTCTAATTGTATATATTCTTTTTTTAAATTAAACATAATATGACATATGGTAAAAAAAAAAATGCAGGCAGAACAAAGTAAGTACTTTTTTCACTTCAAACCCTAGGTCTTCCCTGTGTTTTCCTGTACCAATAACATGGTTTTAAATATTTTTCATTAATTATTCTAGTAAATATGCACTTACATATAATTACATATTTTTATGACATGTAAGTGGGAACATAATATTCATGCCGTCTTGTACCTGTGCTTTTCATTTAAAAAGAGATTTTTGGTTATCTTCCCTGTCAAAAATGTAGCTTTTAAATACATTATTTTTTCATTATTATTGATTGCTGAGGATTCTTCATTTGGATATATAATAATATAATTGATATCTTCCCCCAGCACTTCTTTAATGCATTTTTTCAAAACTTTTATCTTCTTAGGATCAACTCACTCTCCTGAAAGTCATTCTCCCAAGAAGGAGGTACAGAAAGACAGAGCTGTTTGTAAGAAAGGCTTGGGTATCCCATGAACGAGCCAACAGAAAACCGATTGGGGTGCAGCAGGACTCCAGAGCCAGATATAAGGCTCAGAAAAGGGCACCAACTTGATGGTACAAGGAGAGGTGATAATGACAGCCACCAAGGATATTTGGAGCCCATGTTAGAGGCATCTGTTGTATCTTCCCATGATAAAAAAGTAAGTTGGAAGAATGGTAAACAAGGGAAAAAGTTGGCAGGGGGAAAATATTAAAAAAAAGTATGGGTTCATTGCTGAAGGCAGGATGGGGTAGTAAGAAGGAAACTTGTACATTTGTATTTTTTTTCTTCTGGATAACTTGAAGTCTCTTATTCTTTATTATTATTATTATTTTTTTGAGATGAAGTCTTTCTCTGCCACCCAGGCTAGAGTGCAGTGGTGTAATCTCTGCTCACTGCAACCTCCACCTCCTAAGTTTAAGTGATTCTTTTGCCTCAACCTCCCTAGTAGCTGGGACTACAGGTGTGTGCCACTACGCCTGGCTAATTTTTGTATTTTTAATAGAGGTGGGGTTTTGCTATGTGGTCAGGCTGGTCTTGAAACTCCTGACCTCAGGTGATCCACCTGCTTCGGCATCCCAAAGTGCTGGGATTACAGGCATAAGCCACTGTGCCCAGCCTCTTATTCTTAAATTAGTTTAGATATTATTTGATTTTATAGTGTCTTTCTGCTGACACTTAAAAGCATACTTGGCCGGGTGTGTTGACACATGCCTCTAATCCCAGCACTTTGGGAGGCCAAGGTGGGTGGATTGCCTGAGGTTGGGAGTTTGAGACCAGCCTGACCAACATGGAGAAAACCCATCTCTACTTAAAAAAAAAAAAAAAAAATTAACCAGGCGTGGTGATACATGTCTGTAATCCCAACTACTCAAGAGGCTGAGGCAGGAGAATCGCTTGAATTCGGGAGATGGAGGTTTTGGTGAGCCAAGATTGTATCATTGCACTCCAGCCTGGGCAACAAGAAGCAAAACTCGATCTCAAAAAAAAAAAGCATACTTAACCTGCTTTATCTTGTTAAAGTGAGAGGACGTGTTCTATGGGTACCATACAATATTTCTAATTTAACCATACTTTAGTTATGACGTTATCTGTTATTTTTGGAGAAATTCTAATTGCATGTTGGAGCTACTTTTCCCGAAATTGGTTACCTCCAGTGTATACCTTGGGGGTCCGTAGAATTCTGAGAGCTGAAGACAGATTTTACTCTTTCATTTCCTAGAGAAAAGAGCAACCTTCAGCAAACTATACCTATAGAGCAAAAGTATCAGAAAGTCATTGTTACAGATGTTTTGCTATGTGCTTTGGAACGTCCAAATTATATAGCATGTGTTTAATGTTTTATTACTAGTACAGTGTTTCTCAAACTGTGGGTTGTGCCTTAATTAGTGGGTTTTGAAATTAATTGTAGTATTAAAAAGTGTTAAAAAATTAAAGATCAAAATAATAAAAACATTGAAGTGTGTATATAGTAATATACATTTAAATTATGTTCTAGCTTTATATAGTTATGTATATAAATATGAATAATAGATGGAATACATTTCTTACTATGGGTTGTGGTTAACATTTTGAAAGCCTCTACTTGAACCAGCAGCTTGGGGAAGAGTGTTTCCAGGTAGAGGAAATAAGCTAGTGCCAAGGTTCAAAGGTGGGAATATGCTTATCTTCATTGCCTTCCCCTCCTGACTCCCACCACTGCCTGCACCTTTTTGTATCATCTTTCTCTTCCTTTTGCTTTCATCTTCTACTTTTGAAAATTTTATTTATATATATTTTTTGAGACAGAGTCTTGGTCTGTTGCCCATGCTGGAGTGCAATGGCACCATCTCATCTCACTGCAAACTCTTCCTCCCGGGTTCAAGTGATTCTCCTGCTTGAGCCTCCTGAGTAGCTGGGATTACAAGCTACCCACCATGCCCAGCTAATTTTTGTATTTTCAGTAGAGATGGGGTTTCACGCTGTTGGCCAGGCTGATCTTGAACTCCTGACGTCAAGTGATCCGCTGCCTTGGCCTCCCATAGTGTTAGGATTACAAGTGTGAGCCACCACACCTGGCCTTTGTTTTTTTTTTAAAAGGACCAAAAGAAGGCCAGTGTAGTTAGAACATAAGGAACTAGAGAGAAGAGTGAAATGAGATGAGGTCAGTGGGCCAGTCCCAGAACAGATTACACAGGTCTATTAAAGGAAGTTAAATTTTATTTTAATAAAATTGCCTGGCAAGTGGGCAGCTTTTGGGGCGTTTAAACATGGAGAGATTTGTGTTTTTAAAAATGCCACTCTAGATGTGGAGTGGATTATTTGTAGACAGAACAGAAGAGGGACTCAGGTGTTAGAATATGGATGACAGATGATGTCACTTAAAACAGCGTGGTGGGAGCAGCAGAAATCAAGGGAAATGGTTGGATTCTGGGTATATTTTGGAGGGGAGTAGCTGTAGAGTGAGGAAAATAGAGGAATCAAGGCTTGATTCTCTGAGCTGAACTAAAATGGTCAAGCAAGAGGGAGGATCAGCTTTAAAGCAGGGAAATCAAGAGTGGTACCAGTTTTAGAAATGTGAGATTCGAGATTCTTATTAACTGTCTTAGAGAAGATATTGAGAAGCCAGTAACTGTACCACTATAAGATTTTTATATACCTTTTTTTTTTTTTTTTGGGAGACTGAGTTTCGTTCTTGTTACCCAGGCTGGAGTGTGCAATGGCTCAATCTCGGCTTACTGCAACACTCTGCCTCCTGGGTTCAAATGATTCTCCTGTCTGTGCCTCCTGAGTAGCTGGAATTACAGGCGTGTGCCACCATGTCTGGCTAATTTTGTATTTTTAGTAGAGATGAGGTTTCTCCATGTTGGTCAGGCTGGTCTTGAACTCCCGACCTCAGGTGATCTGCCTGCCTTGGCCTCCCAAAGTTCTGGGCTTACAGGCCTGTTTCTTAACTAGTTTTAAAACTGATACTGTTCTTCTGGAATCTAAGGAATTTTCAAGCTTGAAAGAATTTCAGTCTAGTCAGTGTGGGATTTCTAATGGCAATAAAATTCTGTTTATAATATTATTACATTTTAACTATGAGATGAATTTTTTTCTTTATCATGTCACAGTATTTTTAATTATGTGTCACCCGGGGACAGAGATCTGACATGTCACACCAGGACCATTTCACCCACTGCTCTGTTTGGCTGCCAGTCTTTTGTCTCTCTCTTTAGCAATGGTGAGGCGGACACCCTTTCCCGGGGAAGAGAAATTCATGGTTTATTGCCCCTGCCAATAAGAAAAATGTTGGAAAGTCGAGTGGCAAAGCTGTTGCCATTGGTGTCTTTCATGTGAACCACTTTGAAAGATTAGGGTGCCTCTCTCTGTTGATAATCACACCAATTCTTCCCAGGTTAGCACCTTGTCACCACACACAGGTTGCCAATGTCAAACTTGATGAAATCAGTAATTTTCCAAGTCTTTAAATCAGTCTGAATGGTATCATTCACCTTGATGAGGGGATCAGGGTAGTGGGTAGTGTGAGCATCATGAGTCACCAGATGAGGGATTCCTTTTGTGCCCACAAATATTTTTCTTACTTTGCACAACTTGTACTTGGCCTCCTCAGGTATAATACGACATACAACAAGTAACTCTTAGTGACATAGATCAGATGGAAATTCTCTCCGGTCTTGTAAATGCTGATGACATCCATGAATCCAGCAGGGTAGGTTATGTCAATTTGGACCTTGCCATTGATCTTAATGAACCACTGCATGCAAATCTTCTTTGCTTCATCTCCTGTCAGGCCATACTTAAGTCTGTTCCTTAGGAAAATGATGAAAGGGAGACATTCTTTCAACTTGGGGGTACCGGTGGATGGATGAGGAGTAAACACACCAGTCAGTTTATCCAGCATCAAATGCTTTGGAGCTGCTACCTGCTTCAGATGCTTCTTGGGACCACGAGTTATGGCTGTGTTAGGCAAGGAAAGCAAAATATGTTTTCAGAGACCAGAATTTGCCTACCCAATCCCTTTTGTATCAGATTTACATTAATTGATTTTTCTATTTGTTTTAATACTATGTATTTTTGTTTACTGTCTTCACTAGTTGGAGTGGTATCTTCTGTAGATAATATTTGTGTTTTAATTTCACTAATAAATAATTAGGTGAATGGGATTTTTCCCATCCTTGTGAATTAACTGTTTTATTACGCTGAAAGCCTCTATTTGATTTTCTTTTAATCTTGAGCCAATGCAAAAGTTAGCAGTATGAACAAAAGAACCATTTTCTTTTCATTTGTTTTAACAGATTTTTGTATGAGGAGGCAAGGAATGAAAGGATCCATAGATTGTGGAATGTTAGAGCTGGAAAAGCCCCTTCCTCAATTTACCAGGGAGGAAATTGTGTTTTTATTCTTTATGAAAATTTGTCTTGTGTGTGTTGTTTCTCTTTGGAGTTGAAGTTGTTTGCTGAAAAAGAGACTCTATATGCAGTACTGTTGCTTGCTGCGAATTTCAGGGTTAATGTATAGTACATATGGGAGCTAGAAAAAAGGGGGGATAGAGTTACAGAGAACTGCAGTTTTGAGACTGAAATTAAAGACAAAATATTAATATCTTCAAATGATTTGGGGAGTTCCATATGCCGACTTTTTGTTAGTGTTTGGAGAAAGGACTCATTTCTTAAAATTTTCAGTTTTGAAGTTGAAACATCTGAACTGTAGACTGTAGCCTTCTCAGTAATTCTAATACCTTAATTTGTATCACTTTCACAGACATTCTCATTTGCTTCTCAAAACTGTACTCTGAAATAGCAGATATAATTTCTTTTTGAAAGTGGATGAAAATAGGATTTAGAAAGGTTAGTATAGTAATTTGCCCAAGGTCACATGACTTAGCATGTGCTAAGTCTTCTGATTGCTCTTTCTGGTGAGCAAAGCTGCCTTTATGAGAATTGGCACCAGATTGACTTAATGTTTCTGAACTCAGTCCCTGAGTGTTTGTGTTGAGCCTAGAGGTTAGATTCAACAGTTGTTATTGTTTTTTGACAGAAGTTGTTGCATACCTCATTTTCTGTTAGGCCAGGGTAATGTTGCTTCTCAGATGCATTCTAACTTTGTAATTGTTGAAAACATGTGCTTTGAATGAAAAGACCCCCCAAACAGGCTTTGTGTGAGCAACATGGCTGTTTATTCACCTGGGTGCAGGTGGGCTAAGGCCAAAAAGGGCATTAGCAAAGGGCAGTGGGTTAGGAGTTGGTTTTATAGGTTTGGGATATTCAGTGGAAAGTTAGAGTAAGATCAGTTACAATGGTGGGGATAGGGACAAGAAATATACATTACCATAAATTCAGTTACAGTGGTGGGTGGGATAAGAGTATTATCGTAATAATATTTAAGATGGCAGGGTGGAGTGAGGAGCTTCTCCGCTGGGCAGTTAGGGACAATGGTAAACGCAGGCGGTGGGTGGCAGACGATTAGCTGAGGCAAGCAGGACTTTAGACTTTCAGGCTCCAGGCTTGCACATGGAGACCTGACATACCTGTCTTTTTATATATAGAAAGAAAGAATTAGAGAAGAAGGGGTGATAACAGGTTTTAGGGGGTGGGGGCGAAGATTCTCAAGGCTTCTTCCAGTGGGATTGGGGCGGGGCAGAAACCTAAAAATGGGAAATAATTTAGACTGCTGGGAGATTTTGGGGAAAGGGGTAATATTGTGGGATTGTTAGAAGGAGCATTTGTCATATTGATTGATTGGTCATCATTTGTGTACGATTCTGCAGGAATTGAGAGATTAATTGGAAAAACACAGGGTTTAAATAAAAGAAGGAGAAAGTTAGTATCAGAGGACTAAGGATTGGAAGAAGCCATGACTCCCAGTTAGACAATGTCCAGCCAGTCCAGCCAGGTTCAGAACGACCATTTGCCTGATTAATGAGCTTTTGGGCTCTCTTTAATTTATTGATGGCATTATATATGAGGCCAGGCTGGTTTACATAAAAGCAACATTTCTCTGGAGCTTTGGACCCAAATGCTAAGGGAACCATCAATGGCTGCTGCTGTTAAAGGTTGTAGGGTGTTTGGTGGGGTAACTGTGGAGGGAGAGCTTTTGTTTTCATGGCATATGAGGAAGCATATGGTATTTATAAGCAACCACTTACTTTCATTAACAAGATTGGGTATGAACAGAGAATAAGAGCCAGATTAAGACTGAAATATTAGCTGTAATTGCCTGGAGGAAAAGTGTAAACCAGCAACTTAAACAAGAACTGGCCATGTAAAAGTAAATGAGTACAGTGAATTTGAGCGCAGAAATTCACTGTATATAATTAGAAAATAATAGAAACAGACTTTTTGAGGTGTGGTTTAAGTAGTAGGGGTGACTGCATAAAGGTGGAGAAGGCGAGGGGCTGAAAGTAAGTGTGTGAGGTGTAAAGAGAAAACTTTGGAAGTTGTAAGAGTTAGAGGGTAAATGAGGCATAGCCTATGATTTTGAGGGATTTTAAGAGTATTAGGGTGGCAGCTGCTGCTGTGTGTTGTCAAGCCCAGGACTGTGAGGTTGTTTGGATAAAAAGGCTACAGACCGTGGGCCTGGCTTCTTTGTAAGAATTTCACCACACAGCCCTGTATTTTAGCAGTATATAATGAAAAGGCTTGAGAAAAGTTGGGAAGAGCTAGGGAGGGAGCAGTTTTTGGAGCTGTTTTTAAGGAGCGGAAGGAAGAGTGAAGAAAGGATTTAGGATTAATAGGGTTGGATAAGTTTTCTTTAGTGAGTTTATACAATGGCTTAGTTAGAATAGCAAAACCTGGTATCCAGAGGTGAAAGTAGCAACCACACCAGGAAGGAGAGAAGCTGTTGTTTGGTGGATGGGGTTGGGGTTTGGGAAATTAACTTGGTACAGTTGGCACGGAGAGCGCCTGTATGCTGGCAAAAGATTGTAACAGATGGGGAAGAAATTTCGGCTTTGGAAGGGGATACACAATACCCTATTGAGTACAGATGCTGAAGAAGCAGGAGGGTGAATTAAAAGGCCATGTTGCAATAGATGGGTGATAACAGGCTTACACTTTTTAAAGCCTGTTGTGGGATGGGGTACTAGAGCTGGGCAGGGTAAGGGTGGTTAGGTTTTAAGGGGATGATGAGGAGTGAGTGACTTGTAGCAACAGATGGGAAGGCAGTGTTTGACACCCTAGGGTTAAGGTAGGGGGACATAAAGGGAGCTGTTGAGGGAGGTACGGGTTCAGGGAAGAGGGAGGCATGAGGCATGGCTGTAGCCCAGGAATAGTGAAGGAGGCAGTCAGTTTTGCTAGGATATCTTGGTCTGACAGGGGAACTGGACAAGTGGGGATAATTAGGAAAGAATGTGGAAAGGAGTGCTGGCCTAAGTGACACCAGACTTGGGGAGTTTTGAGAGGCCAGGAGGCCTTGCTGTCAATTCTGGCAACAGTTATGGAGACCAAGGAGACAGGTCCTCGAAAAGAAGGCAGCATGGAGTGGGTGCCTTCTGTGTTGATTAGGAAGGGGTTGGACTTAACCTCCATCATAGGAGTTACCCAAAGCTCGGTGTCTGTGATGGTCCAGGGGGCTTCCAAGATGCTCAGGGAGCGTTAGTCTTTAGCCGCCAAGCCAAGGGTTTGAGCTTCAGGAGCTCTGGGAGCAGCGATGTGAGTCAGACAGTCGACTTTCTGTGGGGCCCCGCACAGACGGAGCAGGGCTTAGGAGGAATTCTGGGCTGCAGGTATTCCTTGGCCCAGTGGCCAGGTTTCCGACAGTTGAAGCAAGGTCCAGGAGGGGTGGCTGGACGCGCTGCAGTCTGGGTGCTTTGAAGTTTTCGTGAGCCAGTGGTGTGGCTGGGGTTTGTCTTATGGCAGAGGCAAGCATTTGTAGTTCTGAGATGCGCTGCCACTGGGCAGATTTTTCCCTATTATTGAACACCTTGAAGGTGAGGTTGCTTAATTCCTGTTGTGGGATTTGAGGGCCAGATTCTAACTTCTGTACCTTACTGTAATGTTAGGGGCTGATTGGGTGATAAAATACATATTAAGCATTTTTTAGGGATGAGAGTAGAAGTAAGGATGACATTTAAGTTACTCCAGGTGAGATTATAGGACTGGGTTAAGTATTGGAGAATTTGATGAAAAGGAGCCTAACTGGTGGCCAATTTGGAAAGGTTGGACAAAGAGAAAGGAATGTGTACCCTAACTATGTCTTTGGCTCCAGCCACCTCTGGAAGGGGGAATTGTTGGAGAGGGGCAGAGGAGGTAGCCTAGGGACTAAACTGTAAGCTGGGCCACGTATGAGGTGGGGAGGTGGCAGGAGGGGCATAAGGAGGTGGATTGTGGGCAGAGGAAGAGAAGTAAGGCTCTAGGGGATGGGGTTAGGTCCTGGATTAGGGCCTGGTTTGGACGGGTGGAGAGGAGAAACATTGGAAGGGTTGATGGACAAGGAGGATTCTGGCTTACTGGCAGAAGAAGGAGGGCAGATGGAAGGGAAGAGAAGGAGTAGAGATTAGGGAGGGATTGGTATGTAAAAAAAATGCCTGGACGTAGGGAATTTCAGACCATTTACCCATGTTGCGACAAAAATTGTTTAAATATTTTAAAATAGAGAGGTTGAAGGTGTCATTTTTTGGCCAATTGGAGCCGTTGTTTAACTCGTATTGTGGCCATGCAGTGGCCCAGTAAAGAGAATGCAGTGTTACAGAAGATGAGACGTTTGGGTTTTAGGTCAGGAGACAGTTGAAGAGGCTTGAGGTTTTTTAGAACACAGGCCAGCGGAGAGGAGGGAGGGCTAGAGGACGGATGATTGCCCATGGTTCTGGAAAGGGAGCAGAGACAAGGAAAATGGGCAGGCAACCCAGCTGCACAGCAGGCGTCTCTAGTTGCACCTGGGTTGAACCTCCTTGTTGGTGAGCAAAGAGAGCATCCTCTACGTTGACTGGCCACCAATATTGGCCATGAGCCTTGTGGGCGAATGACCAGGGTGAATGTCTTCACGATAGTCAAATCCCTGAGGAGAACTGGATCCCTGGATCTGAGACCTGCGTAGGACTTTTCTGGTCCTGAACCTCACAGAAGAACCTGGTTTACCTGATTTTCCTTGTCTTTGCTGTAGAAAAAAGGACAAAACTGAAAGGGGAAGTGGAAAGGGAAAGGCAAAAGAATGGGAAAGCAAAAAAGAGAGACTGTTTACCAAAATAGCCGATGGTGTGCGTGTTTACAAAAATAGCTGGTGGTGTGCGTCTGTGGTCTGGTCTGATGACCGCAGGTCGGTAGGTAGATCTCTTCATGGAGGGAGCACAAGAAAGGGATGGGGGTTTGGTTTCCCGTAGGAGTTTCCCGTCCCGGGTTTCGACACCAAATGTTGAAAACGCACGCTTTGAATGAAGCGACCCCCCCCACAAACAGGCTTTGTGTGAGCAACATGGCTGTTTATTCACCTGGGTGCAGGTGGGCTAAGGCCAGAAAGGGCATTAGCAAAGGGCAGTGGGATAGGAGTTGGTTTTATAGGTTTGGGTAGTTTTTTGGGGGGTGGGGGTGTTACAGAGTAAGTTCAGTTACAGTGGTGGGTGGAGCAAGAGTCTTACCATAATAACAGTTAAGATGGCAGGGTTGGGTGAGGGGATTGTCCAGGGAAGCTCTGCTGGGCGATTAGGGACAATGGCGCCCCATGGAAGACGATTAGAGGCAACAGGACTTCAGATTTTTAGGCTCCAGGCTTGCATATGGAGACCTCAGAGTAATGGGTTTTCTGTTTATTTTGAAAGCAAATAAAATGAATATATCATAGTAGAGTCATTCACATAACAATTTTGCATCATTTTCTTCATTTTCTTTGAGTGTGTTTTCCCCTCTTTTAGGAGATATAGATCTTAATTAATTGCTTAGGCTTCATTTAAAAAATGATGGGAGCTCTTAGGCTCACAGGTTGTGGAGATTGGCATTCAAATGCCAGTCATGAATAAGGATAAAAGCAAAACAGGAGAAGCAGCAGGGGGGTCTTGTTTTTTATTAAGTGGAAGTCTGAATTTATGAAGTAAGATTTAAGGTAATTAAGTATATTACAGACGGATTATCTTTTTGTACAAGTCTTAATTTACCATCAAGTTTCTTTAAATCAGTAAACCTATTAGCAGTGCGCACCTGATCACATACTGCCCTTTATAGAAAATACAAAGGCCAGGATTTATTCCAGTCCTGCTGAATCAGAGTCTTTGGATCCTGGATATATGTATTTTTTTTTTTTTTTCATGACTAAGATGCTCACTGCTGTTTTAAAACATCCTTCCTGGCTGAACACAGTGGCTCACAGCTCTAATCTCAGCACTTTGGGAGGCTGAGGCGGGCAGATCGTGAGGTCAGGAGTTCAAGACCAGCCTGGCCAACATGGTGAAACCCTATCTGTACCAAAAATGCAAAAATTAGCCAGGTGTGGTGGCAGGCACCTCTAATCCCAGCTACTCAGGAGGCTGAGGCAGGAGAATCCCTTGAACCCCAGAGGCGGAGGTTGCAGTGAACTGAGATCGCGCCAGTACACTCCAGCCTGGATGGCAGAGCAAGTCTCCGTTTCTGGGAAAACAAAACAAAACAAAACAAACCCCAACCTCCTTCCTATAGGAGATAGCTAAGAGGGAGGGGGGAACAAAAAACAACCACTAAAACCATTGCCTAAATATTTTATTTAAAATAGTTAATGTATTTAAACATTCTTAGGAACATGCTTTGCAAAGAAATCTTAACACATTCTCTGAGGATTATTAGGGAAATAAAGCTAGATTTATTTACTGTTAAAGGAAAAGGCCACATTTACTCTCAGTTGACCCTTAAAATTTTTTTTTTGAGATAAATTTTATATACCATAAAATTAACCCATTTAAAGTGTACAATTCAGTAGTTTTATTTGTCACAGCGTTGTACAACTATCACTTCAGTCTAACTTTAGGACATTTTCATCATCCCCCAAAGAAACCTCTTAACCCATTTGCCATCACTTCTCATCTTTACCCCCAACCCTAGGCAGCTTCAACTGTACTTTCTGTCACTATGTCTTTGTCTATTGTGGACTTTTAATAAATGGAATCATAAGACATGGTGTTTGTGTCTAGCTTCTAGCATAATGATTTTAAGGTTTATCAATATTGTGGTATGTACCAGTACTGCATTTACTTTATGACTGAATAATATTTCATTGTATGGATATACAGAGGTCCTTTCTTATTTGTGGTTTCAGTCTGTGGTTTCAATTATCCCCAGGTCAACTGAGAACTGAAAATATTAAATGGAAAATTCCAGAAATAATTAATAAGTTTTAAACTTTGTGCTGATCTGAGTGGTGTGATGAAGTCTCACACCTTCTTGCCCTCTCTTCCTTACCCAGTAAATTAATCAGTCCTTTCTCCTGCATATCTATGCTGCAGATGGCTGGCTACTTAGTTACTTAGTACCTGTCTGGGCTATAAGGTCACAGATCACAAGAAGTGTGAGTACAATACACTAAGATATTTTGAGTGGGAGAGCATGTTCACATACCTTTTTTAAAATAGTGTATTGTTATAATTGCTCTGTTTTATTGTTGAATATTGTTAATCTCTTTACCTAATTTATAAATTAAATTTCATCATATGTATGTATGTATAGGAAAAAACACAGCATATATAGGGTCCTGTACTATCCATGATTTCAGACATCCACTGGGGGTCTTAGAACATATTTCCTGTGGATGAGGGGGAATTACCATACTATAGTTTGTTTGTCTAATAATTAATTGATGGACACTTGGGTTGTTGCCACTTTTTGACCGTTGCAAAAAATGTTGCTATTATCATTCATGTACAAAATTTCGTGTGGACTTGTTTTCATTTATGCTGGGTATATACTCAGGAGGGATTTTGCTGGGTTATATGTTAACTCTGTGTTTAATATTTTGAGAAACCACCAGACTGTTTTTCATAATCAGCCACACCAGTTTGTATTCCCACCAGCGATGTGTGGCGGTTCCACTTTCTCCACACCCACACTAACTATTGTTACTATATTTTGAATATAACTATCCTAGTGGGTGCAAAATGGTATCTCATCATAGTTAACTTCTGAGCTTTTATTAAGAGATCTGCCTTGGTTAGCTTTAGCTGAGGATTTTAAGTATTAACCTCTTTGAGGAATTTGGAAATAGAAGCTAAATTCAAACTTATTATAAAACTCAAGTTGTGTCAATTTAACTTAAAATGGTCTTTTCATCATCTGTGCTGCCATTACTTTAAGCCACCACCATCTCCCATCTCCCATCTGAAATAGACCTCCTGACAGGACTTTCTGTTTTGTTTCTTGTACAGTCCCAATATATTCTTCACACAGTTCCTAGAGAGAGCTCTTGAAATTGCAAAGTTTAGGCTGGGTGTGATGGCACTGACGCCTGTAATCTCAGCACTTTGGGAGGCTGAGGTGGGCAGATCAATAGGTCAAGAGATCGAGACCATCCCAGCCAACATGGTTAAACCCATCTCTACTAAAAATAACAAAAATTAGCTGGGTGTGGTGGTGAGCACCTGCGATCCTAGCAAATCAGGAGGCTGAGGTAAGAGAATCACTTGAACCCAGGAGGCAGAGGTTGCAGTGAGCCAAGATTGTGCCACTGCATTCCAGCCTGCGCGACTCAGCAAGACTCCATCTCAAAAAAAAAAAAAAAAAAAAAAAGAGCAAAGTTTATTATGCCATTCCCATTTTAAAAATTCATTTGTTTCCCGTTGCACTTAGGGTAAAATCCCAAATCCTTTCTATAACTTGTAGGATTCTGCTTGATCTCACAGCTCCCTTTATCTGTCCAACTTCATTTCAGGACAGTCTTCTCCATGTTCACTGAGCTGCAACCACATTGGCCTTATTTCAGTTTCTTAAACAGGCTGGATTCTTTTCAGCAGAGCCTTCAAACATGGCTCTTTCCTCTGCCTGGAGTGCTCTTACACCCACACCTCTGGCTAACTGCTGCTCATCCTTCAGTATTCAGGTTAAGTTCTCTACCCCTACTTCATTCTGTATCAGGTTTCCCATTGTTATCTTTAATCACCTATTATTTTTCATTGCAGTGCAAATCAAAACATATATTTGTGTGACTTATATTTTATTTTAAAACATATTTTATAAAAATGTATAAAACAAATATATAAAGCTTATATATTTATGTTTAATAATTGGTGTTGCTTGTAGACTCTTCAGTTCCATTGGTGGTAAGAATGTTGCCTTTTTGGTGCCCCCCCACCCCCACCCCACCATATCCTCAGAGTCTAAGCTGGTTAGTCTTTGAGTGGCGTATAACAAATAGTTGTTGAATGAATTTATCACCAACAATTTTAAAGTTCTGTGCCTAAATGGTTTCAAATAGTTTCTATAAAGAGATGTACAAAAGGAGTGCATGGGGAGGTATACTATTTAGATGCTTAGGGAAGGTTAACTAATCTTCTTTAATCTTAGATATAAGAAATGCATTCTTTTTTCTTTTTTTTGAGACGGAGTTTCGCTCTTGTTACCCAGGCTGGAGTGCAATGGCGCGATCTGGGCTCACCGCAACCTCCGCCTCCTGGGTTCAGGCAATTCTCCTGCCTCAGCCTCCTGAGTAGCTGGCATTACAGGCATACGCCACCATGCCCAGCTAATTTTTTGTATTTTCAGTAGAGACGGGGTTTTACCATGTTGACTAGGATGGTCTCGATCTCTTGACCTCATGATCCACCCGCTTCGGCCTCCCAAAGTGCTGGGATTACAGGCTTGAGCCACCGCGCCCGGCTAATAAATGCATTCTTACTATTTCAGAATAATGGTGGTTCACGTTTATTGATCTCTCACAATGTGTGAAGCAATTTTTTGAGCCCTTTTGAATATATTATTCGTTCCTAAAGTAGCCTTATGGAATAGATATTAGAATCAGTTTTACAGATGAGGAAACTGAGGTTTTATGTGAATGTATGTGTATTGTACTCTGGGACTCTTGTCAGGGGGATGATAATACTTTTTCTCTTCAAAGGGGCAATTTCTTTTCATTGGTTTATTGTCAAAAATGCGATATGGCAATTTCATTGCTTATTTGCCTTTAATACATTTGAAATTAGATTATTTCCATAGGTGATCAGAATTGTGGAAAAAGAGACCCTGTGATAGGTGATAGTGTAGTTATGGAATTGGCTCTCAAGTAACATTAAATAAAATATCTGTGTGTACAGTTAGATTAAATTTACCTGTGCATAGGAATCCCTTCCTTATTTGAGGTGATGGAGAGGTTAGTCTCTTTGATTCCTTATGAAATGGAAAGGTTTTTTAGAAAGAGTATTAGAAACTAAATATTCTAAAATTGAAATCTCTGCAGTTGGAATCTGTATTTGTCACAAGCTCCCTCATGTGATTGTGGGGCACACTTAAAGATTGAGAGCCAAGGATCATGGTTTTCTTTTCATAATGCATATACGTAAGTTCCCAGACCAATAGAAATTTTAGCAGGGTAAAGCTGAGCCCAGAGGAGCTGAGTGTTTCCTTTTTTGTAAATGGAGTATGTAATAGTATGCCTCTTGTCTCACCAGTTGTAGCGAGAATAACTTCGTGCATGTAAAGTCATGGGAACACTGCCTGATGCATAGAAATCACTTAATAAGGCCAGGTGCGGTGGCTCACGCCTATAATCCCAGCACTTTGGGAGGCCGAGGCGGGTGGATCACAAGGTCAAGAGATCGAGACCATCCTGGTCAACATGGTGAAACACCATCTCTACTAAAAATACAAAAATTAGCTGGGCATGGTGGTGCGCGCCTGTAGTCCCAGCTACTCGGGAGGCTGAGGCAGGAGAATTGCTTGAACCCAGGAGGCGGAGATTGCAGTGAGCCAAGATCGTGTCACTGCACTCCAGGGAACAGAGTGAGACTCCGTCTCAAAAAAATATTTTTTTAAATTTTAATTCTGTAAGGAAAATGTATTGATTGTGCCATTTGGCTCCCAGTCTCTGTCCTTGACTGCTTATGTGATTGCCTTGCAGAGCTCTGAGGAACACGAGTGCAGTGATGAAGCTCCTCAGGAAGATGAGGGGTTTATGGGCATGTCCCCTCTCTTACAAGCCCATCATGCTATGGAAAAAATGGAAGAATTTGTTTGTAAGGTAAGAGTGCAATTTCTTGTAATTGTCATGCTATATAGTAGCCCTTCCCGAACAGAAACCTTTAAAGAGAGTGGTAGTACTGTAGCCTTTGGTTTGCTTTGGTGAAGATGTGTGGCAAGATGGGGACAGAAGTGGTCTTGGGACTGTAACCCTATTGAAGACACATTTGTTTGCTTGCAGTAGCCATGATAAAGCTCTGATAAAATTAGGATAACCAGCTGGGAAACAAACATTTCCTAATGTAGGTTAATGGAGTAAATGTCTTATTGATGGTTTAGACAAAGAGGATGAAACATAATCAGGGGTGGTTGACACCTGGAGATATTAAAATGCCCTCCTCAGGTCCCTTGAATCTGTTCTGCTGATTGACTGCAATGGTAAACGTTCTGTTCTTTCTAGAGATTCTATGGGTAATCAGGCTACTCTTGAGAGAAAAATTTTCCAGTTTTCATGCACATTGGTATTTTCAGTACAGCTGGTATATATTCAGTCTCAAAGGTTTTTTCTTCCAGTTCATTGTCTGATTGCCTAGGACCTATTATGGGATCCTTTTTTCTTTTTTTCTAAAGTAGTAACTATAATTAACTTTGCCTGCTTAGAGAAAATAGACACACTGGTAAACTTGTAGGTACTTGATCAATCAGATCAATAAGGGCCCTGGCAGGTAGGATCTAAACAACATAAGTCAGTCTGTCTGTATGTGTATGTGTATATAAATTGATTTATTAAACATTTCTGGAGAACTCTTTATTATTTAGAGAGAAATTTTTGTGACACTTAGCTTTTCATGACTTTTATGAAACCAAAACTTTTTATACACATGGTCTTAGATCCAGGAAACTAAACGTAGGTTTTCTTACATTCACAGTGATGCTGGAAGTAATTGGGATCAGTGGACTTAGAATACTATACTTTGGATCAGGGTATGAAAAGAGAACATTGTGATCTGAACATAGACATCCTTTCCAAGACTAAGGGTCCAGTAGGTTTCAGGGGGAGTTTAAACATTTATGGGTCTGTAATAGAAAATTTTAGCCATTTTGAAAATAAGAAACAACTGAACAAAACGGTAGATTCATTCTAGTGATCACTGTCTCAGGATAAATAGCACAAAGGGATACAAACAATTATTTTGTTTTTTAAAACGGAAATTTGGTGTGAAGAAATCTCTCAAAGTTGGCAAATTTAGTATCTGGGCCATTAGGGAATTTTAATATTTATATATCAGCGGGGAACTGTAGCTGACTTAACTGCCTTTTTGTCCTACCTTTCTGAACAGAGAGCAAAGAATAAAGCAAAGAATAAAGCAAATAAAACTCTAAATTTAATAGTGAATGAGAGAATAAATAGGGCAGAACATTTGTTTGCTACAAACTATGATCTACTGAAGAAAGAGGAATGTTGTAAATATCCCTTACAGTTTGTTTATGACAGCAGAAAGAAGAGGCATCCTATTACACAGTGTTCTCTGGTGTGGCTCTACCCTGACATGGCAGTGCAACTGACCACACTTGAAAACAAGCCATATCTAATGACACAGGGATTCTATTTCTTGGATTGGAAGCAAGTAAACAGAGACAGTTTAATGTGAAATGTGCTGTGGATAATTTAGTCTTTGTTTTCATGTTTGATTTTGGTCACTCTTTTTTCTCCTAGACTTCAGTTTTTGCTATTTACCAGCATAACCGGGCCCATGTGGGAATAGGATGTGTGCTGTGGGCAATTTGTTTGTTTGTTTGCTTGTTTTGCGACGGAGTGTTGCTCTGTTGCCAGGCTGGAGTACAGTGGCATGATCTCGGCTTACTGGAACCTCCGACTCCCTGGCTCAAGTGATTCTCCTGCCTCAGCCCTCTGAGTAGCTGGGATTACAGGTACGCTCCACCATGCCCAGCTAATTTTTGTATTTTTAGTAGAGACGAGGTTTCACCATGTTGGCCAGGTTGGTCTGGATCTCCTGACCTTGGGATCTGCCCACCTTGGCCTCCCAAAGTGCTGGGATTACAGGCATGAGTCACACACTATTTGTTTTTTTTTTTTTCAGGAACATTTTTGTGCATTTTATGGTCTTAATATACTCAAATACCCAGGGGATTATTGATAAGGTATTTGAAGGTAGGCAGTGTCTTTGTCAAGCTTGTATATAAATATGTCTTTGGCTAAGCTGTGATCCTGTTTTTTTTTTTAATTCTAGGGGATAAACAAGAATATCTATTTGTGTTAGAATTTGGCTGACTGTATGTGACTCCAGGTTGAGAATGAGGGTGCACTGTCTATTGAACGTGTCACTAATTGCAGTGTAATTAAGAAAGTATAGCTCTTTGACTCAGTATGTAGACCACTAGAACGTTTGTTTAGAAATAACAGGGAAAATCACTCTGAAATTATATGCATACATAACCAGTAAGAAACTCACATATTCTTTTCGAATGTACAAAGGGAACATATGACTCTTCTGACTGTGTGGGGTAGCAGAGTAGCACTTTTGATACAGCAGAGCTGTTTGCACATTGTGAATTGCCTTGAAGATGTAAGGCAATCCTTACATCTTTTCTATCCTCCTCTTTCTCTTAGAAAATTCCCTGCTGGGTGCAGTGGCTCCTGTCTCTAATTCCAGCACTTTGGGAGGCTGAGGCGGGTGGGTTAGGAGTTTGAGACTAACCTGGCCAATATGGTGAAACCCCGCTCTCTACTAAAAATACAGAAATTAGCTGGATGTGGTGTCCCATTACTCGTAATCCAGCTACTCGGGAGGCTGAGGCAGGAGAATTGCTTGAACCTGGGAGGTGGAGGTTGCAGTGAGCCGAGCAAGACTCCATTTCAGGGGAGAAAAATTCCCTAAAGTAAGATAGTAGTAACACTTTGTAAGGTTAATCTCAACAATAGTGGTCTTTTCCCAAATTCAAGTTTAATGCAAAAAATGCATTATCTTGGCCTCTCTCTCTGACACTAAAAGAAGCAGGCTGCAGAGGTTGACAGACATCCAGCAGTTCCAACAGAAGGGATACTAGATCCCTGATCCCTATTCTTTCTTTCTCTCCATAAAGTCCCATGAAAAATCTCATACTTTTGTAAGTGGTAGTACTATTGGCAGTAGATGTTAAAAATCTAGATTAGTCTTTTGGCATTATTTTATTTTATCATATGTTAGGAACAAGCATAGAATAACCAGATTAACTGCAGAAACTGTAGGCCCCAAGTTTTGAGTTGGAAGGGAGGGAGGACAGGTATGCGGGCTGGGAACAGAAAGAGCAAGGAAGAGGCGGCAGCGGGGTGGCTAGTTTGGATAGAGTGTTAAGAGGGACACATCTGTTCTTAAATTGTTAGTCCTCACTTCCTTTGGAGGTAGAGATGTTACACAAAGCAGAGAACAAGAAACAGGTTGTGGAGCAAAAGGAATGGGCACAGTGGCTGGCGAGTAAGTGGCAGTCTTTCCATAGAGTAGAGAGCAAGTTTCAGTGGTTTAGCCATATTGTTTGTCACAAGACCCCTGTAGGGGGGAGGGTGGATGTCATTGTCTCAAGGTGAATCTTGCTGATTGTTAGCCTGGATTCTTGCTTTATAGGGTGATAGACTGGAAGGATTGCTGAGCCCACATTAGTTGGAAGATAGACCATGTGCCTGGCATTTTTCCTTGCATCTTTCGTTCTAGCAGAAGCAAGTTAGTTCAAGATTAAGTAGTCCTTGTGGTGTGAACTCTTGGGACTTTGAGACATTAAAAGAAGCAGAGTGCAGAGATTGACAGACTTCCTACAGAAGGGATATTGGCTCCCTGATCGCTTTTCCTCTAGAATCTGATGTGGGAGGGACCATGAGGAAAAGGGAGGAAAGGGCACTGAGGAACTGGAAGGGCAGTTAAGGCTGAGCTTCTTTGCCATCTCTCTGCAGCATGAGAACGGTGGGTTTGTCACTAACTCTCTGACAGGTGATAGCCTCTGGGGTTAGTCATGTACTGCCTTGGAGTAGATGCTAGGGATTACTAATTAATTCATGAAATACTTTGTGTCATTTTGTTTGATCTTCATGATTTCCTTATGAAGTAACTGAAGCGCTATTTTACAAATGAATAAATAGCAGCTTGGAGGTTTTATAGTTAATTAAAAATCATGCAGTTAGTTAATGTCAGGGATCCACAATTTTCTGAGTCCTATACTTTCTTTTATGCTTTATCATATTTGCGTAGTGGGAAGAGAAGAAAGAGTAGGGTGGAGGGAGAGATTTTAGCAAAAGGCACAGAAGTGTGAGTCTATGTAATTCTTTTTTTACCAACAGAAATATTAAATATAAAGATGTTCATATTTAATACCACAGGGATTTATCAGAGGTAAAGTCTGTTATATAGGGTGAAGGGGGCCTGTATGAGTGAGACTTTGGAAACTTCAACCCACTGTCAGCCAGACTGAAACAAAGCTTGAAACCACTCTTTAGGGCATGTTCTATACATTTGTTTACTTTTTCCTTTTCCTAAGGCCCCTACTTAAAAATATCTTTTTCATTAGTCTTTTTAAAGAACTCGGAATATAAGACATTATATATTTTGAGATACTTGCCTTTGAAAAAATGAGTTATTTTTACCATTGTGAAGCAATGTGGTAAGACATAGTTGTTGGGTTCAGTGTTGCTAAGTTGACAACTAAAATCACAAAGATGTTTGATAATACTCCTCTGGCAGGTATGGGAAGGTCGGTGGCGAGTGATCCCTCATGATGTACTACCAGACTGGCTCAAGGATAACGACTTTCTTTTACATGGACACCGACCTCCTATGCCTTCTTTCCGGGCCTGTTTTAAGAGCATTTTCAGAATACACACAGAAACCGGCAACATCTGGACACATCTCTTAGGTATGTAAGGTCAGCGATATAATGAGCTGGCAATTCATTTTATTCCTTTTTATATTCATGTATTCGAGGGTAAGGGATAGAACTTCAGAAATGTATTTGGATTTGCCATTTTGTTTTCTGAATTTCTAATGATGAATTTTCTCACTGATTTACTCCTAGACTATCCTGGTTTGCACTATGATCTTGTTACAACTTAAGTCACATTTCTCTCTACTGGATTTTCAGATACTGTCTTCAAACCAGGCCAAGAAAAAGTTGCTATACAAAATGTGATTTCATATTTTAGTGACCATTGAGAAGAATATAGTATTTAATAGAAGTAATCTGATATTTTCAAATTCGTTACTTATACGCAGTGTTAATTTTTAGTTTGGTCTGAAGTAGAATATGAACTATAACAGATGGTGCTGGGACAGCTGATCATATGTAAAAGAATGACCCCAAACTCACATCATATACAAAAGTGTACTCAAAATGGATCAAAGACCCAAACATAAGAGCAAAAACTATAAAATCTGTAGGAGAAAACAGATACAAATCCTTGTGACTTTGGATTAGGTGACTGTTTCTTAGAATTGCCACCTAACACATAAGCAAAGAAAAAATAGATAAATTGGACTTCATCAAAATTAAAAACATTGTTATATCAAAGTGCATTATTAAGAAAGTGAAAAGACCAACTCTTAGTATGAGAGAGAATATTTACAAATCAACTAGTTGGTAAGGATCTAATCTATAACTCAACAATAAAGATAACCAGTTTTAAAAATGGGTAAAAAATCTGAATAGATGTTCTGCTGGAGAAGATCTACAAATGGCCAATAAGCACATGAAAAGATGTTTATCATCATTAGGCATTTAAGAAGATGCAAATCAAATGCTTTGAGAAATGCATTGAGAAATCTCACCACTTCACACCCACTAGGATGGCTATAATGAAAAACAAGTCTTGGCAAGGATGTGGGGAAATTGAAACTTCATACATTGCCAGTAGGAATGTGAAATGGGGCAGTCCCTATGGAAAAGTTTGGCAGTTCCTCAAAAAGTTAAACAGAGTTACCAGAAATCCACCCCTAGTATATTACCCAAGATGACTGAAAATATGTTCACATAAAAACTTGTACACAAAAGTTTACAGCAACGTTATTCACAATAGTTAAAAAGTAGAAACAACCCAGATGTCTTGTCAACAGATAATGGATAAACAAAATATGATATATTCATACACTGGAGCACTATTTAGCCGCAAAAAGGGGTGAAGCACTGATATATGCCACAACATGGGGGAGCCTTGAAAACATTCGCTAAGTGAAATAGCCAGACACAAAAGGTCACATGTTGTTTGATTCTGCATGCATGAAATGTCTAGAACAGGAAAATCCATAAAGAGAGAAAGTAGATTAGCAGTTGTTTAGGACTGTGAGGAGTGGGCAATGGGGGATGATATCAGGTATAGTATTTTGTTTGGGGTGATGAAAATACTTTGGAATTAGGTAGTGGCGATGATTGTACAACCTTTTGAAAATATACTAGTTTTTGGCCTTACTCCATTTGACTTGTATTTCTTATCACACATTTGATTTCCATGGTGCCTCTAAGTTCCTGTCTGTTAGTGTAGTTGAGAGTAGAGAGTCAAATCAAGTTTCTTGTTGACTTTTAATTCAAGGGTGAGTTTTAATTAAAATGATAGAATCACGTAGCAAATGTTGAACTTGAAATTTCTGTACCTTCCTTGTGTTAGGTAGCCCTTCCCTAAGCAATAGGAACATGGCATCTTTCTTTGGAGAACAGTTTAAGAATTGGTTAGGAAATGGCCTGAGTAGGCATTTTATGGTTCTTACATCTTGAATCCACTGAGCCAGCTGGTGAGGACCAGAGAAGCAACCTAATGCTCTCTGACCGCTATTGGTAGAGGAAAGCTGTATGTCTTGGCAGGGTTTAGGGGTATTGGAATTTATTGTAAAAACAGAAGCAAAAGCACAATGGACCTTTGAAAGCTGGGCTATGATGTATGTGCCAAAATCTTTATAAATGAAACCTCATTCTACATCTAGAGGTAGAAGTGGCTTCATTATGTCTTCTAAGAAGTAGCAGCACTGTCTGATTTCTTTTTAGATTATGCCCTTAGGTAAGTTTTATCTCAGTTTATGAAGCTGAACTATTTATTATACCAACAATGTGGGAAGTAAACCACAATTTTGGATAAGCTTCAGTTATTTGGAAAATTTTTCTCATGGAACTTTTGATTCAGAAATTGTTGTAATTCTGAAGGATTGAAAACAGAATCAGTATATAATTCTGTCTCTTCTGAAGGGTGATATTTTATCTATTTTCTATATCTTTTTCCTAGGTTGTGTATTCTTCTTGTGCCTGGGGATCTTTTATATGTTTCGCCCAAATATCTCCTTTGTGGCCCCTCTGCAAGAGAAGGTGGTCTTTGGATTATTTTTCTTAGGAGCCATTCTCTGCCTTTCTTTTTCATGGCTCTTCCACACAGTCTACTGCCACTCAGAGGGGGTCTCCCGGATCTTCTCTAAGTAAGTATCTCTAAAATCCATATTTTGGTCAATGATTTAGAGATAATGCATTAGGGAAGAACATTCAGCAGAGTTGGCAGAATTCTTAATACTATCTCATGGAAACTTAAAAAAAATTAAAGTGCAACTCAGTTTGCCTCTTAGCTGTTGTTGATCACTTATGTCATGAGGGATTAATTGGAACCTGTAGTGGCTAGTAATTTTTAAATTATTGCATTAAATGGATTTTTTTTTTTCTGTCATAGACTGGATTACTCTGGTATTGCTCTTTTGATTATGGGAAGTTTTGTTCCTTGGCTTTATTATTCTTTCTACTGTAATCCACAACCTTGCTTCATCTACTTGATTGTCATCTGTGTGCTGGGCATTGCAGCCATTATAGTCTCCCAGTGGGACATGTTTGCTACCCCTCAGTATCGGGGAGTAAGAGCAGGTAAGAGCATGCCGAGGTTCTACATTTGACATTCATTTATTCACTAGTCATTTATTAAAGTTCTCCCATTTGCCAAACATAATGCTGTGTATTTGTGATGCCAAGATGAATAAATCCTAGTTCCTGTTGTTGAGGGGTTTTTAATATAGTAGTAGTACTACTAAGTAGTGTTCATTAATTGTCTTACAACATTAAAGTTGAGGGGCTGTGGTGAGTATGAGGTGATGTAATTTGGGAGTGTTATTTACTTGAATTTATGACTAAACATCATCCAGAAAGTGGTAGTCTGTAACTTTTGTAAAGTAAACAATGATTTCTCTTATTCAACAGGAGTGTACTTTTTGTAGTGATTGATTCTTCTTTTGTTGTCATTTTCTGTGTTTTATATTTTTGTTTTATAATGGATAATACACTTAAGTAAGCCTTCACTTCCATACTGATAGTGTTTTGTTCAAGTGGGCACTATATCTCCCTGCTGGTACAGGGTTAAGGGGCTTTTTATATTTAGGATAATGGCTGTTTAGCTGGAGATCATAGAGAAAGCCACAAGCCCCTCGGTGCCTTGGCTGAGTCTTCTTGTAGGATATGGAGTTAGCAGAGATGTTTTTGTCTCCCATCGAACTGGGGACTCCTTGTAGCCAGGGGTGTGCCTTCAGTTTTCTATCTTCAGTGTCAAAACTCAGTGCCTACTGAGAATGAACAAGGAGTATTTTTCCTTTCATTTTTTAAAAAGACCTCAAAAACCATTTAGTATTAAGATCTAACTTCTGGATCATCTGCAAGTACCTGGAAAGTTAGATATGGAAGTAACTTCATGTCAGTGACTGTTACAATACTCTGCCCTCCTCCTTCTTGTGTTCATATGAGGAAATGAGCATTGGTCAGGGCCAGCTTTCAGCAGTACTAGAGTAGTACAGTGGTGTTAAACCTGCTTGAGCACATGAGATAAGAATGTCTGCTGAGTAGAACTGAGCATTCTGCTATTTATATACATCAGAAAAACCAAGTTCCTGAGCCTTTGACTTAGAGAATGATAGGCAGAAACCATTAGCAGCATTTGCTTAGCATGTAGAGGAAAAGAACAAGTGAAGGAACATCATGTTAATAATTCCTTAGAGGAGCAGAGGTAGGAAATTGTTTTTCTTTAGGTTTGCTTGGTTCTTATCTTTTGTGAGAGCAGCTTTACCATTTTCCTCTTCTCTTTTAGATGCCCATTTTATTTGTGAGTATGCATCCTGTATCTGTGCCTACATATATTGCTGTATATCAGCAGTTCAGTTTATTTGGTAGTGGCAAATAAATAGAGCAAGCAATAGGCTATTTATCTGTTGAGAAAGCTTATCACATGACAGCTTGTTTTGCAAGGGTCGTTGTTAACTGTGTCAAAATGTAGGAGTAGTTACTGGCTGAGGCCAGGAGTTCCTGTGTTGCTTTGGCAACACAGGTTTCAAAGCGGATTTGATCAGTGGACTTCAGTTTTTTTTTTTTTATCATGACATTGTCTATTACAGTCCTGAACAGGTGTATCTATACCTAAGTTCATGTATGTATAAAGTACACAATTTTTACAAAATAATATTTAATCCTCCACTTATGTTACAGTCTGATATTTTAAATTTTATTCTAGTTCATTTTAAAAAATGCTGGTTGAGACTCATTTAATTGATCTTAAAACTTAGGTCATATCCAGAAGTTTAAGAAACATTACTTTAGATGCTCTTGGATGCAGTTAGGCAGTAGGGCTGTGGCTGAGTGATTTGCCAGACTTCCAAACTTGCTTGCTATTTAGGGGCCTGGGAGCTTTCAGAAACATTTATCTCCCCCTCCTCCTCCTGTTAGGTCATTTGTTAAAGGCATTTAAAAATTTTTAAATACCCAGTTATAGGTCATAGATTTACATTAAATTTTTTTGTTTTTGTTTTTTTTTTTTTTTGAGATGGAGCCTTGCTCTGTAGCCCAGACTGGAGTGCAGTGGCATGATCTTGGCTCACTGCAACCTCTGCCTCCCAGGTTCAAGCAATTCTCTTGCCTCAGCCTCCTGAGTAGCTGGGATTACAGGCATGCACCCTCACACCAAGCTAATTTTTGTATTTTTAGTAGAGATGGAGTTTCACCATGTTGATCAGGCCAAACTCCTGACCTCAAGTGATCTGACTGCCTCGGCCTCCCAAAGTGCTAGGATTACAGGCGTGAGCCACTGTGCCAAGCTTTAGATTACTATTAAAAATAGGCGATACCAGGTGATATGATGATCATTCATTGCCTCTTCACAATGAATGGAGAGGAACATCTGTTGTTTCAAAGAGAAGATGAGATATGTAAAACTGCTTGTGTTGAAACCTGTGTCTGTAAAAGGACAGGCTAGGACAGTTTTAAATAAACTCTTGGAGGTGTCCTTTCCAAAAAATTTAGCAACATTAATTCAAATTCCTTGAAGACTGCTGACCTATTAAGCTAAGCCTCTCTCAGCAAGGCTCCTTGCTTTTTTTTGAGATGGAGTTTTGGTCTTGTTGTCCAAGCTGGAATACAGTAGTGTGATCTCAGCTCACTGCAACCTCCACCTCCCAGGTTCAAGTGATTCTCCTGCCCAGCCTCCCGAGTATCTGGGATTACAGGCATGTGCCACCATGCCTGGCTAATTTTTTGTATTTTTAGTAGAGTTGGGGTTTCACCATGTTAGGCCAGGCTGGTCTTGAACTCCTGACCTCAGATGATCCGTCCGCCTCGGTCTCCCAAATTGCTGGGATTATAGGTGTGAGCCACCACGTCCGGTTGGCTCCTTGCATTTGTAATCTTGAGAACATAGCTGTGTTGTCTTGTACAACATTGTTCCAGAGTTTGAAGAACCTTCTTTTTCCTTTAAAACTGGAAGCTAGTTTTGTATGCTACTTTGAAATATTCAGTTTACAGAGTTAATGGTACTGTGCTGTAGTATTGACTTGCTCTTTATTTCTCTTCTGCATTGCTTTACTCTCTCTTCTTGTGACTCCTAGGAGTGTTTCTGGGCCTAGGCCTGAGTGGAATCATTCCTACCTTGCACTATGTCATCTCCGAGGGGTTCCTCAAGGCTGCTACCATAGGGCAGATAGGCTGGTTGATGCTGATGGCCAGCCTCTACATCACAGGAGCTGCCCTGTATGCTGCCCGGATCCCTGAACGCTTCTTTCCTGGCAAATGTGACATCTGGGTAAGTATGTCAGGGGTGACTGAGTGTGTGTAGGTATGTGCTTGTGGGTTACTGGCACACTGCAGAGTGATGCAATAGAAAAAGTTTCAGAAACAAAATTAGGACAGTTGTATCTGGTCCTAACTCCCTATTTAGCTGTCTTTCTTGGACAATAAGAGCAATAGTAACTAACATTTAGTGAACACTTTCTTGATGCTTGGCATAGTACAGAGTGCTTTGCATGAATTACTTCATTTAATACATTAGCCCTGTGCATGGATTACCTCATTTAATACATTAACCCTATATGGTATGATAACTTACATTATGTCTTCATTTTACAAATCAGGAAACTAAGGCTTAGGGAGCTGATGCCACTTGTCCAAGCCATGTGGCTAGTAAGTGATAGAACTGGAATTTGAATTAGGCTAGTTTTAATATCAGAATCTGTGCTCCTTTTGACAATGGAAAGTCATTTTGCCATTCTTTGTCTCAGTTTCCTTATTTATGAAATGAGGATGATAGACCAGATTTTTACCAGAGTCCTTTTTAGGACCAGATTTCTACCAAGGTTTTTTTTGATACCAAAATTTAGTGATTTGTAATGAGAGACTGAGTGTATATATGTCTGGTAGAAGCAGAAGGATTGTGAAGAAGAGGGAAGTGGATTGAACTGTATTGTGGTTATTGGTAAGAGGGGAGGATAAAGAAGGGGGAAAAGAAAATATAAGGGACTGAGATAGTTGGGAAAACTTATAACTGAAGAGGGCCTGAAACATTTTCCACAGGACAAAATTGGAAATCTGTTTAATGTGAAATCTGACCTTTGGGATTCTGTTCATCAGATTATTGCTGATTATTATAGACTAAGCTGATCATCTCATCTCTTTAAGTTTAGTTTAGCTCTTTGTAAAATGAAGATGATCTTGAACTTAAGCAATCTTTTTAGCTTCAAATCAGGTAATTTTCTGATTGTATCATCATAATTTTGACATTGGTATGGAGGGATTTTGCCCTTTATCCCCTTTCTTTGGAGAAATTAATCCCTTTTGGTGTCCTAAGAAGCATCCTTTGGGATGTGACTTTTGATTTCTTCTAGTTTTTGCTTCTAAAATCAGTATCTTTCTCTTGATAAATACTGCTTTGCCACTGTACTTTTTTGAGATTATAATGAGAGAATAGTGTAATTTTTGAAGTACAATGAGCTGTTGATTACCCTTCTTAAGATGTGAAATAGTATTCAACAGAATATGTAAAACGAGAAATAATGTCACAGGCTTTAGACCAGCTTCTGACTTGAGAAGTAAAAGGGCCTGTTTGTATAGTCTTTTGGTACATTATGTTCATGAAATTTCAGAATCATAGCACTGAAGGAAATTCTAGGGACCATATGTTGTGACCTTCCACACTCGATCCTGGAAGCCTCTGGTTTTTCTGATAGAGAGCAATATGTAAATGACCATAGCTCTAGTCCTCTTGTGTGTGACAAAATGTCCATCAGCAGTGGGTAGGAAAAGGACTGTATGTGTAATCATAGCCCATGGCTAGGTGTCAAGGGATCCTTGGGACCTTTGTGGCCTGTTAGCAAGAGAGTCTGTATGTCATTTGCCACTGGTTCCAGGGTTAAGTATGTAGATTTTTATTTGTAGAGGTTAGTGGCACCACGTTGATTTCTTTGGGAACAACTGGCTTTCAGCTCAGCAGAATGTGATACACCTAATGGATATTCCAGGATCTGTGGACATCTTGAATTTGAGCTCTGTCGTATCCATTCCCTGCCTTCTGCTCAGCTTAAACCATGATTAAGCAATTCTAAGAATCTTTAGCAGTCTTAATAATGTATGGGTTTCTCTACCCCCTTCTCTCTTTTTCCCCCTCCAGTTTCACTCTCATCAGCTGTTTCATATCTTTGTGGTTGCTGGAGCTTTTGTTCACTTCCATGGTGTCTCAAACCTCCAGGAGTTTCGTTTCATGATCGGTGGGGGCTGCAGTGAAGAGGATGCACTGTGATACCTACCAGTAGCCAGGGACTGTGACCCTAAACCAGGTTCTGCAGCACTTGCAGGCCTCTCTGCTGGCTACTGATGCCAGTATCAGAGGAGCCCCAAAACTCTGACACCCTCGTGGGCTTTGTGACGGCCCAGGGGCTCTGTGTGGTACATGACTGAGAAGAGAAAAACAAAAATAAATCATACCTCAAAGGACAGAGTGCATCAGTTGGGAGAACAGGAGACACAGCCCAAATCCTGGCTTATTCTTGGGATCTACCAATTGTGGGCTCTGGAAGACCCTTGGCAAACTGGCTTCTGATCCATATCGTATTTATTTGTAGAAGATGGCGAAACAGTTTAGCTGGTGGTTCTTTCTTCTCCCTTTCTCTTTCCGTATAAAATAATACAAACCAATTTAGGTGAACATTTATATCCAATAAGGGGTGGGAGTGTGATTTTAAATTCTCTTTTGGGAGAACAAAGAAATTAATGTAAATAAGATTTCTAACTTACTGTTTAAATAAGACTTTATATAAATGTTTAAAACATAAGGGTAAGGGAGGGAGGGAGAATTTTTGTATAGAATGAAACATGCAGGTACCACACACTGTTGAATTTTGCACAAAAGTGACTGTAGGGGGATCAAGTGATAGCCCCAGAATGTACAGTGTCTTGGTGCACCAAGGTGCCTTCTAAAGGCTGACATACCTTGGACCCTAGTGAGGCAGAGTATAGCCCTAGCCCAGTGATCACATGACCACTGTTAAGCCTGAGAACCTTTGGAGGGCCTGGGGTAGAAGGGAGTGGTATGTGTTTTCTCGGTGGAGGCAGCACATGAATGGCTGCCAAGATGTGCTAGATAACAGCTCTAGTTAGGGTGTCATTGTCATTTGAGAGACTGACTTGTAGAGCTTTGCACTCTAACCAGCTGGTAAAGGGGTGCTGGAGACCAAGGAAGAGCTCCAGAAACATTAGCATGGCTGATCCGATTACTTCCTGGCATCCTGCTCACTTTTATGGTTAGTCTTACTAGAGGGATGTGACCGTTTTCCATATCCTTGCTGTGGAGCTCTGGAACACTCTCTGAATTCCCTCTATTAAAAATCACTGCCCTAACTACTCTTCCTCCTCGAGGGAATAGAAATACTTTATACTTCTTGGCATGGAGCCAGCCACAAATGAGATTCTGACGTGTCCAGGTTTCTCCTGAGCTCATCTACATAGATTGGGAGACCCTCCTTTGGATTTAGGAAAGAGGAGTTTTACCTCTGGTACACTGTCTTGGTAAGCCTGGATATGACAGACATCTTGGCTCTCCTTGAACAAGAAAGCCAGCAGAACTCTTTTAAAGCCAGGTGCAGTACCCATCGGAGTTGTCAGCACTCACTGACCCCCACTTTGCAGGGATAGTGTGGTATGGCATTTTGAAGACAATGGTATGTTACTGCCAGGGGGTAAGGTAAGCCGATGGCTCATGTCCCAGACCTACCTGATACGGTGTCAGAGAAAGTGGTGGGGTAAGGATCTGGTTCATGGAATTCTGATCTTAGCCCATAGGTGAACCCCCAAAATAGCACTTGAGTCTTAGGTTGCTGTCATCAAAGACTTGGGATGACTCCATTATATCCTAGGATTGTGGATATTAGAACTAAATGGTGAGGCCCTGAGCATGAGGACTGGCATCTTCAATAGGTGTTTGGGAATATGTGAAGGGTCTCCTATTTACTCAATAGAGTTTTCTCAGTTATTTTCCTCCCTTCCCCTTCCAATCTCCAGCAAAAGCTGGGATCCAGGAAGGAAGAATCTAGTGTAGAAGTTGAGAAGAACTTGAGTATTTTGGTTCTGGAGAGGGTCACTGCCCTGGGTGCTAGGTGGACCAAGTAAAAGACTCAGTGGATGAACTGGTGCAGTGCCTGACAGAATAAAAAACAGTGTTAATCCCTTTGAGAAACCATAGTCCAATAGGACAGTGGCCATCTGGACAGAAGCCCACTTAGTTTCATGGGAGCAACAGCACATATCAGAAGCCAGACTTGCTCTTCGGTCATGCACTTTGGGATACAGGGTATAGATGCAGCCCTGTCACAACACCAACAGAAGTAGCAGCCTCTGGGCACAGTCACCCACACCCCAAAGCTGGAAGAATCTGGTTCAACATAGCACAAACCTTTCGGAAAAATGAAATCAACATCACTGATGTGTAATCCAGTAAGATCTCCCTCTTTTGGGTGTGTATGTGGGCATGTTTGTGCCCATTTCTATGTGTGCGTCTACGTGCAACTCACTACCAACAGCCTCATGTGCACTTGTCCTGACAGTGCTTGCTGAGAACTCTCACCAGGTTGGCGCCTGAATGCCTTACTCTCAGCAGTCAGAGGCTTGCTTGCTCTGTGCAGATTTTTAATTTTCTTTTTTGGCCCTAGGCTGGTTGGGACCTCTACAGCTTCATTCTTTCACCATTGAATAGTGGCCTTTTTCAGTATTTTCCCTCTTCCCCTTTATAAATTGCTAAAGTCACAAAGCACATTTTTGGGGATCATAGAAGGCTGGGGTTCCAGAAGGGGATCTGTGTGATGGTTCCATTGATGTGGGATTTCCCTACTTGCTGTATTCTCAATTTCTAATAAAAAGAACCAAATGAAATATGAACTTCTGTTGTGTATTTTTTGTTGCCATTCAGCTTACCTCCCCTTAGCTTTTCGCACTTTTTTGAAGCTCTAATTTAGACACTGAGATATAAGAAACTTGGAAACGTCCCATTTGGGATGCACAAATCAAGTGCTTATGCCCAGCTCTTGTTTCCTAACTCAAGCTTTCATTGTGACTTGGACCAGGTTTAGAATGGAGGGGAGAGCAACTCTAAGGGACAGTTCTCAATTTATTATTGAAGTTTATAAAAATAGTCTCTGATTTAACACTTGATGCCAAAGGATGTGTTGGAGCAACTGCTGATGTCATGTGATCATAACCACAACCCTTTGAGCCAGTCAGGATTATTTTCACTCTCATTTTATAGATGGGGAAACTGAAGCTTAGGAAGTTTAAGAATGACTATAGTGCCAGCACTGTATTGTAGAAAAGAGTGAAGGGGAAATCCAAGAAGAAAACATTTCTTTCTGTACTTAAGTTTATTGTTCTGATTAAAAAGTCTCATGTATGTTGACTTAAAGGTTTTTGGGCTCATTAACCTAGTCCCTTCTATGTTAGAAGAGGATTTGGTTCAATTGGTCTTTGAAATAAAAGGAAATGCCAACTCTTTTGCCTTAGGTAAATTTAGTTTTTGGAAGGGAATTTTCAGTATTGGGACAATATGTTCACTCTGAATTCTCATTTTTGAGTAGAGATATAATTTTAGAGTGTCCCATACATTATCTAGGTATGGACACTGGATCATTTCCTGTTTTTGACAAACAATATTAGCTGAAGCTTACTAATAAACAACTTTGTCTTTTCCTAGTCTCTTACTAAAAGCTGTCTATATGGCTCCTGTTACTCAGGGGATGTTAACGTGGATGTTTGTAGAGGAAGGAGGTAAGGATAAGTTTAGATTCCGACTTTACAGAGTGCTAGGGCTCCAGTTGCCTAGAGAAGCCTCTGGGTAGTGTTACTTTAAAATCATCCCAGAAACAACATGCACTTCTTGAATATTCTGCATTAATTGTAGTGTTTCATTTTGTCCTTCCCTCAGAGGGCATGAACCATTTACTAGCCAGCGCTGTCCCCCAACACCCTATCTAATGTACAAATCTGTTCTGCCTTCATCTGTTTGACTTGGTGAAACAAGGCCAGCCTGGCTCATTCATGTAGTGCTGCTGCTGATGGCATGGATCAGGGAGGGGCAGGAAGGAAGCTGCTGGAGCATGCAGCCTCGCGTCACTGCTGTCCTATTGTCCCATGTCCCTGCCTTGCTACACTACCTGGAAATGAAAAGCGTAGCTTCAGATCTTGGTTGTGCCATTTGCCATGTAGTGTGGGCAAGTGGCTGTTTGCTTGTCTAGCCTTGGTGTTCCGTTAAAAAGAGGCCAGCGATACACCCTCTAGAGCCTTCGCTGAGATGCTGTTGCTCCTATAGATCATTTCCTCAAACTTCCCATAGTGATTGGGGTTTCTGCCAGACCCGTGCTCCAATTCCTTCCTTTTGTGGACTTCGTTTACTTTTCTGGCCTTACGATATGCTCACTTTCTTGCCCCCTTCCCCCAAACCAAAATTTCCCTGAGCATTATGAAATGGTTGAAGCATTTTCTCTGAAACCTCTTCTATTAAAATATACAACATTATTAGGGTAGATTTAGTAGGATTTGACAACATCTTTGAGTTCCTGGTTCTTCAAAGGTGTACAACACTAAGATTTCAATAATTCTTCACTCTATTAAATGACTCAGGTTCCAACCTCGTGTCTCTGAGCAGGTACTGGGCTTTACCGTGAGCCAGGCTGCCACCTGCTGTCCATTAGTGGTTCTGCTAAAAGAAAAGGAGGAATTGTTTTGACCTCCAAAGGCAAAACTTACGAGAATATTCTGTTCTCCAAGGTACAGAAAGTTTATCAGAAGTGGTTTTTCCTTGCAACGGTCTTGGATTCCCAGATCTTACAACCCCCTTGGCCATGCAGAGACGTGGGATTCACAGGAAGCCGAAAAAACAAGGCCAGAAGCTGCTCCAGCTTCCTAATCTTGCTTTTTTAAGAGTTGATAAATTTGCATGAAAGTGTTTCTCCTGTTTGGGTGGGGAAGATAAGCCTTCCAACTGGGTTGGTTATTGTCCTAGAGATACTGCTGGTGGGTCTCTGTGAGTTGGTAGTTGGGGTTAAATGCAGTTGGAGGAGTGCCGTAATGCTAAAGAATGAACAGCAGGTGGGGCGGCCACAGCTTTGTCAGGAAGTGGCAGGGCAAGGGTTAGGGTGTACTCATCCTGCTGTGTCACATAGTTGCCACACACAGAAATGGTGGCCCAGGGGCTGGGAAGAGCTCCTTGCTGCTTTCTTAACACCCCTGGGCCTATTGGACACCTTACTGTTCCTGGCATCTAAATTGTCATTTCTTTGTCCCCACCTCCATGAAACAAGGTAACGTAATGATAGCAGTTAGCATGTATTTATTTAGCATTTACTATATGCCAGGAAGTTTCAAGCATGTTACATGAATATGTCACATTCAGTCTTCACAATACTCCTCCAATAATTTCGAGGCAATTTTCAACTCTCCTGCAGTTTCTATAACATGGTACTAATGCTAGTACTCACTTTCAGGGAGCTGTTGTGAGGATGGAATGAGCTGAAACATGTTATTTGGTACCTGTAAACCTTAGTGTTCTAGCATTATCCTGCCACTTGAACTGGCTTCTCTGAGCTGCAATGTCTTCTGCTGTAAGGGGGCATTAATTCTGCCCTCAACGGGATTGTTGGAAGACACGACGACAAGAGTGACATTCTGTAATCTATAATGTGTGTTTTATACAGTTGGCCTACTCTAAAGGGAAGTTAGGGCTGTTTGCTGGTAGGAAACTTGAACAGCTTGTACTTTAAAGTGTGGAGGCTGAGGGTGATGGAGGAGCAGGAGGAAGGGCCCCCAAAGCCCCACATACTATCCAAGCTCATCACTGGGGTTGGTTAAACTGACAGATTTGAGGCCTCTCCCGAATTTCCCCATGATTTTGCCCTAAATGTTGTTCTCACTGTGGAGACTGTTGTCTCCCTGGATCCAGGTCTTGGGGTTTGGTGGGGGGAGGAAGCTGCAGGGCCTTGGGACCCTTGGGGAGATGTGTGTGCGCTGGGGGTGAGTTCCCAGATACAGCTTCCCTCCCAGTGGAGCTGCTTAGCAAATTGGAATGTTCCCACAAGTTCCAATCCTAAGGATTTCACCCCAGGGACAGAGTCAAGTGGATACTTTTGTAAATCAGTGGCCAGAAAAAGAGTACAACGACTGCTCTTTTTCACTATGCTACAGCTATTTTTGCTATCCCCTGAATGCACATCAGGTTCCATGCAGCAGTTGGATATCCCTACTGGCTTGTCATAGATGCAAACTTTCCTTTAAGTTAGGGCTTTGTAAAGAAGTTTTGGGAAGTTCTTCAATAACAACTTCCCAAAACATCAGATGCAGCCCTGTCGATATTTCCTAAAAGGATTTAATATCTTTCTCATTCTTTACCATTCCCTTACCCAACCTCCACCCTCCACCCCAACACAGTCAAAACTTTTTTGAGCAGCAGCTAGTAAAGTGAGCTGCCTTGCCTTCCACCTGGAGCCTCCTTTGGGGAATCTATGCTTTAGTTGGGGCATGTTCTTGCTTTAGCCTCATCTCTGCAATTGGCCTCATTCTGCTGCTTTTTCTCAGTACCCGGAAGTCCTTGGGTTCTACTGGAGACCACTCAGAAGCATCTGACCATTTTTTGGCTGGGTCTGGACTCTGGCATACAGGAGGAACTAAATTATTTTGTCTTGGTCCAAGCTGAGCTCAATCCTCTGGGCTTCCCCAGAGGATACAGAAAGGTTAGAAGGATGCTCCTTTTGAGACCTGGGTGGATGGTATTGGGCACCATTAAGCATCTTGCAGGTGGTGCCAGGTGATTGGTTTCATGTTCCATCCAGCATTCTCTGGAGGCAGAAGCCATCAGCCCAGGATTGAGAGGAGCATTAGTCTCGGGGTGACCCAACTGCAGTTAGTTGCATCCCATGTCAGTGCTGGCTCTTTGGGATGGTTCTGGAAGGATCACCTTGTCAAAACACAGGTCAGGCTGGGTGGTGTCACCTCAGGAGTTGGGGCAGTAGCCCCCAGGCACACACAGGCATCAGGAGTAGGGGCAGCGAGGCTGAGGTGTCTGAGGCACCACCGCAGTCCTGGGCGTTCTCCTGCGAACCCGAAGCAGAGGTGAGAGGGCAGCACTCAGAGGAGCCCCAAAAAGAGAGGGGCCTCCACCACTAATGGGGGCCAAAATCCTGGGGAAAGGGGAGTTTCAGAAAGCCAGGGAATCACTGCCACCTTTCTTAGGCCCCTACCTTTTGGGAGAAAAGCAGAGCCTGGCCCCTCAGCCTGGGAGTGGGGGATTAGCCTTTGCTTGCCCCCAGGCTTGGAGTGGCTGTAGGGTTATCCTCTCAGAATGGCTTCAGGAAAGCCCTCAACTCTGGGAGCATCTCTGATGGGGATTATTCAGGGCAACCCTGTCCAACAGACTGGACTGTGCATGAAGCACCCGGCTCAGGATCCATACCAGCCACTATGACTATTATCCACACGACAGTCTCCTCACATTTCTCAGATCATTCAGAGCTAAGTGTGGTGGGAATGCAGGCAAGATGGGAAAATGGCATTCTAATTCACCCAGGGCCCAAACCCTAGGAAGCATGGCTGTTTGTTAAAGCACCTTGGATCCCAGTTGACTTTGTATTTTAATGATATAGGGGCTCTGCTATGTTTTCACACCATCTCTTCAACAAATGTGAAAGGTTTTCCCTGTCCCACTCTCTGGACACCAGCTGGATGTCTCTCCTGTAGTTCAATTCAAGTCTGACACTATCGAGAGTTAGCATTATATCTCACAAGTTACAGGGCTCAGTCCCACAAGGTGGCCCTCACTTCACATACCAATCGAAAGCCCCTGGTCTCCTGTCCTGACAGACTGGCTGTAAGTCTAGGGTTCCCATGACCCCATTTCAGTCTGCATGATTTGTTAGTGTGGCTCACTGGACTCAGGAAGGTGCTTCCCCCACCATTCCCAGTTTATGATAAAGGACACAGCTCAGGCAGCAGAGCTGAAGAGACATACAGGCCAAGGCACAGGGTGCACAGAGCTCTCACACCCCTTCACCATCCGGGACACTCTCCAAACACCATTGTTCAGGGATTTTATGGAGGCTTCATTTCGGTAGGCATGATTGATTAAATCTTTGCCCATTGGTGATCAACTCAATCTCCAGCCCCCTTCCTTTCCCCGAAGCCAGGAGATTGGAGCCAAAAGTCCCAACCCTGTAGTCCTATGACTAGCACCATCCTGCCTAGGGCCCCCAGTCACCAGTCAGCTAATTAGGATACAAAGACACCCCTGTCATTCCAGGGGTCTTAAAGGCACCTGTGCAGGAACCAGGGACTAAGACCAAATACTGTAACAAAAGATGCACCTGTCACCCTACTCATTCAGGAAATAGCAAGGGTTTTAGGAGCTTGCCAGGAATCAGGACAAAGACCAAATATCTGTTTCTTATTCTAGCACAGCGTCACAGGGCATAAACACAAATGCTTCCCCCAAGAAGCACAGGCACAGGGGTGTTCCTTGGTATCCATATGTGCTCCTGGCTGCAGGGGCACAGGCCAAGGCACAGAGGGCTCGAGGGTGAAGATCCAGCCCACCCTCAACCCCTCTCAGCCCGAACCTCTGGATGGAAGGCATGGCAGGAGTCTGGCCGCCGGCGGACCTTCTGAGAGCGCATCCGGTCACATTTGACAGAGGCATTATGTGCAGAAGCCACTGTTAAGGTCAATATCTCAGGACCGGAGCCCATTCTGCAGACTGCACCAAGGTCTGAAAGAACCTGCCCTGGTGCCATCATTTGCTCTGCAAGTAGCTTCGAGGTCAGGAGGCAGCACTGGGGCCCAGGGAAGGATTAAAGAAGACAACGCCCTGAGGAGGACGGGCGGGTGGTGATGGAGGCTGGCCCTGCTGCTCAAAATCCAAGCCCCACCCCACACATCCCGGAGGATTGCAGGATATATTTGACTTCTGTCGCCTCCTGCACCACTGGTGGGAAGATGCTGCAGTCACAGGTGGGGTCTGTGACCAGGAGGAGAAGGTTACTCTTGGGAATCTGTTGCACCACAAATACCCTGCAGCAAAGAGAGGGAATCGAGGACGGCTCGGTGGCCACCAAGAGAAGGGCTTCTAGGGAAGGAACTTCTGGAGACTTTAGTGTGGAGTTGGAGTGACAGGGAAGCCCGGAACTATAAGGCAGGGTGGGTGAGGGGCGCTGTGGGAAGGGGCCTGGGCAACGGCTCAGTCCTGCTGACCTTCCCCACAAGCCTTTGCTGCTACATTCCCTTTTCTAGCAGATTGGAGAAGGTGAAGAAGTCCAAACTGGGCCGCTTTGTAGAGTGTAGAATAATTAATACATGCAGGGACAACAGGCGTCAATCAAGACCATCCTGAGCAAATGGGCGGGTGAGGCCGCGCTAGCTTTGGATGAGGGTGGTGGGGGCAGGCCTGGGCGAAGCGGCAGTGCTGGAGGTTGGCCACCAGGTGGCGCAGTGGTCCCGCGCTTGGCGAGGCCGCCTTGCGAGGGGTGGGGTGGAGCCCGCCCACCGCCTCCCAGCAGTCACAGCTGCCGCCTACCGAGCGCCTCCCCCAGGGTGGGTAGTCTACACACCCACGAGTGCACACCACAGCCACATCTACTCAACCTTCACAGCTCTCTGTGAGGCCGGTGTTGTGCCCATTTTGTAGATGAGGAAACGGAGGCTAGAGGAGGCGAAGTCACTCGCCCACGGTCAGGAGTGGGGAAGAGCAGAGCCAGTTTTTTGTTTTGGTTTGGTTTTTTGAGACGGAGTCTCGCCCTGTCTCCCAGGCTGGGGTGCAGTGGCGCGATCTCGGCTCACTGCAACCTCCACCTCCCGGGTTCAAGCGATTCTCTTGCCTCAGCCTCCCGAGTAGCTGGGATTACAGGCGCCTAATTTTTGTATTTTTAGTAGAGACGGGGTTTCGCCAACTGGGATTACAGGCGTGAGCCACAGCGCCCGGCCCAAAGCCAGTTTTAAGCTCAGGTCTGTATACTCTAAGCCCTGGCTTCTCTCCGACCTCTGCCTCTGTCCTCCGCCGAGCCTTTGCGCTAAGGGCACTGGGGACTCTAGTCCCAACCCTCAGCCCTGCGTATACCCCGGTGAAACCCCGCACAGCATGAGGCGCAGGGAGGGGCGATGGGAACCCCACGCCAGCGGCGCAGGTGCCGCGCTATTAAGTGACTTGCCGCGGACCTGGGGGTCTAGGGACCGTCTGGCGAGCCGCACATCTGGCTGAGACGACCCTGGGGGAAGCCGCTCCGTTCCCAGGGTGGGGGCCTTCTCGGGCTGGGGGTGCGGGGGACAGTCGGAGAGACCCTTCGTTCCGGCCTCCTTGCCTCCCCGGGGCTAGGGCGGGATGGAGCTGGCGGCTTCCACCCAGCAGGAGGCCTGACAGCGCTGCTGCCGGGGTTCCCAGCGGCCGAGGACCTCGCACACTTTCTCTTCTCACACCTCCCCTGCCTCCCGAGTTCTCCCCTGGCAGCTCAGCTGCAGGCGCTGGCACCGCCTAGGCCTAGCCTGTGCCTGTGCAGGGGCGAGGGAGACGCCTGGGGTCCCCTGCGGCCTCTGTGGGGTGGGCTCGCCACACAGGGTCTGGCCTCGGGACGCCTCTCCCCACCCGCCTAAGGCAGCACACCCGACTGTCCGGGTCCCCAGCCGTCCTGCCCGCCTCAGACCTCCCGCCTCCTGCAGATGGTGGGGGAAGACCCTGGAATTGTGGCCCTGTACTTAGAGGCGGCCCCTCCTCCCGGGGTTCCAGGCCCCGCCTATACTTGGCCGGGCAGCGGCGCCCCGGGCTCTCACTTCTGGCAGGCCCCGCACTCGATGATCCCGTTGGCCTCCCGGATGGCCGGCTGGTACACGAACACGGGGTACTCCGTGTCGCAGGGCTGCAGCTGGTCCTGCTTCTTCTGTTTGTGTGCTGCGGGCAGGGCAGACCGAGAAAGGGCGTCACACCAATGAAGGGGCCTTGGAGGGCCTGCCCTGGGGTGACCTCACCCAGCACTCCCAGCAACAGGTAGTGTTCACCTCAGGCCATCTGCAGATGGCCACTCCTCAGGCAGGTCTCAGGGTACGTGTGGGAGGAGTGGGTGGGGGGGGAAGAGGGGAAGGCACACGGAGTCTCTGAAGAGAGTGGCTTCACACGGGGAGGGCCCGTGGAGGGACCCCAGCCTCACTGTGAGCTGGGGCAGTGCACCATCTTCAGGGCTCCTTCCAGCACCCAGATCCCCGAAGGAGGGTCTAAGGGGGGGAGCAGAGGCTGTAGGGGCACCAAGGAGTGGCTTGGGGGGACTTAGGCCCACTGCCCCTCCCTTCACTGTGGACAGACCCAATGCAGCTCCTGGGCGATCCTGCCAGGCCCACACTCCACCCATCAAGCCTGAGTGCCCAGGGTGAGGGGCAGCCGGGCAGGTGGGCTCCAGGCCTGGGGCTGCTGAAGCCTAGAAGGCACAGCCTCGGGCACAGGGCTCCTTGGGGGATGTGTGATTTGCCCTAGCTCACTGGGACAGGGACAGAGGACTCAACCAAAGGCTCTGGGGGACCTAGGTTTGTTTCCGCCGGGCGCCCCCACACAGTGGGGCAGAGCAAGGCCGAGCACAGGCAGGGACTGTGCCCAAGGCTCCTACTTCTCCCAAGGCTCTCTGCATGACCTTTCTGTTCTCAGGGCCTGGCTGTGGCAGGGAGAGGGCTGGCAATGTGACCCCCAAGGGATAGGCTTATAGGCGGGGGCAGGTGTGAGGTAACTTCCCAGGCGGAAGTTACACGGAGTCCTACAGGACAGCATGGGTCTCCTCTCCAGCCAGAGCTCAAAACCCAGAGAGGTCACCAGCCGGCATGCAAAAAACCCTCACTGAGAGGAGCAAGCCCACGGCAGCCAGGGTTGTGGGTTTTGTCTCCAGGGCTGGGTACAAAAGCCTGCCTGACAAAAGCAGGGTGGAATGGTGTCCCCAGGGTCACACAGTAGAAAGGGGTCACAGCTCCTACACCCTGGCCTGGGACTCCAAGTCCAGTGCTGTTTCACTGAGGACACTGACACCTGGGCAGGGCAGGACAGGCCTCCTAGGCCAGGGGGAGGAGCTCCAGGGGACAGCTGCCCCAGAGAGGAGAAATTCTGAGCAGGCAGATTGAGGGGGATCATCCTCAGCTTTTGCAAGATGCAGCTGCTGACGGAGAGAGACAGAGGGGGCAGTGTCCCCCCCCAGGGTGGAGCCCTGTATTCCTGTGCAGGGGGGCAGGGACCTGCTTCTAAGTGACACAGCATTCCTGGTTCCTTCACTGACACCTACGGACTGCGAACGCTCGGAGCAGCCCTGCTGATCTGGGTGTGAGTCCCGAAGGACTCTGGAGACACAGCTGGAAATTCTCTGAGCCCAGGGGCAGAGGATGCCCCAGGCCAAGGCCAGCAGGAGAGAATGAAGAGCAAGCCAGAGAGGGACCACAGTGGAGATGAAGAGATGGGACAAGTTGGGGACAGCCCAGGTGGTGGGAGATTCTGGAACCCCATGGCAAAGGTTCTATGAACACAAAGGAGCTGAGCAGAGCCCGCTGAGGCAAGATGGCCTCCTGTGGTCATGGAGCACCCAGGCGCCCAGGGAATGAATGCTTTGAAAGACCAAGCTCATCGCCACCCTGCGCGTGTGGCCAGAGCCACCAGTCTTTTTGTTGGGGTTTCTCATGGTCACTGCCTCTGGGGACTGTGTCCTCAGACACAGGGTCCCGGAGGGGAATCATCCTGAGAACTTCCTGGGGCCCTTGAAACCTGGAGTCCCGCTGAGGGCTGGTGACACCTGGGCTGGGGGCGCCACTCTTTGCTTCTCCAAGGGGTGGTCTGGCGGCTGCTCACTCATACTGGCTCATGGCTGCCCGGCCCTACCACCCTTCCTATTGGAATCTTACATGTTCTTACCCAAAGGGAGGCTGGAGTTTCTAATTTTCCCTGGTGCCTGACTCTCCTCATGTGGGATGAGATCTGGGCTAGACTCCCCAGTCCCCCAACCCCCAGGAAAGGTGCTTTAAACCGGGAGAGCTCAGCCCTGCTTGGGGTCCATTCCTGGGACAGGTCATGGAGGGCAGGTTCTTTGTGGCTCCTGCTGCATCCCCAACCCTCCACCAGCAGGGGTCGCCTCTGAGGGGCTACTTACAGTGATGGAAGACACTTTTGGCTAGCCGGGATGTGAGCCCAGCACAGGGTGGACATGGCACAGGAGAAGCATGGTGGCACATGAGGGCAGGATGTCATGGGGTGGCGATGATGGCACATGGAGTGGCGGTGTCCCAAGATGATGTCACACACAGAACCAGGAGTGAGAGAGGTGATGAGAGAAGGCCACGCAGGATGAGATGTGAACAACGATGCCTCAGGGTTGCCTATCCCCACCATCACCCACCCCATGGGGAGAGACCAAAATGCCACTGCTCTTCAGCATTTGGCCCTGCAGCTCCGTTCACTCACCCTCGGCCCCTCTGTCGTACCAGGAGCCCCAGACGCTCCACTCCAGCAGGAACCTATCAGACACAGGACTGAATCTTGGAAACCCTGGAGTCCTCTTGGGTCCCCAAGGGGCTGGAGTATCCCTGACAGCCCCTAGCCCATTCCTTTTTTTCCAAGACACCCTCTTCCCTGCTTGAGGGCTCTGGGGTTAGCAGTGAGGTCCCTCCCAGGGGCAGCCTGCAGGGAGGAGGTGACGTTCAGGGACCGTGCCCTCCTTCCCTGGGGTCCGGGAGCAAGGGGTTGTCCTGGAGACCTTGCAGCCCCTGCTCAAGGACACCCTTCTAAGCCACCCTCACATGCAGCCCTCTGCCAGTCCCATGTCCACCCCACTCACAGCACCAGCTCCTGCAGCAGCCATCTGGTCGCCATCAAGAAGGCAGAAATTGGCTGGGAAGGAGAGAGTGCACAGCGCTCACACCTAGGTCCAAGGGTGAGGGTGTCCCCCACCCCAGCACCACCCTCAGAGAGACCAGAGGGCTGCCCCGCCACTGGGAGGGGGTGTGGCAGGGCACAGGCCCACAACCCAGCACCCTGCATCCCCCTACCTCCCATCTGCCCTGCAGAGCTGAGCTAGCAGGGAAATGCCTACTGCAGGTCAGACATCTCGGGTGGGGTTGGACATGCCCCTCAGGAGACGAGTCTAGCCCTCATTCTGGTGAGGCACTGCTGAGGACCCCTGGTGGTCTAGCGGCAGCATCAGGGGCTGAGGCTGGGGCAGGCTGCTCTCCCTGTCTCCACCAGAGACCCTGTTAAGTCACAGCTGCCAGAGCAGTCCCTTTGAAGCCCCAAAGCTAGACCCACAGGCCTGCCTGGGAGCGGGACAGAGCAGTGGCTCTGAGCAGAAGGTGGAGATGGTCAAGGTGGGGCCCTGGAGCTAGATGCCCAAGGTGAGTGAGAGCAAGGACCAGTGACCTCATTCCAGGACAGGGCAGAGGACTGGCTGGCTGGCAGAGGGAAGGGCTGGGTGACACTCACGCTGACCAGGGGCTGCGCTGCGCTGTGGTGGTGACTCGAGGGTTTGCACATGGCCTGGTAGTCATACATGGTCACTCTGAAAATCAGACACAGGCTGTGGTGAGTTCAAAGCCACCCCCATACCCTGCCCCTGCCTCAGGAGGCTTTACTAGCAGAGCATCCATTCACTGCAATTCCTGAGGGCGCCTGAGCTAGGACAGCAGATCAGAAGACAGCTCATGCTGAAAATTACATTTCTGTGCTTGGAATGGTTTAAAGACAATGAAGAGCAAATGGCTTGCCCTTCAAGCTGGACAGTGTTCCCCTCAAGGGTCTGAGCTGTGAGGTCCCTCCCAGGGATGCCCACATCACCTAATGCCCTCCCCACATCACGTGGACGCCCTGGCTCCATAAAGGTTGCTTTTGGGGCACCCACTATGCATTTTGGACATCAGGATCCCAAGATCCGCCTGGACCACTTAGGGTCATCTGTCGGCTTACTGTTGTCTATTTGGACTGGGGAAGAGTGTGCCCCACTTACTGGCTGAACACCCCCATGCTGAGCAGCTGGGTCATGACAGCACCATCCACCTCCCCCAGAAATCTTCCCATCTGTGAGGGAGGGAGAGCAGAGAGAGAGAGGGAAAGAGGCAGAGCAGGATGAAGCCTTCTGAGTCCAGCACTACTATCAGCTCGGGTCGAGGCTTTTGGTGCCAGCTGGGCTTTCCCTCTAGATGCCTCTCAGCATAATCCAGCTGAACCTTCCACCCATGCCCTCTCCAATCCTGGCTCCTTACCCCCTCCAGCCTGGTGCTTTCTAAACCGGAAGCAGTTATCTGCCAGCTGGCTATGAGACCAACCTACAGGTTACAATATGATTTTTTAAAAATGGTATAGAATTCCTTGGAACAATTCTGTATGAATCACTTGCAGCAAGGTTGAAGAATGTTTTGTGAAACTGGATTTGTTGTATATGCTCTGTGTGTGTGTGTGTTGGGTCAGATATAAAACATGTTTCTGCAGGTCAAGGTCAAAAGCAGCAGTGCCTATCTCATGCACACCTGGTATCTGCATCCTCCCAGTGTGAGAGGGCTGCTGTTGCTTTTGATGTCCCTCCGTCACCTCTCATAATCAGTGTGCCCTGTGGATCGGTCATTTGTCCCCTCCATGACAACAGCCTAACTGGATCACTCACCCTCTCTCCATTGCCCACCTGGCCTCCTAACTGACCTCTCCCCTCATCCCTGTGGCACTGCCAGAGTCATATTCCTCAAATGCATCATGGATGGGTCACTCTTGTCTTCATTAAAAAAAAATAAGATAGGACCCTCCCTCCTGTCCCCGGCCACCCTTTCATTGCCCATCAGCCAGTGTTTTGTGGCTCCTGTGCCCTGTGCCAGGCATTGGCCCCCTAGCTGGCTGAGGAAGGCCTCAGGTCCTCTGCTCTTCCACTGCTCATGGCCTCTGTACTTGCCCTAGCCTCTTGACTCTGCTGTTTCTCAGCCTGGCAGGGTGGCAGAGCTTGGGCTTGGTGTTGGATTTTGACTTGAATGTAAGCTGTCTTAAAGATTGGGGATAGCGTGTGCCCTTTAAGATGTGTCTCCCAGTAAATACTTGAAAAATGGCAGCCATCGTTATGAGGAAAGGTCTGGGCTCTGGCTTGGCTGTTCTCCCTACCCTGATTACCTTTCTCTGCCCTCAAGCCAAGGAACGTTTTTCTTCACCATCCCTGGGAAGTCTTTCAATTCTAACTTTTCCAGCTAAAATGAGGCCCTGCGCTGCACACTGACAGCCTGTGGCCTACACGCCACAGTCCTCGTCTCACTCTGCCTGATAAGATACTTGGTTGAAAACTGTATGAGGACAGGACCATGTCTTACTCATCTCTGAATTCCCTAAAGTGTCTTGGTACCTGGACATAGTCAGTGTGGAACTTTGGCAGGGAAGGGAGGTGGGTGCTGAGCTGATGGCCATGTCAGGTTCTTCATGGAGAGCTTTCTAGCTGCCCGGGCTCAAAATGAATGACATGTATGAAAACTACCAATAAAAAGAAATGCAAGGCTGGCACAGAAGCTCAGGCACATGGACCTGGACAACCTCAAGGAAAGCCAGGCACTGTCTGGGTGTCCACCTGGGGCCTGCCCTGGCAGCCAAGTAGACGCCAGCAAGCCTTCTAAAGGGAACGAGAGTTATTCCAGACAAAGGCTAGTTAGAACGCATGACTCTTGACACCCAATGAACAATCAGAGAAGTTCTCTTCCAAATAAGAGGTGATGGTCCCATTTCAGGACAATAACCCCAGGACCATGCCCATGGTTCATAATTCTGTGACTTATAATCAGCCAATATGGAGCCACAGGTCTCCAAATGCGCCCACATGAGGAATCTGGGATGAAGTCAGAATATTACTTTCCAAATTGGAATTAAGTAACAAAATATAGTCCTTACATCCTACAGTATTTCCTGTATAAGTGGAAATAGCTGACTTATAAAATTAAAATGTAAGGATGCAACCCACTAAAAATGCATGGCAAACTGTAATCTAAAAACAGACAGGTCGATTACAAAACTAAATAGGAGGGAAACAGGTGTAGACAAAGGTACTCAGACTTGCCTACACTCTGCTAGTTCCTCACCCGGAATGCTCTGACCACCAAAAACTATTTCATTACACCTTTTATTCACATGGCACTCACCAGGTGAGTCTGATGCAAAAATGAATGAAATGGACACGAATCAAGAGCTTCAGACTAGTTTGCATGGACAGACCTCAGACAAGACCAGCTGATAACCAGCACCTCTGACAGTGGTGGAAAGGAGTGGGAGCCCAAAGTCCTGGCAGGCTGCATGGAAGAAGGCAGTGAACACAGCAGAGGGACAGCAGGGAGGGTCAAGGGCATTCCAGGAACAGCACAGCACATGAGAATGTGAAAGGCATTGAAGCCCTGCCTGTTCTTCAAGGTGCAGCCCTAAAGCTCTCGCTGTTCTTCAAGGTGCAGCCCTAAAGCTCTCGCTGTTCTTCAAGGTGCAGCCCTAAAGCTCTCCCTGCTGCCTCCAGCTAGAGTGATCCCTCTCAGCTGGGGCTCGCTTTTGGCTATTTTCGTTACTGTGTGAGTGTGTTTGTTTCCTCTGTCACTCCATCACCTGACAGCAAAATTCTAGAGGACAGAAGTTCATTTCTGTCCCACAGCACCACACCATGTCCCGTTCACAGTTATTATTCCATGCATATGTGCTGAAGGAATGGGTGAGGGAATGAATGACCTGAGTCTTCTGCTCCCTGAGAAAGTGCAGCAGCGTGGAGACAAGGCTTCTGACAAGGTTGGTTTAATTCTTACAAGCCTGTCCCATTCTGCCTCCTAATTCCAGGCTTATTCACCAACTATCCTGTTGTTTAGACACTTGATTCTAAGAGAGATCCCTAAGAGCAAGCATGTGTATCCTGGACACTAGAAAAATGTATCCCCCTTCGTAAATAAATAACTTGATTTTTTCTAGGATTTGTCACTCTGACAGAAAATATCCATTCTCTCTGTCTTCTTTAGTTAGGCAGCCTGACTTTAATTATGGCAGCCATGTTCTCGGGGAAAAGACTACATTTCCCAGTAGGCCCTGCGGCAAGGGGTGGCCAATGGAATGTGAGCAGAGCCGCCGGGAGGGACTTCCGGCAAGCGGCCCCAAGACCTGCCTGCTGCCGTTCTTGCCATTGTGCTCTGGACAGGAGCCCCTCCAGCTGTGCTGAGACGTTGCGGATAGGCCCTGGCCGGGCCCAGGCTGCCTCCATCCATTCTTTAATGAGAGAATACACCTTTAGTTGTTTAAGCCACTGTAGTGGAGACTCTTCTGGCAGCAGAACACAATTCCTGGCTGATAGTTTCTTTTGAACTTTGTCACAGCAAATCCCCGGCTCAAATCGAGTCCCTGAACCTGCAAAGTCAAGGTCCAAACGTCGACGTGGGATGCCTTGTGGATTTAGGAGCCCCAGACCGCCCGTGGAGTGGCAGCGAAAGCACAATACGATGCAGGGGACTGACCTCTCGGGTCCCCTTTTCACGGGGACAATTCACAAATAAACAGTGGCCCATGGGCCACCTGAACTCTGGGGCTGGGTCGGAAGGGTCGAGAAACTCCCTGCCCGGTATTTGAGTCTGCAGGGAGGCTGTGGGGAGGCAGGGAGCCTTCCCTGGGTATGAGCATCACCCAGGAGCCTGCAGGGGAAGCAGATGGGGAGCATGTGATGAGAGGTTGGGCAGTCCCTCCCCGGCCTGGATAGTAATTTGCAAGGCTGTAGGAGGCTGTGCCCAGAGAAAAGGGGTGATCTTCAGTCTTGTGACAGATGGAGTAAATGTCCCATGGCCTCTTTACCTAGGGGCAGCCCTGGTTTCTTCTTTGAAGTTGGGGGCTCATTCTCCTAAGGGGTGTGGACACTCAAATCCCCGTGTCTGGCTCGTGTGGGGATCAGTTTCCTTTCCTCTGCTCCTGGCTTGTGCAGTCTCGCCTGCTCCTCTGTACCCCAGGCTGCAGTCTCCTAAGGGGTGCCTGGGAGGGATGTGGAAGAGGGGGTGGGAGTGGGGCAGCACTGCACTCCCGCGAAAGCCGCTTGAAGAGCCTGCCTCTGACCACCACAGGATTAATTTTATTGCGGGAGGGCCCGGTCGAGCAGGGCCATTTGGGATGCCAAGAAGACAGAGGGAGCACTGCTACCAGGGCAAGGGGTGCCCTGAAAGATGGCAGAGGCAGGCTGCCCAGAGTGGAGAAGACGGGAACATGTGCTAGGCTGGGAGAGTGAATTTGAAGATGAAGAGCCTGGGCTGGGTGAGTCGCAGGGGGCAGGGAAGGTGAGAGGGATTTAGAGAAACAGGAGCTGAGGCCCAGACCTGACACCCCCTGAGGACAGAAAGGGGCACCCTGCTCTGAGTGCCTGCCTGGTCCCAGCTCACTGGGCTGGGATGTGGAGGGAGCAGGGTGCTGTGCTCTGAGAGATCCAGGCCCCTCAAGGGAAGGTGCTGGGGTGGTGCCTCCGATTTTCTAGGCTGCAGTTGTGCCCCTTGGAGGTTCATTTTGAACTCCCATGGATGGGTGCTGCCCAGAAGCAAATGACAGGAATTGGAGTCCCCAGATTCAGGGTGACAGATCCACGATATATATTACAAAGCTCCACAGAGCTGCTGTCACTATCTGTCCCCAGCTGTCTGCTTCTCTTTCCAGGCCCCATGTCGAGGGTTACAATCTTGGCATCCCTAGCTCTTTATTGTAAGAATGAGCCCTGGCCGGGTGTGGTGGCTCACGCCTGTAATCCAAGCACTTTGGAGGCCAAGGCGGGCAGATCACCTGAGGTTGGGAGTTCAAGATCAGCCTTACCAACATTTTATTATTTTAAAAAATAAAAATAAATAAAATTAAATTTAAAAAAAAAAGAAAAAAGAATGAGCCCTGCCCTGGAAGAGAGGCCAAATGTCTAATCAGCAGGCCTGGAGCACCACCAGTGGCAGGAGAGCCAAGCAGCCGCTCCCTCAGGCTGGCTGCAGATGGGGCCCTTGCGGTTTCCCCACTCACTGACTACAGGGAGGAGGGCCTTGGGTGAGGGAGGGCGTGGAAGGACTTTGTCTGGGAAGAATCTTTGAGTCTGCAGCTCAATAGGCTCCTCTCCAGGTCCTTGGGTGAACCCTGGCAGGGACAAAGAGTCGCTGGAAACTTTTGGCACATTTGCCCAGTCAGGAAAGTGACAGCAGCTGGCTAAAGTGTATCCAGACCCTCTGCAGCCAGGAGGCCTGGGCAGGGTTCAGAACCCACCATGTACCCAGTCACCTGGAGGGCTCCCTCAAGCAGACTGCCAGCCCCAGAATGTCTGAGTCCCTAGGTCTGGGATGGGACCCTGGCAAACCTGCATCCCTAATCAGCTCCCAGATGCTGGGGCTTCTGTCCTTCAGCCACAATGGAGACCTACAGATAAGCAGGGAGGTGCAGCGAGGAGTGAATGAGTCTGGCAGGCCAGCCCTGTGGCCTTCGATGGCACTTGTGTGTTTGGGAGAGAGGGGCAGGTTTGGGTTGGCTGGTGGGAGTTGGTGGTGGGCAGACTCTGAAGAGGTTCACAGTGATCCCGGCCTCTTGGGAGTCCTGCCCTTGTGTAAAAGCCTCCTCTTGAGTGTAGATTGGACACAGTAACTTGATTTTAGCAAGCAGAATATGGTAAAAGTGGTGGGATGTGACTTCTGAAATCAGGTTTCAAAAGACTGTGACTTCCACCTTGCCTTGGTCAGTCTGTTGATGGAAACTGCCTGCTGTGGGAGAGGAGGCTTTAGTCTCACAGCCCTGGAGGAACTGAATGCTGCCAACGACCACGTGAGTGTGGCCGGATGCAGATCCTTCTCCATCAGGCCTGGAAATGACAGCAGCCCTGGGGACCTGGATGCTATTGCCTTGTGCAAGACCCTGAGCCAGCGTACCCAGATCCTTACCCACAGAAACAGCCAGATTTTAAGTCTTGTGGTTATCAGCCACTACTTTTGTGATAATTTGTTATGCAGCAATAGATAACTGCTACAGAGTTGTTAAATGAATGAGTTTTAAAAAACAGCAAAACAGATGGATGGACAGAGGGTTGGACAGCTGAACAAGTGGCATTAGCCCCAGACCCTCTGCCACCCTGTCTTCTACTTGTCTTCTAGTCCAGCACCTGCTACTTCCAGGCCTAGAACTTTCAGGCCAGTTCGGTTTTCCACACAGTTATCAAGTGTCTGCTGTGTGCCAGGCAGCACGCCAGGTGGGGTCTCCAGCCTGGTGCCTTCCCATAACCCAACACAGCTCAGGCTGCAGGGTCAGAGCTGTCCCAAGTGAGGAAAGACGAAGTGAGCCCTGTCACAGTGCCATGACCCCCAGGGCCTTGACACTAGCCCAGAGCTTAACCCAGGGTTGGAATTCCTGGGCCTTGCCTTTCATGTCCTAGAGGCATTGGTCCTAATTCCATGAGACTCAGCTGAGCACAGCAAGTGAATGAACTCCACCTTGAGTGGTGACAGAGTGACCTGCGTGGGGCTCAGGGCCAGGAATGTCACACAGGGGGCTGGGACTTGCAGCCTCCACACCCACCAGGGAAGGCCAGTCTAGCTGGGGTCAAGAACCGTGCCCTGCAAATGCTCAGGTCCCATCAAGACCAGTGTTCTCCCCACTCAGTTTCCCTTACAAGAGGTCTTTTCTAGAATCTTCTTCCCCCTCTTCTTTGCTGTTCTTCACTTGGCTTTCTGGGTTTGAAGTCTGGCTTTTCTGTGGCTGTGAGTTTTTGGGTTAATGCCCTAACCTTGCAGGACCTCATTTTCCCCTCCTGTGTGAAGTGAGACTAATAAGGTCCCAGCAGATGATGTGGGGGGCCCTCCTCACTTCTGTGGCATCGCTGTTCAGGGAGCAAGGGTGAGCCAAGTACGGTGGGAGCAGGGGCCCTGGCAGGAGCCTCTAGAAGTCCAGTTCGTTGCTGCCCACCTTCTTTTCACAGAGGATTTGGGACGGCACATAAAACCACGTACAGGGTAAAAACGTAATAGGAAATGGGGGTGAATGAGTTAAGTAAACAAACACGTTATCTAATATCAATCTCTGAGTCATCGATTGCTACCACATCTTATCCAAAGTTGTTCTCAGTGATTTTACAATCTGAAGACGTGAGCAAATGTGGTCTGGACAGAATAGGACCAAAGCAGCCCAGTGGGTTATGAGAGGCCCCTCCAGGGTTCCTATCTTGAGATGCCACGTGCTTGCCAGCTTCTCTCAAGGCTGGGGTGGTTCCCCTCCAGGGCCATCTCCCTGCACAGTTGTCTGGCGGCCTCTGGAGCAGGGGCTGGCAACTACAGCCCGTGGGCCAAGATTGGCTCATTCTTGATTCATGTGGGACCTTGATCTAAGACTGGCTTTTCCATTTTCAAGTGGTTGGGGAAAAAAATGTCAAAAGACTGGTAACATCTCATGACACATGAAATTTATATGAAATTCACATGTCAGTATTCAAAGGTTTTACTGGAGCAGCGCCATGTGCATTTGCTCACAGATCACCCATGGTGGCTTTCTTGCTGCCATAGCAGGGCTGAGTCTTGTGAAGCTCAAAATCAAAATGTACATCTGCCCCTTTAGGAAATGCTCACCTACCCCTGCTCTAGAGCTCGCCCTCAGGCCTGACCATCCTCTCCCTCCGTTCTGCCACCTCCCATCCCAGTGTCCAGGATCCAAGCTCTCTCTGGGACGCCCAAGGCCAGGCTCTGGCCCTTAAAAGCCAACACCTCAGGAGGCCTGGGGACGTGATCAGTTTCAGTTACCCAGGGCGGGAGGGGTTGGAGCACAAAAGAGGGGGCACCAGGTAATCCCAGAGCCTCACACCAACCATGCTTCAACTCCTATCGTCACCGGTTTCTCCCAGAACAACTGAAAACTACAAAGGCCTGGTGCTCTGTCTGGAGAGGAGTGAAATGGCCAAAAGAGGGCATGAAAGGGAGGAGGGGGAAACCAGAGGCAGGCGCCCAGCTGGCCACGATGAACAATGAGCTGAGTCCCGCAGAGCCTCGCCCTGACTCCCACCAAGAGGAAGTTGAATGGAACCATCTTCGGGTTCTCTATTCCTGTGGCTGAAAACTGCTGCATGTTAAGTGGGTCGTTTAAACACTACCCCAAGGAGTTAGATTTCCTGATCCACTGGTGCCCCTTTGTCCTCACTTGCCCTCTTTCCCAAGTCTCCTTCTGACACCAGGCTCTGGTTCTCTCTGTTCTGACAACTGCTTTGGATCTTAAGCCACACCCGCTCAGGCCAGACCACAGCCCTGCGATGCGTGGAGGTGGCCTTGGCCACGACCTCTGCATCAGCCTCCTCATCCCAGGCACTTAGAGCCTTCAGCTGGGGTTGGCTTAGACACTGTGTAGTCCAGCCCCCAGCGAGGCACAGCTAATGAAAGTCACTTGCCCGCATCACATTTCTAACTAGTGGCAACGCTCACATAGAACCAAACACAATGCCCCTTCCCCCAAGGCTCAGGTGGGAGGCCGTTCCGATGCTTCTGCCATGCTTGAAGGAAATACATCTAGTGAATAGATCTAGATTTGCTTGAGGTTCGAATGGGCTTCTTTCTCAGTTTGATTCCTGGCTAAAGAAATAATCCATTTTGAGGCCCCTTTTGGAGCCCAGCAAGTATAAAACCATTATTCTACTTTCTCTTTTTCCTTTCTGAGTGCATGCTGCATTCAGGGAGATACCCACACCCGGCAGGGGCGGTGGGAGCGGGGGAAGATTAGAATGTGCAAACCAGGCATTCAGGTGCAAACGCTTCGTGTCCACCCTCCATTTCTCCCTGGCACACCGAAGGCCAGGTGTGGTGGGCAAGAATATACTTTTCCATAAGGTCCAGACAGGACAAGAACATGAGTGGGGAAGCTATGCCTTCTGGGCCCCACGATGGTAGAAAGCGGGGTGCAGGGAGTGACCTGATGAGTGGGTGTGCTTGGACCCCTGGGAGGAGGCCCAGCGTGAGGCTGGGCCAGTGTGGCCAGGCAGGGCCCCAAGATGGCTCCTACCAGCCACGTGAGGAGGCCAGGCTAGTGTCAGATAAAACAAAGAAGTAATATTTTCTCTGACCTCTCAGTTGAAAAATGCTCCAAATTCTGCCATCTTGCTATGTTGACTTTGGCTTCAAGAATACCTTTTCTTCAGCCCTTTCACTGCAGTGGCCCTGAGCAGGGCTCCCTCCTGGGGCCGTGGCTGGAGTGGCTGCCGGCTGTCTCCCGTCCTCCTGCCGCCCTCTCCCCCCATTCTACATCCCCAGTGACTCACCTCTTGGGACCTCTCGGAGATCAGAATGAACCCGTTGTTGTCGACCACGAAGCAGTCCAGATCCTGGGAGGAAACCCAGAAGGGAGGTTATGGCCAGGGCCCTCACCCAGCCAGGCTCCTCTGCCCGTCCCTAAAGTTCTGGAAGGCAGCGTGGGAACCTTCGCTGCAGGGAAGGAGGGCATTTGGGAGAGGGAAGCTGGCTCTCCAGGAGGACTGGATGGAGGGCCATGGCTCCCCTCCTCCACCTTCCTCACATGGGCAGAACTTACACTGTCCTCGCAGCTCTGTGTGCACGGCATGTCCCCAGTGCTGCACTGGAAGGAAGAAGAGAGACTGAATGTGACACCTGCATCCATGTAGTGGAGATGGTGCATGTGAGTGGGAACACTGTGTGTGGTACATTTGCAGTATGTGTGTACTGGGTGTGCATCTGCATGCAGAAGGCACGTGTGTGGGGTGTGGGATGTGTGTGTCATGTGGACAGCACGTGTATGAGGTGTGTGCATGTGTGTTTCCATGTGTGGGTGTGTATCTGTATGTGGAGGGCACACGAGTGTGGTGTGTGTAAATAGCATGGTGTGTGTGACATGTGTGTGGTATGTGGCCTGTGGGTGCTGAATGCTGCAGGCCCTAGCTGGTGGAGTGGCCCAAGTAGCCGTAGGCCTCATGGCTGCTGTGGGGAGGTGGCTTGTGGGCTCTGCGGGGCTTCTGCGCTGGCCATCTGGTGAGGCTGTAGGTCCCCCCAGGTCCCTGCCCTCTGTCCCTCCTGCTTCCCTCTTGGGCTCCCTGCACTTGCCAAAAGCCAGGCCACAGCAGCAAGTGAAGGGAGCTGAGTGGCCCGGCATTGTGGGAGATTGGGGCTGGAGGAGCTTGTGGGAGATGGTGGGGGCAGCTCAGAAGCCAGAGGTACCTGGGGGCTCTGGGGAAGCAGAGGGGAAGGAGCCAGTAGAATGGGACGGGGCAGGCAGAGCTAGGAGTTCTCAGCCAGAAGCCGCTGTTTTTTCTGGCATCTCTTGCCAGCCATCAGGGCCTGGACCCTGGACCCTGGTCCCTGGACCCTGGATGGTGGAGCGGGCAGCTGTCCCTCTGCAGTGGGAGGCATGCCAGTGGTTTTGGGTGTTGAGAGGGGGTGATGCTGGGTCTTGCCCCTTGCCACTGGGCCCGAAGGGGCTGTGGACCAGGGCTGAGGCTCGGCCTGCAGGCTGGGGAGCTGAGGGGCTGAGAACAGGAGGGGCCAGGAGGGCATCCCGAGGGCCTCAAGGCAGGCGGAGCATCCTGTGGGGTGCGAGGGGTTCTTGTACCTGAAAAGCGTGGGGAGTCTCCAGGCCTGACCTGGCCCAACATCACACCTACCTGCTGCGTTGCCGCCCAGAATTTGCGCTGGAGGAATTCTAGCTTCATCTGGACGCCCACCGCTACAGGGCAGGAAGAGGGAGGGCAAGGACAGGGAAGAGATGGGGAGAGAAAAATATATTCAAGTTAAAGAGAGGAGGTGCTTCAGCAGGAACTGAGGAGAGAGACAGCAGCGGATGGGAGGACTGAGTCAGAGGGCAGAGTGCAAATTGAGGTTTCTGGGGAGTGGGAGGAGGGAGGAAGAAGAGAGATGGCAGCCTCTCTTGTTCCCACTCGAAGAACAGTGCCAGAAAGTGCTCAGCAGCGACAAGACTCCCATTCCAGAGAACAATGAGGGCAGATTCATCCCCAGTCTCTGGGAACTGAAGGACCCCATAGTCTCCCCTTTCCCAGAGATGAGAATATAGAGGCCAGAGAGACCCACCCATTTGACCAAATCACGTGACCAGGAGTGGTGCCCTGAGACTGGAATTCAGGCCATTGCACTACAACCTGGTGTAACCACCTCCTTTACTCCCACTGCCTGCTCAGGATCTTCCCCACTTCAGAAGGAGGCTCTTTTCCTGCTCAAAGTCAGGATCAGATTTGCCCAGGGCTGCAGGTGGGTTCCAGGACACCGCAGGCACCACCAACTGGCAAATAGTTCTCTTTTGATGCCTCTGCTTCCAAGGGCCACACTGCCTTTCTGCTTCCCGAATAGGCTTGGAGAACCCAAGCGGGTGCTCACATACCAAGAGGAATCTGGGACAAAGGCTCCAGGAAAACTTGGGGCCAATGAATAGAAAGAAAAGGCGGGTTATACTGAAAAGAAGAAGAATTTCAAAACTAGGCCAGCTTCCTAGTGTCTGCTATAATAATATCAAAACTGCGCTGGGTGCTTAGAACACGTCCGGCACCTCACATGCATGAGTGTATTGAATCCCACAGCAGGCCAGTCCTATTATTATTCTGACTTTCTGAGCTGAAGAGATGGAGGCTTTTCAGAGCCACACGCTTGCCCAAGTCACCAGCTTGTTAATAACAGAAGCAGGACTGCAACCTGGGCCTGTCTATCTCCATACCTGCCTCCTCTCAGAACCTGCCTCCTCTCCGCATCTGCCTCCTCTCTGGACCTGCCTTCTCTCTGGACCTGGACTGAGTCCTGGTGGTTGGGAAGGAGCGGTGGGCACGGGCAAGCCACTGTATACTCAGGCTTTGGTTTCCTCATCTGTGAAATGTCAATGGGTGTGGGTTCTTAACCATTGTCTCCACCACAACTATTCTCATTTCTCGAGTACTCAGTTGGCAGGAGTTCCAGTATGGCACAGAGTTACAGAACTGTGTTTTTGTTTTTTCCATCTGGAATGATCTTAGAGAAATTTGATGGGGGGGTGGGGGGAAAGAACAGGGAAGGGTCAAGGGCCAGAGGTCCAGCCCTGCATTTTCCAGGGTTGTGATCTTCGAATTTTGTCTCCTCAGCTGCAAGATGAGTCATGGTTTGACTTCCGTAGGAGGGCAGAAGGAGCCTAAGATTGTTAAGGCTCCAGTGAGATAATGTGAGAGGTTGTTACTCTAGACAAGAGCCTTGGTTTTTAAACTCCAGCATGCACCAGAATCGCCTGGAAGGCTTGTTAAAACCCACCCCCAGAGTTTCTCCTTCAGGGAGTCCAGGGTGAGGCCTGAGAATTTCTGAAGTGTTCAGGGGTTGCCGATGCTGCTAGTCCAGGCACCATATTCAGGAAACCCCTGTCTTAAAGCCTCACCGATTGCATCGTCTAAGATGATGAAGATGACCCACATCTGTGCTGTCCTAAACAGTAGCCAATAGCCACATGTGGCTACCAAGAACTTGGAGTGTGACTAGCGAGCCTGAGGACTTGAATTTTTTAAAAATTTAATTTTATTTAACTTAAAATTAAATAGCCATGTATGATTGCTGGCTACCATATTGGACAGCGTTGTTCCAAAGCTAATCTGAGTTTGCAGATGAAGAAACTAAGGCCCTGAGAGGCCCCTCCCAGCCTGGGAGTCTCATGGCAACCCTGGGGTGGTACTCTGGCTGGCTGGCCTTTTTGAACAGGTCCTACAAGATAGGAACATTTGAGTTTTTTGGGGGCGTCTCTGTTGCTTTGAGGTCCAGGTGACTGAAAGGAGTGGGCTGGAAGGGGACAGGTGACCCATCTGTTGGCTCATGACAAAGATGAGAGCTGCCAACACAGCGCACAGCTGCAGGTGAGGCGTGCTCAGGGGCCAGCAGGGCCAAGCTCCTCCTCCTGCTCATCTCCTCTGCACTCCTCCTCCTGCTCATCTGCCCCTCTTAGGCTACAGGGACCCCTCAGTCTCCTCTCCTTCTTTTTCCTTATAAGACCACCCTACATATTCATTTTAGATAGACTTCTTTCACCTGTAGGAAAATTCTGACTCAAAGAGGATCATCAGGGGTGAAACATGCTAGGGTTCAGAATGACCAAACCTTCGGATTTAAGAAGGCTTCCTTCATCCTGTCCTTGGCCTCCAGGGTCAAAGAGGTCTCTCATTATTCCTAGAATGAGACTCCGCCTTTCCATTCAATGGCTCAGTGTCAAGTTGTATAGCATCATGAGATTTTTGAGCTGGAATAAATTCCATGATTCTAACATGGGGCATCTGGAGAAGGTGTGGGTGTAGGTTTTGAGGCTCCTTGGGCAGAAATGGGGGGAGCAGGACACAGAGCAGATTCTTCCTCACTAGGTTCCATCCCAGGCTCCTCCAAGGCAGGCTGTGTGTCTTTTGCCCCTGGGTGTCCTTTGCAAAACTTAAGTCATTCCCACTACCTATTGGCATGTCTTCTCCACTTGGGTCACTGGAAGGCACTTTGAACTTGACATGTTCTCCCCCAAACCTGACCCTCCTGGAGACTTCTCCATTTCAGGACACATATTCTAGTGGATTGCTATCATTTTTCCTCCTCCCATCCAAGGTCTGCACACCTTAGTTCCAAAACTTCATAAATGTGTTCATTTCCTTCCATCTCCACGGTTTCCACTGTTGGCCAAGCCAACACCGCTGTCACTTGGATTAATGCAAGCACCCTGAGCTGTCCCCTTGCCTTCCAGCCTGCCTCTCTATGATCCATTCTCCACAGAGCCACAAGGGTGATCTTTCTGAAGATCAAATCACACCACTCCCTGACTTAAAACCCTCCAATGTCTTTCCATTGATCTGTTTTGTTTGTTTTGTTTTTTGAGATGCAGTCTTGATCTGTCACCCAGGCTGGAGTTCAGTGTCACGGACTCAGCTCATTGCAACCTCTGCCTCTTGGGTTCAAGTGATTCTCCTGACTCAGCCTCTCAAGTATCTGGGATTATAGGTACATGCCACCATGCACGACTAATTTTTGTATTTTTAGTAGAGAGGGGGTTTTACCATGTTGGCCAGATTGGTCTCGAACTCCTGACCTCAAGTGATCCACCCGCCTCAGCTTCCTAAAGTGCTGGGATTGCAGGCGTGAGCCACTGTGCCCAGCCTCCATTGATCTTAAAACAAAATCTAAACTTGTAAGATGGCCACATGAACTGGCTCTGCTGATTTCTCTGATTTCAACCAGAAACACGTCACCTCTCAAACATGTAAAGCTCATTCCCCAGAGGATTTGTGCCAGCTGTTCTCTCCTCCTAGAATGCTCTTTCCCTAGAACTTTACATGGCTGCCTCCTTCCCATCATCAGGTCTCAGCCCAGCATCATCTAGAGTGGCTGTCCCTGGCCTCCCGAGATAAAGCAGGTTCCCCTCCCTCACCTTTCACTCTCTGTCTCATTGCTTTTTAAATTTTCTAAGTGACATGATTTGTTCATTGATTTGCTGTCTCATTTATTGTCTGTCTGGGGCTAATAGCAGGCAGGGAATTGAGTTCTGACCCCAGCACCTAGAACTGTACCTATCACAGTGTGACTCTGCAAATTCTTCTTAAGTGAGCAAATTTGATTTGAGCCAGCCACTTGACAGTGAGGCAGAATTCTACCCTATCTCACTGTCCCTTCCCTCCAAGCTTCAGGGGCCTTGCTGATCTCCTTCCTCTACATTTTGCTGTGCCCTCTCACTGTCCCCGAACTTGAGATCCTGAGCTTGGGGTTTAGCTGTGCTCTCTGTCCCTTGAAGACCTAGGAGGCCATCCACTAAGAAATGGAGACTTAAGTGAGACACAAAGAAAAACTTCCTCATGGCAGGAACTGTAAGATCCTGAAGACAAGATGCGGTACTGGGAGGAAAGGCAGTGAGGCGTGCAGATCGATTTACCAGCGAGCCGATGGTGTTCTGCCAGGCCCAGCCGCCTGCACCCCTTGGCCTTCGTCATATTGAATCCTTCTGCCAACTCCTGTCCCACAACCCAAGTCATGCTTTTCTACTCTAGACACCCAGGGAACCGAGTCTTCTCCCCAGGCCCTGCTCTGCTCTTGCGGGTGAGTGGCTACTTGTGGGGAGGGCTGCCCTGCCTCCCATCATCTCCTGCTAGCCCACTGTGTGCAGGAGACAGCACCTTATGATATCATGTTTGCAGACAAGCTCACACCTTCCAGTGAAGAGAAATTCAGGCAAAGGGCCCGAGGGAATGCAAGGACAAATCTCAGACCCTTCCTCCTGCCCCAGCTGGCCTGGGCCCCTTCCTTCCCTCCTGTCCTCCCTCTCCAGGCTTTCTCCTGCCTTCCCTCTCTGCGCTGCCTCTCCACATTGATCTTGTGCCTTCCTCCAAAGCAGCTTTCCTGTAAGATCTCAGCTCAGCTCCACTGGCAGACAACGTTATAAAGAGCCTCAATAAGGCCAGGCCGGCAGGCGGCTTATCAAGATGTACGTCTTTACTGTGCACGCAGACTGCCACCTCGGTGCTGCTGTGTCATCACAGATGGCAAAACCAAACAGCTGCACATGCACACACACTTACATGCACACACATGGACACACACATTCATGCACACATGGACACAAAAGCATGCACATACACTTGCACACACATGCATATGCACATGCACACACACAGCATGCACATGAACACATGAGTTTGCACACTGTTGAGTGCTGTGGTCCCAGGGGTCAGAAGCTCCAGCTCTGCCCTCCTAACCCTTGTATCTGCTTCTCTTTCCTCCTCCTCTGTCTTGAGAACCCAATCAGGAGACTGCGAGTTGCACTGGATGGGGACTGTAGGGCATGAGGGGGATCATCTTTTGTAACACAAGCTGGGGACCCAGCAGGTGCACAGTGAATACTTAGGTCACAGAAAGCCAGTGCCAGAAGGGAGACCAGAGATCTCAACCTGTCTCATTCTACAGAGCAGGAATCCAAGCCAGCAAGGCCTGGAGCTGCTGAGTGAACTTACTAGCTAGTCCCTGAGCAACAGAGTCTGGAGTTGGGTCCCCTGACGCCCAGGCTCGAGCTCTTTCATGTCTTCCATTCCTTGCTCAATTGACATGAAGGCGCTGGGGCCTGAAGGACACGGAGCAGGTGAGGCTGGTCCCTCTGCTCCAACCGCTCAGTGGAGGAAAGGATATGAAGCACGCCACAGCCCCTGCGCACGGGATGGTGGCCCAGAGACAATGCGAGGTTGGAGGAGGAGCAGGGCCAGTCCTGGGGCATTCCAGGGAAATGTCAAATTGCAGGTGACATGCTGGTTGAGTTTTTAAGGAAGGGGGAGGCCACCTATGGTCAGGAGAGCATTTCAGGCCCAAGGAAGGACACGCTTTCATGGAGATGGAGAAGCAGGAAGCATGTTTTTGGGGAGGAGGGAACCTCTTCTGCTTGATGGTAGGATGTGTGAGAGGCACCAACAGGGAGAGGTGAGAGGCAGGGAATTCCCCAGAGGTAAAAGACACTGCCTTCTCCTCCTGGGACAGCAGCTCAAGCCCTGTGCTGCCCTGGACCCAGCAGAGCAGGCAGAAGGGAGCATGCAGGAGCATCCTTCTAGGGGCAGCCTGACTCCAGTCCTGATTGTGAATCCCCCCAAGAAAGCAGGCAAAATGGAAGAGGGACCTGGGCCACAGTGATATAATTCCAGCATGCTACTTCACCTGTCCACAGAGTGGACACAAAGGAAGGGGGGTGTAGGGTTGGTGCACCAAGCTGGTGGGGCCCTGGATCCCCTCTGGCTTGGTCCCTGACTTACTTGGCCTTCAGATTACCTACTTCCCATCTCTTGGGATATCAATTTCTCTGACTTGCTTTTTCCTGATTGGTTAGGAAAGAGGCCTCCGAGTTCTTGAATGACAGTCTCTTCCCTTTGCATGTGCCTGACCCATCATAGATAAGAGCAAGGAGCCCTGAAAAGCCAAGCTCATCCCCAGCACTGAGAACACTCTGCAAGTTGCTGCTGCAGGCTGCCCAGTGCCCAAGCTCCCAGCCTGCCAGCTCTGGCATTCTGCTCCCCTAAATAGTCTTGGCCTGGGGTGGTCAGACCCTGAGGCTCAGTGACCTCTGCATGACCATGTGATCCCTGGCTTTGTGGGGCTCAGGGCCCTTTCGTGTAAGGCCATTTGGCACATGGACATTCCTGTGCACCCTTCTTTTTTTAATTGCATGTTAGGTTTTGGGGTACATGTGAAGAACATGCAAGATTGTTGCAAAGGTACACACATGGCAGTGTGATTTGCTGCCTTCCTCCCCTTCACCTATATCTGGCATTTCTCCCCATGCTATCTCTCCCCAACTCCCCACCCCCCACTGTCCCTCCCCTATTCCCCCCAATAGACCCCAGTGTGTGATGCTCCCCTCCCTGTGTCCATGTGTTCTCATTATTCAACACTCGCCTATGAGTGAGAGCATTCGGTGGTATTTCATTTTCTGTTCTTGTGTCAGTTTGCAGAGAATGATGTTCTCCAGGTTCATCCATGTCCCTACAAAGGACACTTCTTTTGAATGACCTAGAGAAGGGTTTGGTTTTTCCTTCTCTCACAGGCAGATGGAAGGCGCTGCCTTGCATGTCTCTGAAATAGGAGAAAGACCCGCTTCCCAGGGGGGCCTCAATAGGAACAAAAGTCAGCCGCTGGCTCTGTGTCTGTGCCTGCCCTTCTTTCCCCAGATGGAAGGGGAGAGCGGAGAGAGGCACAGAAGACAGGTGCAGCCCAGGGGTGAGGGAGAGCCTGGAGGCGCGGAGTGGGAGACGGAGGTGGTGGTGAAACAGCTTTCCTCCTCCCGGGGGTCAGCAGCGATTCAGCCACAGGCACCGTTTTCCACTGAAATGTGAGCACGGACAGGATGAGCACAGCCCTCGCAGCGGTCATGGTGCCTCTGGTGTGCGCCTGTGTGTGCTGCTGCCGCTGTCATCACAGATGCACCCCAGCTGTCACTCCCCACTCCCGCTCTGCTCCGGCTTGTTGCTCGTGCACACACGCGCGCGCTCTCCTCCCTCTCCCCTTTCTTGCCTCTCTCCTCTCTCTCTCCCTCCAACCCTCTGTTTCCTTCTCAGTTTGTGACTGACCCAGCAGCACCGTCCCCTGTCTGCCGCAAGCAGTCCACCTCCTGGTGCTGTGTGCTGTGTGCCAGCCCCTGCTCCCGCTGAGTGGAGACTCTGGCACCAATGCCCACTGCGCTCTGCCTGCCGGTGGTGTCTGGATTTCTCCAGGAATCCCAGGAGGGTCTCACTGGAGGATTGAGAGCCACCTGATTGAAGGCGTTTGCGGTCAGAGTAAAGACGGGTGAGTGCTGAGCAGCTGGTGGGAAGGAATGGAGGGTTGGTGTGGACAGGGGGTGGTGGGGCATGGGAAGTGGGGACCTGCCATCTCTTTGCCCTGCAGGAATAGCTGCAGTTGCTTCCTACCTGGAGGCAGTTGCTGGGGCTGAAGAAGCTGCTCAGGCTCAGGCACCTGAGCATCCCAAAGGTGCAGGACACTAGGAACTCTGATCCCACAGTGCTGGGGACAAGAGCTGTGGATTCTGCTGGGAAGCGGGAGGAGGGCAGTGCTGGTGCCAGATGACAGCCCCGGGTGGCATGGAAACCGGTCCCTGCAGCATGCAAGAAGCAGCCAGGAACCTTGTGCTGTCCGTGTGTCTGGCTCCGTACAGAGAGCCCCAAGAAACTCGGGTGTCAAGGGAAGTGGGTGGGATGGCGGCAGGGTGCTAGGAACAGATAAGAGGAAGGATCAGGGTGGAGGGTGGCAAGGCGGAGGATCTGGGTGTCTGAGGCATGGGCACAGACCCAGGGACTGGGCCTCCCTACAGGCTGCCTGCAGGTGGCTGTCCTTGGACAAGGGTGTGGAGGATCCCTCCCCCAGATGAGCACAGGTCCACTTAGCTATGCCTGAAGCCTCCCAGGTGAGGGCGAGGCCGGGAGTGGGCAAGAGAGAGAAGCCCTTCCCTGCTAGCCCAAGGGCAAGACAGGAGAACCAGGCCTGTGAGAACCTGCTGGGGTATCCCACAGCTGTACACCCATCGTCAATCTACAAATGGGTCAAGGAGCCTTAGTGGGGGCTGTGCCCTGAGCTTGGGCGCCGGGGACCACAGCGGGACCAGGCCTGTCTGGCTTCTTAACCCAGGCAGGGGTCACGGACACCCTGAGTGGAGTGGGCAGTAGCTCTAAATCCCCCAGGCCCATTTAGACAGCGCCGGAGAGAGGGGCAGCCTGACCGGGAGCCAGAAGTTCGTATTCCAGCACCTCCCCACAGGTCTGGGGCTAGGTTCCAGTTGGTGGGTCTGTCTCTCCCACCCCCAAGCTGTCCACATTTCTGGGGGGTGCTGGCACCTGGCTGTCAGGGCTCTTTGGGCAGTGCCTCTGTGACTCAGATGACACCCCTGCAGCTTAGATAACTGCCTCAGGTTGGGGTGGGGAGGGAGCTGAGCACGTGGAGCTGAGGCGGGGGAAGTCCAGCTGGTAGGGAAACCCGACAGCAGCTTCCGAGCTGCCAAGAAGAGCCCAGCTCTTCCCACCCCCACCTCCCCACCGCAGAAAGAAAGTCTCAGCACTGCCAAAAGAGGGAGACCAGGAAAGCCAGGCCCACGGGGAGGGGAAGGAGAATGCCTGCTTAAGCAGCTGATCTGGTGTCTTTGGGAGTTGGCAGAAGCCTGTCTGAGCCCAGGATGAGCAAACCCTGCTCCCATTTCCCAGGCACCAGGGCCCAGGACCCACCTCTGGGCTGCTTTGGCCTCAGCGGGCAGTGCAGGAAGGGAGGAGGGGGTGGTGTGTATGCGATGATTGTGGGTGTTTGGGAGCTCTGGGGGTGGAGGAAGGAGCCAGCATAGAGGCTGTCTGCCCCTCTGGTCCTTCTTCACCCAGCCAGGCCTCCCCTGCACCTTGTCTGGGGCCACCACCCTGAGCCTAGCCCCAGGGCCCAGTGGACACCTTATATCCTTCATGTTAGGGAGCAGCTCCCCTGAGGAGCCGCTGAGGTGTCTTCTCTGTTCTGCTTCCCAGAGGGTCTGTTTGGGATTGGGAATATCTGACAAGGAAACAGGAGTGTAGGAAGCTGGGGGTGAGGATGGGGCATGTGTTTTAAAATGAACCAGGAGGGCATATGTCTGTTCCAAGTACAAAACCTGCTTCCTTACTGCCTGGGCAGTATGTGTGGTGGGGGTGATGGGCAGAGAAGAGATCTAGCACGTGTCCTAGAGGCTCTGGACGCCCCATGTGCAGCGTCAGGGGGAGCCCAGCCTAGACAGCGTCCCAGCCACACGGAATCTCTGCCGTCTTCTGCATGGGGCTCTGGCTGCCCACTCTCTGGGCTCCCTCTCAGCCTTTCTGGGGTTGACAGAAGGGCACTGCCCCTGCAGGCCCAGGGTATGAGCCTAGTCCCAGCTCTGGTTCTCTGTGGCCTTCTGCAGAGTGAAGGGGGTGGCAGAGTGGGCTGCCAAGGCCCCTTTTACCCAAATGAGCGAACTTGGAAATGAGGAGTTCTGTGAGTCTTCCATGCTGAGGGTTGTGGAGGCCTTGTCCTGAGTCAGGGACCCTTGACCCAGGGGAGATGCCAGCAGAGCGGGCACACAGTAGGGCCAGTGTGATGGCCTAGGAGTCAGGAACTCAGAGGCAGAGGCCTGATGGGCATTAGCTGGCTGTGTGTCTTGGACACTTGACATGGAGGGATAGACATGCGCAGACACATGAGAGGAAGGGCGCGAACACCAGGGGAGTGTGCTGGCGGTTTCCAGCGAGAGCCTGAGCCTAGATTAATTCACTTCCATCTGAGGAGGAATGGAAGGGGCAGGTGCATGGAGCGTCCAGCCTCCCGCTGTCCCAACCTAGCTTTCCACAGTGAGTGAGTGCATCAGGCTGCTCCACACCCTGAGGGGCCAGGTGGGGTGCTAGCAGGGAGAAAGCTCCCACCCCCAGTCTCCAGGGTGGCTGCAGCCCACTCAGCTCCGCAAGTGGAACCCCCTGCTCCTACTGGGGTCTGCTGCTTCCCCATGGCCTCCCCAGCCCTGGCTGCCCCAGATCATAGCTCCAGCCTATTCCCCTCACCTCAGCACACAACACATCCCCCAGCCAGAAAGGTTTCTAGAAAGCCCCCTCCACTCTCTGTATGAGCCTGGCCTCCCAGGGCTTCTTCTTCTTTTTGAGACGGAGTTTCACTCTTGTTACTCAGGCTGGAGTGCAATGGTGCGATCTCGGCTCACCGCAATCTCTGCCTCCTGGGTTCGAGCAATTCTCCTGCCTCAGCCTCCCCAGTAGCTGGCACTACAGGCACGCGCCACCATGACCAGCTAATTTTTTTGTATTTTTAGTAGAGACAGGGTTTCACCATGTTGACCAGGATGGTCTTAATCTCTTGGCCTCATGATCCACCTGCCTTGGCCTCCGAATGTGCTGTGATTATATGCGTGAGCCACTGCGCCCGGCCTCCAGAGCTTCAAGAAGGGAGGCTGGGAAGCGGGGAACCTGGCTTGCTTGCATCTCAGTCCAGCAAGTCACAAAGCCTCTTCCTTCATCAGGTATATGGGGACAAATCACCTGCCTTCTCGGCTCCAGGAAGAGTGGACCGGGCAACTGCAGAGGACCGGGCAACTGCAGAGGACCATTCAGAGGAAAGGTGGCGTCTTCCCTTCCTACCTCTGCCTTTCCTGTACAAGTAACCTCCGGTGTAAGCAGACAACCGAGTTAGGAGCCAGAGAGCTTGGGCTCAGTGAGTCAATTTGCTTAATTTTAGCAAGTTACTTAATTTCCTGTGCCTCAATTTCCCCCATCTGCAAAATGATAGTAACAAGAACACTAACCTCAGAGAGTTGTTAAAAGGATGAGGAGCACTCCACAGGTCTATGACTGTGATGATTGTTTCTCCCCAGGTCCCATTAGTTTCTCAGTGCATCCTGGAGGCTCAGGGACAGGCCAGCATGATCTCCTTGGTGGCCATTTGCCCTGCTGAGCGGTGCAGGCCTAGTAGTTATCAAATGCGAATATGCATGAAAATTGCCTGGGGAATCTTGTTAAAATGCAGATTCTGACTCACTCACTCTGGATGCCACCTGAGACTGCCTTCCTACAAGGCTCCCAAGCTAGACCAATGCCTCTGGTCCATGGAGCACACTTCGAGGTGCAATGTGTTTCTGATGCTCCAGAGTTCCCCACTGGGCAGCTTTGAGCTCCTCAGTCCCATTCTCCAATCCTGGCTCTCTCTGGAAGGGAGACCAGGGACTCCATGGAGGCCTAACCCCTTATCTTTGGCCTCCCTGTCTCTAGGGCTGGGTTAGGAGCAAGCCCAGCGTCCATAGGGAATGACGCCATGGGACCTGGAGAGAGGAGATCTGACTGTCCCCCATACTGCACCCTGGGTGGGGACTTCCCTCCCAGAATGTGAATTGATTTCAGCGGTTGTCAGCGCCTGCTGCAGCAGCTGCTCTCCAAGCTTTCTAATGTAGGTCACCCCCTTTCCTTAAGGAGGCTCCACTCTTCTGGGGGTGGGAAGGGTCCTTTGGATGGAGGTGTGTTGGTAGGCGGAGGATAAGGAACTAGGAAGTGCTGGCTGCAGCCCCACCTCTCCCTAGGAGTCCTGTGGTGCCACACAAGTATGACTGACTGGCCTCCCCTACGAGCTGCACAGTTCTTCCTGCTCTCGGGAAGGCTCTTCCAGCAGGAAGCCCAAGGGGACCCACTGGCAGGATTAGCTGCTCAGAGAGCACAGGGCACATCTGCGTGGACTGGGGGCCTTGGTTTTCTCTTGACACTACCAGGATCAACAGCATCCTGCCACCTCGTGAGACACCTGCAGGTCTGCATTGTGGGGACTTGCCTGACCTGTGCAGGTGACATCCCATTTGAGGCTGGGGATGGGACATCCAGACCTGCACAAGAGGCCACCTTCACCAGCCTGTTTGCTGGTCAACCCCTGGGCTCACAGTGGGGGAGACACTGAGGGACGGGAAAGGGTGGGGTGCAAAAGAGGAATCTGCCCACAGGAGGCAGAAGCCTTAGGTGGAAACTGGCCTGAGCTTGGGTGGGAGGGTTTCTCCACTCCCTGTCTGCCTGCAGCAAGCCAGAAGGAGTGGGAGCAGAAGCCTGGTGGGGTATCCAGCCTCAACATGGGCCCTGAGCATAGGAAGTATCTTATGGGTTAGGGACTGCCCTGCAGGGGTTCTCTCTAGACCTGACTTCCGGGCTGGAGGTGGCTTACACATCCGTCTGCTGGGGACATTCGGGAACGTAGAGGCATCTCATCAGCTGCCTGAGTGTTGGCATTTGAGGAGTGCTGGAGTGCTGCCTGCAAGGTGCGCGCATGTGTGCAGGCATGGGGGCACATGTGTGTTAGCACATGCCTAGCTGCACAGATCTCTGTGGGTGTGTGTTTGCATCACATGCTGTGTACAGGGCTCCAAGCACATGTCTGGGAGGCCTGTGTGTGTGTCCTGCTCTGTGCATATGTAAGTATCCCCTGAAAGGGTCACTACTGGGTGACAGTGTACAGGGAGTCAGAACAGCCTGGCTCAGAAACCTGCAATCCAGTCCCTGACTTACCATGTGACCTTGGGCAAGGGCTCATTGTCTCTGAGCCTTGGGTGGCTGTGGACTGTGAGCTCTTGTGATGGGCATTCTCAATTGAGTAGGAGAGATTGTTCTGAAGGTCAGGGCTTGAAGGGCAGACAGCATGGGTGCTGCTGTTTGAAGGCAGGACTATGAAGGCCGTGGGTGTGGGGCAGAAATGCACAGACTCCACAGGACCGGGGTACTCAGAAGTAAGAAATAACGTTAGTGTGAGGTTGGTGGGACTGGGAAAAAAAGCTGTCACATAGACCTGCTGCTGACACCCCTCTCCCTTGGAGGGAGGAACTACTGCTCCTCACGCCTGTCTTGGGCTCAAGTCCAAGCTAAAAGCAGGGACCTTTGCCTGAATTTCCATGGTGATGTGCCCTGAGTGTGTCAACTCTCCTCCCTTCACTAGATTGATCCTCATAGAAATTCCACCAATCAGGTATTGTGGTCACCACTTCTAGAGGTAAAGAAGCTGAGGCCCAGAAAGTTTATTTAAAGAAGTGGCCAGACAGGGATTTGAACCCAGAGCCCCTACTCCTGCCAACAGGCACCAGGAGCCTACTGGGACCTGGCCTTGAGACAGTGGTTAGAGAACCGTGATGGCGCCACTCTCAGGGGCTCCTACACCCCTCATGCCAGGGACAGAGGTCCACCCGAAGGCTGCATGGGGACCTGGGCTGCCTGCAACCCTACATTGTGCCGAGCCTTGTGACCCTCTGCCAGCCCCTGCAGGGCCCTCGGTGGGCTGGCACCCTTGCTGTGTGGGGGAAGGGGAGGAAAGACAGCCAAGAGGGCAGATCTCTGCTCCTAAGCAGGCTGCCCTTGCTGGGGGCAGAGCCGACTGTCCTGTTCTAACGGGGCACTGCTGTGGCCGCCTGAGGAGCACCCGGGGAAGGAGGGGCCATGGGAAGCAGAGGGGAGAGGATGGGGCAACAGGGTTCGCAGCAGCAGGACCCTGATACCTGAGGGGAAACCTGCAGATTTCTGGGCTCAGCATGCAAGCTTCCCGGCGGCTCCATCCACCTACGGGGCTGTCAGCTCCACTCTGGTATTGATATCAGCCCCCAGAATTGCACAGGCCCATGGGGGCAGGGAGAGGGAGGCTGCAACCAGGAATCACCCAGGGACAAATCTGGCAACCAAGGAAGGTCAGAGGCTGGGAGCTGCCTGGTGCAGGGAACCTGTGGAGTGCAGAGCGGGGTGGGGGCACCTCCCTCCCGGCCCCGGCCCCTCCAGCTGCAGCAGATAAACACATGTCAGTCCCCTGTCCCCTCTCTGATGGGCTGGCAGCCTGGGCCTCCCATCTGGAAGGAAGTGGAGACCCCAGCACACAGCTGTGTCTCGGTTGAGAGACACTGGGGGCAGACCCTAGAAAGGGTAAGTGCCCCCTTGTTCCCTCGGAAGGAAGCCTGCTCCTGCACCCTGGCTGCCTCGGGGCCTTGCTCTGCGATCTCACCTCTCCTCTGTGTCCCTGTCTCTTCCTAGCAGCTGCTGCAGCATGAACCCCTGAGCTGATGAGTCTTATTATAGCCCGGCTGGCGGAAGACAGAGCGTTGCTATTCACCTCTGCGAGGGCGACGACAGTGCAGGGGGAAGCAGCAGGCCACCCAGTGGCTCACACCCTACGTGGCTGTAGCTGCCAAGGGCCTGGCTCCTGCCTCCCTGGGGCCATGGTGAGCTGTGGTGGGGCTGCAGAAAATGGGACCCAGGTTAGGGGAGCCTCCAGGGACAGGTGACAGCTGTGACCTGTGACCTTACTGCTCACCTCGGAGAGATGACCTTAGTTTCTCCCCCCATAACTCAAGGAATGCCTAGATGGGAGACCATGTTGCCATGAAAACATTTGAGTGATCAACATACTTCAGAGGCAACGAGAAGGCAGTGGAGGCTGGGTGGACACTTGGGTGCGCCCCAGCCTGGCAGCACTATGTCTGCCCTCGCCCTCGGGCTCCTGGGAAGCTGAAACCTGCCCACCCCCATTCCAGGGGTTGAAGGTTTCCTGACTTCTCTCCTTCTGTTCCCTGGCTCCTCTTCTTCCCCAACCCAGGGAATCATAGCAGGAACAGGAGAGGGCATAAGGAGTGTAAAGAGATACCCGGGCCCTCTCCCTAACCCCTGGGTTGGAACGGGGCTCCCACGCCTGCCTAGGCTCAGTGCTCCTCCCTCCCTCAGGACTGACAGGCGGCGCACCCAGGGGCTCCTCTCTCCCCAGAGCAACAGGGCCCGGAGAGCCATGGGCCTCACCATGCTGGCACCGGGCAGCAGCCCTGAGCAGAGGGGCAGGCTTGCCCTGCAGTGGAGGCAGGTGTCCTGTGAGTACACCCCTGGCCTGGAGGAGGGCGTGGGTGGGGTGGGGGTGCCAAGGTGATGGTGGGTAGCAACACAGGCTGCAGGGCAGCCTAGGCCAGATTCTCCTGGGATGCCCGAGGCCATGTTTTGGGAAGCCAGGTCATGCCCATGGTGATAGCATCCCTGCCAATCAGGGTCACCGCAGAGTGCTGAGCGGTTAGACTCCAAGTTGGAGGCCACCACAGTTGTTCTACCTCCCCCAGGTAAGTCTCTGTCACCTTGCTGGGGTCCCCAATAAGAAAAGAGCTCTGCTGGAATGCAGTCTTACACAGCCTCACTGGGGTCTGAGCTCGCCAGCCTGAGCTCGCCAACCTGAGCTTGTCAGCCTGTGTTTCACAGACTTTGGTGAGCCCTTTTGCTCCCATAGGGAACTGCCCCCTTGGCTGGCCTTGGCCAGGAGCTGGGTCAGCTTGGAGATGTCTCTTATGCTCCTTATGCCTCCACTTTCCCACCTCTCAGTAGGCAACCTAGTGGGCTCTTGGGATGCGGTGCTGGAAGAGACTTTGGGGTGTGGGCAGCCCCTCCTGCATGTGGGCAGACTGAGCCCTCCATTTACCAAAAAGGGAGGAAGCGTGAATGAAGGCAACGCTTGGCGGCTGTTAGCGTGAAAGGAGCCCTGAGAATTCTCTTTATATGTGTCAAAGGGACAAGGTCAGCAGGGGCTGGTCTGCCCAAGGCTAGACGGTGGCAGGGAGGAGATGGTCCTGTGGGACAGCCTTCTGCCTGACTTCCCGCTGTGGCCAGCCCTGTGATACAGCACCCCACAACATGGGCAGCCTGAATTATTCACCATGTGAGAAGCTGGCCCCTGAGTGACTCAGATCTCCTTTCAACCTCATTCTAGAATCACTCAACACCTCACAATACGGGGTTGTTTTCTTGTCACTGGAGCTTTTATGCCACGCTGGTCTCCTGGAGGGGTGGGCAGGTGGAGGGTTGCTCTTCTCCAGCAGCTCTCTTGGCCCACTGTCAGCCCCTTTTCTGGGTGGGGTGAGTGGCTTCTGGTGATGCTGATTCTTTAAGAGGGAAGCTGAATGGGTTGAATTTTTTTCCTGGGGAAAGTCAAGTCTGAAGAATGCTGATTTTCAAATGGCTTGGGGTGGTGGTGTGGAGCCAGATAATCTGGCGGCAGATAGGCTTAGAGGGGTGAGAGGCTGAGCCGTGACATGAGGTGACCCCAGATAGCCAGAAAGGGTCTCCCCAGTGGGCTTCAGGGGCTGTGCCTGTGCCTGTGCTCACTTCTCCTTGAGAACAGCAAGGCCCACTGTTAAGCTGTAGGGCGGCCTAAGCCAGATCTGACATGTGGCTCTCAGCTGTCATAGACCCTCCAGGCAGGGGAAGCGAAGAGTCTCATCCTGTTCCTTTGGGACACCAGACTCCCAGGCCCCTATTGGAAAGAGACTCAAGGCTGTCCCAACCAGGCACCCGGCGGGGTGGGGGGTGGGCCGAAGGCTGTGAGCTGGATCTGAACTTTTCTACCAGTTCTCTGGCTGGGGTCTTTCCTCTGGGCTGGGTGGAACTGACCTTGGCTGGGCTGACCTGATGGGGCTGAGCTATTTTGAGTGCTTCCCAGTTCCTTTTCACCAACCTTCTCTGCTCCTCAGGAGAACACTTAAGGGTTTTTAAGGCCACTACTGGAAAGGGCCACTCCACAATGGAAGGCACTGCTCTGATGTGATTGTTCGCTGAGGGTCACTCTCTCCAGCCCTGTGGATGGGACCCCAGGCTCGCTACGCAGAAGGGTCTTGGGCAAAAGATGGGACCAGGAAAGGAACTCTGTGAATTGAGCCATTGTGCATGAATGCTGCCCTGTAGCCCCTAGGAACAGAAGCCCAGGCCGAGAGCCTGGATGGCTTTAGGGTGGGGGTCAACTTTAGGGTGGGGGTCAGCTTTAGGAACTTCTCCTGGGCCAGTGATTTGTCAATGCAGCAGTGGATTTGTGCGTCTTAGCCTGTCATTCCCACAGTGGGACCCTAGGCGCACGGCCTGGGCTCTAAAGCCTCACGCCAAGTTGCTGGCGTCATCTTGGGTGTGGGGTTCATGGAAAAGTAACAGCACCTGGGAAGCTGGGAAGGACAGGGCTAGGAGTGCCGTTTTGTGCTCTCGCCTTTCCATACACAGCCTGTCCAGTGCAGCTCCAGAGTGGGGGTGGGCCGCAGAGGGGAGGGAGCCAGCAGCCAGGCCATTTTCCTTAGGAAAGAGAAACTGTCCTGGCAGAGACACTGGGAGAGGGCATGGGGCGGGTTTCTCTGACAACCTTATCTCCTTTATTTTATCAACATCCATGGTGTCAGTGGGACCCAAGCTCCCTAGGAGCTGACTGCGGGAGGCCCCATAAGCTTCCCATCGCTGTGCACCAGGGTGGCTCGTCCTGTGGGCCCTGGCTGAGTCTGCAGAGTCATTCTCCACTCAAGTGATTTATCTGCCAGATGTGTGGCAAGGCAGGGCGCCCTGCAGACACTGTGTGGTGCCTGTTAATATGGAAGTGGCTTTGGATTTGTTAATTATCCTTTTATGTGGTTAATATATGTTTATGCATTGATGTGGTTTGTGCCAAAGGAGATAAAGCCAAGAGCCTGTTATGATATGAGCTAGAAAGGAGGGGAGAGAAGCAGGAGGTGGTGACCTGGCCTGTTGCTTTCTTTCCCCCGTCTGTCCCTTCTATCAAGGGATCACCTGCTGGATCGCCCTGTATGCGGTGGAGGCCTTCCCCACCTGCCCCTTCTCCTGCAAGTGTGACAGCCGCACCCTGGAGGTGGACTGCAGTGGTCTAGGCCTCACCACGGTGCCCCCGGATGTGCCTGCGGCCACCCGAACCCTCTTGCTCCTGAACAATAAGCTGAGTGCCCTGCCAAGCTGGGCTTTCGCCAACCTGTCCAGCCTGCAGCGCTTGGACCTGTCCAACAACTTCCTGGACCAGCTGCCCCACTCCATTTTCGGGGACCTGACCAATCTGACCGAGCTGCAGCTGCGCAATAACAGCATCAGGACCCTGGACAGAGACCTGCTGCGGCACTCCCCGCTGCTACGCCACCTGGACCTGTCCATCAACGGTCTTGCCCAGCTGCCCCCTGGCCTTTTTGACGGGCTCCTGGCTCTACGCTCTCTCTCACTTCGCTCCAATCGCCTGCAGAACCTGGATCGGCTGACGTTTGAACCCCTGGCGAACCTGCAGCTGTTGCAGGTGGGGGATAACCCCTGGGAGTGTGACTGTAACCTGCGTGATTTCAAACACTGGATGGAGTGGTTCTCCTACCGAGGTGAGCACAGACGGCCCTGCTGGGGCCTGAGAGATTGGGAGAATCACCCCTGGCCCCACACTTTCCTCCTGGTGGCTGGGCACTGACTCAGCAGGCCAGGGGAAAGAAGGGGGCGACCCTGCCTCTATGCCAGCTTGGCTAGAAGAGTCACAAGCCTCCCCTCAGATGATGAGCCATCACCCTTCCTGCCAGCAGGAGAGAGGCTGGTGCTGCTCCCTCCACCCTCACCCTCCCCTCCTCACTCTGTGTCCCCTCCCCCAGCCAACTCCCTCCTTCCTCCTAGGAGGACTCACTGAACTTGGTCTCCCTTTTGTAGGTTACATAAGGGAAGTAGAGACACCTGGGCTATCCCACCAGGTTTGCCTGTGGGCTTCCCCAGTATGGTGGAAGGAGGGAGAAAAACAGCTCTTCTGAAGAATACAGCCGCCTCTTAAAAACATCTGCCCTTACAGGAGAGGGGATAGAACGAATCCTCAGTAAAGCCAAATCTCCCTTTTGGTGACACTGCCAACTTCCTCTCCCAAGAGATTTTGTTATCCAAACTTCAAGAAGAAGTCAAATGGGTTAGGTTTTACTTTCTTTCCTTCCCCTTTTCTTTAACATGGGAAAGTATAAAAATGACTTATGAGGTGATCACATGACATAGGAAAGGCGGCTAGTGAAGATGGTGGTGAGGTGGACCAGACCCTCGTCTGAATTTCAGCTCTACCACCTGCTAGCTGTGTGATCTTGAGAAAGCTGGTTACCCTCTTGCTGTGGCAGAGCCTTGTCTGGAAAGTGGGAAGGAAACAATATCCATCTCACAGGGTCATTGTGAGGATTAAACGCGGCAATGCACAGAACGTGGCTTGAGAGGTGCTTCACAAAGTGAGACCGCAACAAAACGTCCATGTATCTGTTCACGTGCTGGTAGTGATCACATACTAAGTGGACTTGAAACACCATTTGGTGCCCAGAACAAAGTAGATGCTCAATGAATGTTTGCTCAATATTTGAGCTGTGAAAATAATGCCAGTGCTTTTCGTTGAAGTCTTACTACTTTTGTTTCATCTCCAGCCACAATTTCAAATATTTCCACAAAATTCTCCTGCATTAGTTAATTAAAAATGTTTTATAAACTATAAGATGCCACAAAATGTTAGGTCACTATGATCATTTCTCCCAGTCTCATGAGTGGGAAAATGATGATTACTACCTGTATGTTTCCAGTTTACCAATGTCTTTTCATGTACATTATTTTAATCCTTACGTCAGCTAATTGAGACAGATCTTCTTATGTTACAGTTAAGAAAACTAAGACTCATATGTAATTAAATGAATTAAATAATTTTCACAAGATGGCACAGCCAGGATTCAACCTTGGGTCTTCTGAGCAGGGAAATGAGGCTGCACCTGTCAGCACTCAGCTCTGCCTCCCCAGGCGGCCCCACTGATACATGTCCCTGGGATGTGAGGTTTGCTGCAGGCCACCTAGGCGTCAGCTGCACAGGGGAACCAGGCCATGTGTCTGCACACCCTCCTCTCCTATGGTCATCAGGAACTGAATTCCCAGCACAAAAAGGCATGCCATGAGATTGTGCATTTTTCAGACTTTTTCAATAGCAGAGTTGCTTTCAACCTTGCATTTTTAAAAACAAAATCCTGGAATATTTCCATCAGCATCCTGGGGAAAGATTGATGCCTATTGCAGGAAGAGACTTTCGGCAGATGGGCTGCAGAGGGAGCTGGCAGTGACGGAGTGGCTGCAGTCCGAGTCTCTTCAGCAGGGGGTCTAATGCCTACGTCTAGATTTCACTGGAAGCTGAAAGAGGGCCAGAATCCAACTTTCACTTTCTAGGGGACATCTAGGCAGATTTTTGTCCTCAGCCACCCTCTCTCTCACCCTATTCCTGTCCTGCATCTGTGTCTCCCCATGTTGCAGCCAGGCTCACCATCACCATGAAGACGTCATGGTGAGCCTGTGCGCCCGTGTACCCACACCTCCTCATCAGCACCAGCCTCCTCTCCTTGGCCTCGTGTATCTCCAGGGTTCCCCCTCCAGATCCCTTTGTATTCACAGGGCTGTGGTTGGGACAGTGATGGGGTCACTGGATTGCTCCTAAGGAGGAAAAGGAGAACATTCCTGCCCAACTCTCTTCCTCCTTGCACCAAGAAGGGAGCTGCCCATTCTTAGGCAACCAAAAGGTCCTGCATGGAGGGGCAGTGGCAGAGGCCGTGGGTTTGACTTTTGTCCTTTGCTTGAGAGGGAAGAACCCTAGAGGGATAAGATGCTGTGTTGAGACGGTGTCCTGGGCTCACTGACAGGCGATGAGCAGGCAGATTCGGGGGCAGAGTGTGGCAGGGACGCTTAGCTCTCCGCAATGACAGCCCTTTCCTGAGCACCTCCCATTTAGCACTGCCTTACTCTATGGGTCAGTTTGGCCTAGGAGAGGACAGGCCGGATGGAAGTGGCTGCATGCTTCTCTATAAAATGGGAATAATGACAATATCCATTTCACATGGCTTCTGCGAGAATGAAATGGCACGATATACGTAACTCACTGTGGACTTGGCTCAATCAATGCTGTTTTCCCTCCTCCGCTTCCTCTTCTATAGATGGCGATTCCAGGATTGACTACATTGCTGATAAAAACTACCTTCTGGGGCTTCCATTTTGGGGAGCTGGGGATGGGGAGAGGGAGTGGAAGTTCTGGGCCCCTGGACAGCCTCTCTTTTTTCTCCTGCATGCAGGGGGGCGCTTGGACCAGCTTGCCTGCACCCTCCCCAAGGAGCTGAGGGGGAAGGACATGCGCATGGTCCCCATGGAGATGTTCAACTACTGCTCCCAGCTGGAGGACGAGAATAGCTCAGCTGGGCTGGATATTCCTGGGCCACCCTGCACCAAGGCCAGTCCAGAGCCTGCTAAGCCCAAGCCTGGGGCTGAGCCAGAGCCGGAGCCCAGCACAGCCTGCCCCCAGAAGCAGAGGCACCGGCCGGCGAGCGTGAGGCGAGCCATGGGCACGGTGATCATCGCAGGGGTCGTGTGTGGCATCGTCTGCATCATGATGGTGGTGGCTGCTGCCTACGGCTGCATCTATGCCTCCCTCATGGCCAAGTACCACCGGGAGCTCAAGAAGCGCCAGCCCCTGATGGGGGACCCTGAGGGTGAGCATGAGGACCAGAAGCAGATCTCTTCTGTGGCCTGAGTGCCCACCCCCGACCTGGCCAGGTAGGAAGGGCAGGGAGAGCACACCACATTGCTCTGCCATAGCCCCCACCTTGACGTGGCGCTGGCCACTGCTTCCCCCAGTCCACTCTCCTCCCTACCCTCCAGCAGACAAGCCACAACAGGCTCTCTCCCCGCACTTCCAAGGCTCCCTGGAAGCCACGGTGCTGGGGGCTCCTGCTGATGCTCCTCTCTGGGCCAGTACATCTTTGGAACATCTGGGGGATCTCCCTAAGGCTGTGGCCACAGCAAAGCAAGGAGGTGTATGCAAGAGGAGGCTTCCAAACTGGGCATTCCCCTGTCGTCCTTCCTGCCCTGGGGCGGCCACAGCTGGTGAAATGTCCTACCTTGCTGGTCCCACCTCACCTGCATTGAAGGGACAGGGAGGGAGGAATCTGAGGGATGGGGTAGATTTCTGAGACTCTCTCCTAAGCCAGAAAGACATTGTTGACACCCCTGCAGTATGGAACCTGGTCCAGCTCTACAACTGCTGGCACCAATGTACAAACACACCAGCCCTGCCATCTGGACCCAGCACTTAGAAAAACCATATACCCCTGGCTGACGCCATCAAGCCCCTGGATCTGCTATAGGCCACACTGACCACATGCTCCTGGATTCACTAATTCACTCACACACACCCTTTCTATCACCAGTGCAATCACATGGATTGAAAGAATGCACACACACACACACACTCTCACACACACACGCACACTCTCACGCACTCACACGGTCACATGGAGACCAAGGCTGTGAGCACTGGGACAGCAGAGACATGCTCTTCCCCCAGAGTCTCCCTGAGGCCACAGACCCTCTCACTTGCTCACTGCAATCTTCTCAAGTCAACAGGGAAGGAACTCAACCAGTAACACCAGGATCCTTTGAGATCCTTCAAAGTGGGCCAAAGTGGTGCCACTGGAGGAGACTTCCTGTCACCATGGTAACCCACTCACACCTCTCCTGCTAGGCTTTCCCAGGATACCACCCAGGGGCCTGGAGCGGCTGCATGTGCACATGGCGGCCTCCTGAGAACCCAGCCACACACCACTGGTGTTGCCTCGGTCCTGCCCACGCACATCACAGCGCCAGGCCCCGGGGGCCCCCCACCGATTCCTGCACAGACTGCAGCCTGGCACCATGATTCTGTGCCTCTCCCCCTCCATCTTCAGCACTCCTGGCCTGTGATTTCAGGGCTGGGACTTGGTGGTGCTTTGCCATTGGTGGCACCCTCTGAGGAAAGCAGGTGGCAGGCAGAGAACACGGTGGCTCTCCTGAGGCTCAATGCCTGCCAGCTCATCCCAGACAGACTCCAGGAGCAGGAGGAGTGGCCACATGTTGCCCAGAGGCTCCGAGGATGGGGTTTCTGTTCCTGGGCTTTATCTGCTCAGTGTGGCTCCCCAGAGCACTTCATTGCACCCAGGTGGGGTCCAAACCAGAGGGTGGGCGGGAGCCTGTCTGGGATGGAGCCACCTGCTGCTAAGACCGTGGAGGTTTTCAGGGTCACTTGTCCCCCTCCCTAGCCCCGCCCCTCCTCGGAGTGTGTTGGTGGTGGGTACCTAGGTGTCGTGCTCACAGAGGCTCAGCAGATGTCAGGCTTGTCTCTGGCTCTCTGGTGGAATCTCAATGGGGGCTCGGGAAGAGGCCAACCAGAACTCTGAAGCCAAGGGTCTGAGTGGAGAGAGTTGGCAGGCCTAGCTCCTGTGCCCCCCGCCGACCCTCCCTGCTTATGCGGCCGTGGGTGGGTGAGGTGGGCTGGGGGCCAGGAGGAGTGCCTTTGAGAAGGTTGGTCCTGGCAGGTGGACAGAGGGCACTTGGCATGGGCTGCTCACTGGGATCCCAGGCCACCCTAGCCTCCGCCACAGTCTTCCTTCTTTTGGCATGCAGGCTGATACCAGATCTGGGGATTTTCTAAAGGGACTGTGGGGAGGGGAGGGCATTGTCAATGGTGGTATCTTTAGCCTGAGACAGAAGATTTTTAAAGGCAAAATTATATTTCTGGTTTGTTGTTTCAGAAGAACAATAAAGACTGTATTTTCCTACGTACTTCCTGGTTTCATTGGGTGGGAGGGGGTCTTGGGTGCCAAGAGAGTCACCTCCTGCCCCCACCTCCCCAGGAGGCTGGACAAAGGATGGGTGGCCATGACCCTGATGCATAGAGCTCTGACAACAGACAGTGCCTCCTGCCCAGGACCAGGGCTGGGGCAACGCTGGGAGAGAGCTGAGGCTGAGTCCTGAATCAGAGTGAGGGCCTATGGCTGGGGGCAGTGAGCTCATGGCCTGGCAGTCTGGATGGTGCCTGACAGGCAGGTTCCTGAGCTCCAGGGCAGCTTTGCTGGGCAGCACCGAGGCTGTGGTGCGAAGGTGAGCTGGGGAGCCGACGGGGCCCGAGCCTTGCGGATGCTGCCCATCTACCCAGGTTTGACATGAATCAGCCCTGGCAGCCAGGACAGACAGGCCCATGTGGCAAGAAGGCACTGTTCCCCCAGAGGATGCTGCCACACAGGGTAGGGGAGGGCATTGAAGGGGCCTCTGCTGCCTGGGTTCTGTGAGCCTCATTAGATGCTGGCGGGGCTGGCGGAGAGGAGGAGCCTGTTCAGGGCTGACTCAGGGGCCCAAAAACCACACTCTGGGCCTGCAGAGTGAACCCTTCACGGGGCTCAGCAGGTGGGCCCCGGAATCACAGACTGGAGGGCTGGGAGCGAGGCACAGAGGAGAGGGGATGAGGAAGAGCATCAGGCCTCTGGGGTGGTGAGCATGCGGCAAGCCCCAGTGAAGAGCAGGGCTCAGTGCTCCGCCAGAGAACCCCCTCTGGGGCTGGCGCACCGGGTCTCGGCTATATGGTTCATTAGTCTTCAGAGGCCAAGGCGGAATTGTCTCCTTCCTAGGACCTTTCTTTGGATAACAACCCAGGAAGCCAGGAGCAAACCCTAGAGGGAGGTGAACCATCCGGGTCCATCTGGAGTTCACCTTCACTCTATGGCAGAGCTGGGGTATCCGCCCTCCCCAGACAGTGGTAAGTGTTGCTATCCTGTAGCCCTAATGATTATAGCAGGGCACAAGGCAAATATTCCCGAGCTCCAGTGCAGAAGCAAGAACTGGGACCTCCCAGGCCTGGCACAGGTCTCTCATGCATACATGTGTTATTCAAATGTCATGGTTCCCAGACAAAAGCCTTCAAAGGTCTGAAGGTCGGACCTATACTGAGGCCGACCTCTTGGGAGGGGAGCCTCTTACAGCCCCAGCTGGCTGGAAGGACCTCTGTGCAGGGCCTTGTGTACGTTCCAAGTCGTGCTGGAAGAATGCCTGTCTGCTGGACAAACGCTCGCCCAGTACAGCCCCACCATCCTGGAGCTTGACCTCACTCCTCACCTAGGGCCTGAGGACATGGAGAATTGAAAACAGGTTCCAATCCAAAAGTTGGTTCTCTGGAAATTTTACAGGAGCTGTCGATAAACCACCTGCTTAGAGATGAACACGATCTCTCCTGGTCCACTGCCTTCTGTGTGAGCCGGCGGCGTTATCCATGGCAGTGACGCGCAGCACGCCGCTGCCCCTGAGGCTAAGTGCCCGTCTCCTACCTTTCCCTCGTGCTCAGCGCACAATCGCCACCATGCATCCCCCATGACAGACACCACACTCAGCAGGCTTGGCACTCACATGCTCACGGTGCTAGCCGTTTCCAGGGACAGCAAATGAACCACCTACCCTCCTTCAGCTACAGGCTCCAGCTGGCCCCAGGATCAGGGAGGCTGAGCCACAGGCCAGGGAAAGGAAGTGACAGAATGAGACCAAAAGAAAAATCGTAATTGAAGTATCAGGTCTCCAGCACCCCATCCTTTTCCTCTGGCATTCATGCACCCCGGAATGTAAGAGGGATTGTCTGCAGTGAGTTAAACCGGAGGCACTGGGACACTGTTTCTATGGCAACCCCTCTCGGCTCTAATTCAGCTCTGAGTTAAAAATTCTGTCAAATAATTGGAGAGTGCAGGAAAGCACAGCCAGCAGCCTGACCCCCTGTCCCATCTCTTTCCTAGACCTCCAGGTATACAGAAGCTGAGAAGGCCCCTGTCACGTGGAAGCTGCACAGCATGCGCTTGGCTGGGAGCACAGAACAGTCTGTAGGGAGACAATTTTGAGGTCAAAGTTTGGCCTGGAAATTGGGTCTGGGTTCAGTGTGCCCTGGGCCAAGGGAAGCACGGCAGGCGGGAGGGTACAAATCCCTTCCAAGTGCTGCAGGTGGCAGCATCGGGGTTTCCACCCGAGGCTGTGGGCAATGTCAGATGGAGCCATTCTCCCCCCATTGCTTATCCCAGAGTGGCACACAGCTCAGGACCCCGACTCAGGACAGCCCTGGTGCCCTCTGTGAGGCGGGAAGACAGAGCCCAGCTGGCTCTTTCCATTCCTTTTGCCCTGGCCCTGTCTGCTCCGCCCCTGTCCTGCTGTGGGAGTCCTCAGCTGGCTAGGGCCTCAGCTAAAAGGCAGGTGCCGGACTGCTGGGTTCATGGAACCAGGATGGCCGAGCTCCCGTGCCTGTTGGATCGGGCAACTTTTCAGAACACAGCTGGGTCCCAGATACGGAAGCTAAAACTAAGGTAAGGAAAGCTTCATTGCAGGGGCCTGAGCATTCTCAGACAGCTAGGCAGAGACACCAAGGACTCTGCAGGCACCAAGGCACTGAAAGGCAGGATAAGCTAGTGAGGGTCTCAGGTGCTCTCATCACATAAGCCGTGGCAAACTGCAGCGAAGGGCAGTGAACCTGGGCTTCAAAGGGAGGCAGCCGCGTTCAAATCCCAGCCTTATTCATTATTAGCTGTGGGGCTTTGGGCAAGTAATTTTTCTGTGTCTCAGTTTCCTCAGCTGTAAAATAAAATTGAAATCATCATCTTCATGGGGTCACCCCAAGGACTGCCTGGGAGGCGGTTTCCACAGCACCTGGCACACACTGAACACACACACTGAGCTCATGCTCCAGGGATCTGAGTCACAGTCCCACTTTCCTCTGGAGCAGGATACGAGAGCCCAAGGCAGTAAAAGACGGAACAGCAAGCGGATGACCCGGGAATCAGCACCTACTGTTTGCTACGTGAAGAGGCAGGACATTTTGGTGGTTAATAACACCTTTGGGGAAAAGACAGGTCCGGACTGAATGAATGATGGCATCTGATCCCTGCTGGTTGGGTTGCTTTGAGCAAGTTACCCAAACTCTCTGAGCCTGTGGTCCTCATTTATAAAATAGGCACTGACAATAATACCTATGCTATAAAATATTTGTAAAGGTTAAGGAAGTTAACACTGAGAAAGAGCTGTCTCAAGCTTGGATGTTCAGGCAGATCAGTAGGAATCTCGGTACAGCGCACTCTGGTTGAATAGGTAAATAGGTACGGTGTGGGCCTCAAGAGTGTCTGTTTCTAACAGAGGCCCAGGCAATTCAGTGCTGCTGGTCTTTAGGTTATCTTTTCAAGAGCAAAGCTTTCAAGAAGCTACCTCAGGCCTGGCACACTGTAAATACTCAGTAAATATCGGCTCGATGATGATGGTGATTGATGAAAGGCCTAGAAGAAAAGAACTCTGCTGCCAGCCTTCCTTTTAGCTATTGAATGCCTCAGTAACACTCTATTAACCCGCAGGAAGTGTTTCTCAAGAGAAGCTTGCATGTAGTCAATATATTGTATGGAAGGGGCGGGGTGGGCTGGGCCACAGTCTCTGTCCTGAGATCTCCTTACCTCTCTGGGCTTCATTTTCCTCACTTCGCTTCACAAATACTTTTACATCTAAAGTTTTATGGTTTCACAAACAAAATGGCTTAGGAAGAGTTCACTTCTGCTCATCTGGCATTTCACCTGGAGGACTGTGGCCCTGGCGACATGTGTGACGCCTGCGGGGCCTCCTGCTGCTGTCATCCATGCCTTGCTCTTGACACTGACCCCAGCCTCCCCGCCTCAGCGGTGCAAGGGCGGCTCCTACCTGCAGCAATGGCTGTCTTCTTGTCCACGGTCACTGCCACAGCTGTGCTTGCTGTCACCACCATGGGCTCACTCGCACTTTCTGGGGAAACAAAGACAACCCGGTCACAGTGGAAGAGCTGTGGCTGGGGCAGGTGGAGCCCTACCACTTTCTTGCAACAGGAGATGGGAATAAAAGCAGGCGAACACATCCTTGGAAGAATAGAGTCAGGGCGGGACAGGAGTCGTGTTTGGAGAAGTTGCTGCTGTGATGGTGGTTACCATCACCGGTCTTGGACAGACACACACGTGGCCTTTGGCCGACAGAATGGTGCAGGGATGCAGCGTCTCCACCACCCCGGGTTTCTGCCTGTCTGCTGGCTTCGGCATGAGTCTTGCCCACAACACCTGTGCTGTGTCCAGTGGTCCCTTCCAGGGAAGGAAGGAAGGACAGGCTGCATTTCAGCCCTGGGTGGTGGGTGACCCTGGCTTGCTCTCTATGAGTCTGCATGAGTCAGAGAGGACACTGACAGTCAGTCCTGCTCAGGAAGCCAGACCTCACAGCTGAGCCACTATCTGGCCTGGGCAGTGCAGTGATAGACCCTCCACCACACAGTGGCCCTCAAGGTCTTTGGCTTGCTTCACAGCTGTTGCTGCGCTTCTGAGACTCTCTGCAGCAACTCCAGGCAAACCCCGAGGCTCCTGAAAGCCACAGGGCTTGACTTCCATTGCTCTCTCCACCTCTTCTGGAAGAATCAGGCCACCATAGGTGCAGAGTTTAGAGGGTAGTTTCAGCTCCACATTGAAGCAGAGCTTTCTGGCTCTGACCGGGGCTGGTTACTACAGGACCTCGGGCTTCTTAATTCTCATCAGTATCTGGCTCCAGACTGGTGTTCCAAAGCACTCTTGTCTGCAGGTCAAATGCTATTACTAAACTTCCATTTTCTGAGGTGCTATCATATTTTGTTAGAATGTCTTGATTTCAAATGTTGCATGAAGCAAACAGGTCACAGGACTCTAGCGTGGCGATTATTACAACAGTGTCAATTATCCTGGGACTTAACCACCAGCTTCTCACATCTGCCACATCGCCAAGATTACCCACCACACCTGCTGTCATCAAATATCTCAAGAAATGTAAAACTACAGTCTGATTGCAGGAACTTCCAACATGGAAGGTTGCCGTTGATTCTAGAAAGGGACCACAGTTCCCCACCTTGCGTCTGGAGACGCCTCGAAGGTAGTGATGGGGCTGTTCCGACTGTTCCCGGGTCCCACAGCCTATTGTCTGGGACAGACCTGTTGCATTTGAATCCCAGCCAGCAGAAGCTTGTAGGAAATGCTATGTGAGGATGTGAGGACCCTCATGGTGCTGTCTCTGGGGCGTCAGGGATTTCAGTGCCTGGCTCACCTTGGCTACCCGGTCCAGCAGCTGGGAATGATCAGTGTACCCAGTGCAGGAGGGGGTGGGGCCCAGGGAGAAGTGGGCTGTGGGGGGATGACAGGCCCCAGCGCCTGGGCGCATTGGCGAGGCTCTGCTGTGTGCGGAAAGGTTTCTAGGCACTGGTGCAGCTCCATGTGGGCAGGACTTAGCCCACTAGGCCCCAGCAAAGGGTAACCGTGTCAGCCTAGAGAGACAGTGGAGCTTCCCCTCGCCCTGGAGGCGGCTCCTCCTCTTTTCTCCCATTGAAATGCAGTTGTTTTCCTTCTTTTGGGGTGGAAGGGAGTGTGCAGAGGTGGCCACGTGTCTAAGCGTGTGCGTGAGCTGAGCAAGTGAGCGGGGCTGTGGAGAGGGCCGCCTCCCTCCTCGTCAGGCCCCCTTTTTGGGCTCCAGCTTCCCTCTCTTCTCCTTGTGGCTCAGCTTTCCACCCACCAACCCTCCTACCTCATGGCCACATAAAGCTCCCCCAGCAGCCAGCAGGCTTAGTCCTGGTGACAGTGCAGGCAGGAGGGAACCTGTCACCAGGGCCTGGGGCAGGGGCCGGGGATCTCACTACAGAACCTCTCCAGGGGCCTGTGGGTGCCTTCCCTGGGGAGCCCACTCTGCTGCTATCAAGGATGGGGCTGTGGAAGAGGAGCTGCCTCTTTCAGCCTTGGGGTGGGTGGTGTGGGGAGGGGTATCCCCTTTGCTTCCTGAGCCTTCCTGCTGGGCTTGCACTGGCAATAAAAACTCCCCCTTCTTCTTTCCTTGTATTCTGTGGTAACAGGGCCTGGGCTTTTAGTGGGGCAGAGCTTAGCTCTGTGGCTTCCTTGCTGTGTGACACTGGGCAAGTCACAGAACTTCTTTGAGCCTCACGTTCTTTGTGTAAGTTGAGGGATAATTACAGCCCTTATCTCATGGGGTTGTGTAGATTAAATAAAATCATTTTTTGAAGGACAGTAGTTATTGGCACGTGTGTGGAGGGAACAGGTGTGGGCTGGAGGGGGAGCATAGCACCAGGTGAGGAAGGTGGAATTCCAGAGGGCACAGGGGTGGAGCTCCTCCCTGCCCTGCTGTTTGCCTTCCCGGTCCTTGTCCCAGGAGGAGCCCCTGGGATCCTGGGCCTTCCCAGCCATCAGCTCCAGGGCATTTTGCCATTATGGGGCTTGAGGATGGTTTTGTGGTGTTGGGAGGCCTTTGGCAGAAGGGCATCCTAACGGGGAAGTTCTGAATGACCCCAGCCCTGGCTCCCCTTTCAGAAGTCTCTACCCTCCTGCATCCTCTCCCGGGGCTCACCCCACCTGCCTGTGCACACTCTCCAGATCCCAGAATCCACATGCTGGGATGGGATCAGCCACCCCAGTGCTCACCTGGTGGAGGGCTGGCTGTGCCACGCACTCTGGGACCCCTGGACAAGCCCTGAAGCTCCCTGGGCCACAGTCTTTGCGAGGGTGAATCAGGAGCGCCAGGCTATGCAGACACTGAAGTCGCTACAGGCCTACATATCTGGTGGTTTTTCTGGGGCTCTGTCAGAGTCACTTTCCAGGGTGGGAGCTGGGGCTGGCTGGCAGTGGGGTGCCCACCAGCTCTGAGAGGCTTCCTGGTCCCTGACCTTGCAGGGGCTTTGCGGCTGCTTCACGCCCCACCCTCCCCGTCACCCACCCAGTGCAGCCTCTCTCTTGAGCTGAGAGGGCCTTCTGGAGCATGCTGGGCACTCCCTGAGGCTGCTCCTGGGTGGTCCTGAGTCACTGGGGACTGGTTGCTTTCTTTCTGTTTGGGAAGAGCGAGGCAGCCCTACTGACTTGGTGAGTACTGCAGCCCCTAATGAAACCACTCATCTGGGTGGTTTACGAAAGTTTCACAGACATAGAAGAATCTTAGAGATCAACTATTCTGATCTCATATTTGGAATCTGGGGTAGAATCCCATGCTGGAGTTTTAAACACCAACTTTGATGGCTGGCTAGGAAATCAAATGATCAGCCCCATCTTCAGCGCGAGACCTGTGGTGTGGGAAGGCGCCAATGAGCTTTCTGAAGTCACTAATGCATGGCAGGAGGGAAGGCCAGAGGGTGGTCTGGACATTCTATTCTATATCTGATGCCCATTTCCCACTAAGAGCGCAGCAGGAGGAGAGACGAGACTGGCCGGAGACTCGCTCAGCCTCAGAAGCATGGGGCGCGGGTTACCTGGTCCTTCCGCCCAACGGAGGTTGAAGACGAAGCTGCCAGCAGGGTGCTCCGAGGCCTGGCGGTACCACAGCGGGAAGCGGTCCAGGGTGAACACGCTGGCCTCGTCCTCAGGCGTCAGGAACTTCCTGCAGGGAGGAAGATGTGGACCTCTCCCCAGAGCTGTCAACAGTCATCCCTCTTCCTTTTTCTCATACAAGGTCATCTTGGCTGGGCCAAGAGAGTGAGTCCCCTCTGCTTCGGCAGAGTTGCAGAGAGATACAGAATATTAGCTCCTAAATTAATACTGCCCCAGACAACATTACCCAGCAAGCATCACCTTTTCCAGAGACAAAACCAGGTTGCATCTGACTAGCAGCTAGAAGAGGTATAGGGTCTGCGTAATGAGGGAATACTTTCCATTTTTATGTAAACTCTTTTGCCTGCAGGTTTCTTTCTTTTGGATGGAGCCTAATTTCTTCTTGTCTGGCTCCTTGGCACGTCTGAGGGAGGAGGCTGTAGAGTCAGCTCTGTCACTGCACTCATAGGAGGGTATCAATCCCCCCAAACGGTTCCTTCAAGAGGACTGCCTCTAGGTTTTCGCATGCATCATGAGCTTCCTTTTTTCGAGCAGCTTTTCCTTACTAATTATGGTTTTGCATTCCCTGAACACACTGCAGCCCACAGAAGGGAGTGTTTGACCAGACGCAGAGTGGGAGGCAGGGAGAAGCCGGTGGGGGTGGGGAGCAGACACACTGCTGTGGATAACCCACAAGGTGGGTAACTGAGATTTCCTTTTGACAGTGATGGGCTCACATGTTCCAGAAGCAGAGTGGGAGGCAGGGAGAAGCCGGTGGGGGTGGGGAGCAGACACACTGCTGTGGATAACCCACAAGGTGGATAACTGAGATTTCCTTTTGACAGTGTTGGGCTCACATGTTCCAGAAGCAACCTGCCTTGTGACACCGTTCATTCCTGGGCTGCCATTCACCTCAAGGTCCTGGTGAAGGGAGCCCCCGGGGAGTGCTCGCAGGAAGCCAAGGCACCAGGAAGGTCTGTCTGCCTCAAATCTCCTGCTTGCATTCTGAAAGCCTCTGAGAGAGGGCGAGGGAAGGGTCAGGGAGGCAGTGGTGCTCTTTCCTCTCCACCTCCACGGGGATGAGGGAAAGGGAGGAGGGGAGAGAGGAGGGAGGGAAAGGAAAGAGCAACTTCATTTGTTTTCCTAGAAAGCCTCAGTTTGCTTAGCAAGTGTGGATTTGTCACAGAGTCCTGGAAGAAGCTCAAAGATGGCGCTCCGTGGCTGGGCGTGCTTGTGTTTAGTGAGAGGAGCAGCCGGTGGGGGGAAGGCGAGGAGAGGGGTTCAGGTCAGCTCAGGGGCCCTGAGCTGCTCTCCAGTTGTTTGCAGGTCCTCACCTGTTGGAGTCTCCTGGGTTGCAGAGTGGCAGATGGCACTGCTCGCCCCCCAACCCCTCCTCTGGGCTCCCACCTCCTTTGGGCACCGGGTAGGCCAGCCCCTGATTCTCCAGAACCCGACCTTTGCTTCAAGCAGGACTTCTCAGCCTTGGCACCAGTGACATCTTGTGCCAGGCAATTGCTGTGGGGGCTGCCCTGCACATGGTAGGATGTTTAGCAGCACCCCTGGCCTCTGCCCATTAAATGCCAGTAGGAAGCTCTCTTCTTCCCACAGTATGATAACCAAAAGTGTCTCCAGACATTGCTCAGTGTCACAAAATCAGCCCCAGTTGAGCATCCCTGATGTGGAGGCATAAGCCTTCCATGGCCTGCAGGGAGTTGGGCCTGGACTCCTAGCAGGCAGAGCAAGAAACCACAAATCTCCCTCGCCAAGGTGGGAGTGGGTGGTTCATGAAGGCACTGCAGGGTGAGCACTCCACCTACCAGAGGACCCCAGCAGCGGCCCCTCTCCCCTTAGGAGTGGGGGAAAAAGGCACAGTCAGAAGATTCAGCCTGTCACACAGACTAGCCTGGAGAGGAACGCAATTTCGGCTTTCTCCCTAGAGATTCCTCTAGGTGGATTCTCCAACCAACCCTCAACTTCAAAGTCTTTCTCCCTGATGTCCGGCCTTCATCCTCTCCTGGGGACACTGCCGCCAGGATGTGTGTGCGCCTTCTGGAAGGGCTACTTTTACTACTGTCCCAATCTGTCAATCCTGACCCTTCTGTCCCACTGGGCTCCCAGTGGTCCAGCATGCTGGAGACCTCTTGCCTGTCCACCCAGGGGTGGCCCAGGAGCACACCGGGGACTCTGCTCTTCTCCACCCTGCAGGGATTGCCCTCCTGGGATGGCTGGCCCAACCCACCTGTCAGAGACCTTCTCGGAGCCCACGAACAAGCTGCTTCTCAGGAGACCGGCCCGGGTGCCCAGGAAGGCCATGTCCACCACCTGCTCGGACTCTCTGTGTGGCAGACAGAGTGGGAGTGGTCACCATGTGGCTGTGGTAGGAGCTTGGGGGACACCTGCAGGGGTTTTGGGGCCTGTCTTTGGTCCTGCCCAGCCTGGCTCAGGGGAGACTTTCCAGGAAGCTGGGTTCCCGGGAAGGGGCCGGGATACACACTGTGCTGGCATCCACAGTGTGCGTCATGTCTAAGGCCCAGCTTCCAGGCAGCACCTCCCTGTGAAGTGGAGCCCTGGGCCTCTGCCTCTCTGTCCCTCTCTGTCTCTATCTCCTAATTTGTTCTCCCAGATTCTGGGGGGTTGGATTTGGAAGACGGAACTTGGAAGGGAGATTCTGTCCTGAGACCTAAGGAACAGGAACTTCTCATGCCTAGCATACTTCCCTTATTACCGAAATGCGAAGGGAGGGGGAGCAGCCGCTGTGTACACCCACCCGGGAGAAGTCCCGGTGGACCTCCCAACCTTGCCGATGAGACTTGGAAGGAAGACAGATCCACGAGCTAGCTGCGTCACATTGTCTTCCACCCAGTCTCAAAGCCACAATACTTTGACCAGGGTGGGAAGTCATCCCTTTTAACCTAGATGATATTCTTGTCTTTGGCACAGTCTATTGGAGGCTATAACCTGGTTCCTCCCCATGCCCAAGCCGGGGTGCTATAGTGAACACACAAGTAGCAACCCCAAAGCACTGCCAAGCTCAGGGTGGCTGAACTGCAGGGGCCTCCCTCAGGGATAGACCCTGCAGCATCTGTGGGTGGTACCCAGGACTGGAATAAAGTTTGGAAAATCACTGAGGGAAAGGGTCTCCTCCACCCACTCCAGCACTGTAGCCAGGGGGCTTGTACAGAGTGCGCACAGGGGTCTTAAGGACTCGAGCCTCACAGAGCCCTGCAGCAGACCTCCGAGTCAGACTCTCTGGGGACAGGGCCTAAGTGCCTGGGTATCCCTCAAGCTTTGTGATCCAATTCTCTGTTCAAAAGCAGAGAGAACGGACTAACGGGTCTCACCACCCATAACTCGACTTCAACAATCACTAGCCCGGGCCTCGTTTCAATTCAGCTGCTACTGCCTCCTCCAACCCCTTAACTAGATTATTTTGAAGCAAATCCCAGATATTTCATGGGTAAATATTTTAATTCATACAATTAAAATATAATTTTAAAAAACTCCGATGCCATTATTACACCTTAAAAAACCAATGATTCATTAATATCATAAGATAATCCAGTAGTCTTATAAATTTTTTTAAGTTTGACTGAATCAGAATCTGCCTAAAGTTCATGCATTGCAACTGATATCCCTTATTTGTCTGTCTGTCTCTGTCTGTATTGAGATATCATTCAATACCATCCAATTCACCCACCTGAAAGTGTACGATTCATAGTCGTTAGTGTATTCACAAAGTTGTGTGACCATCAGCACTGTAAATTTTAGAACATTTGCATCACCCCAGAAAGAAACCCCACAACCATTAGTAGTCATCTTTAGCCTCTTTTAACCTGACTCCCTTTCTCCACTCTCCCTCTCTCCTCTTTTCCTTGCAACTGATTTGTGGAACAAGCAGAGCGACAAAGGGTGCTTGCCTATGAGGATTCTCCCGTTCTGGCCTCGGCGGGTCCACCCTGGGGTGATCTTCAGCCTGCTCTTTTGTCCCCTGCATTTCCTGTCACCTGGCCGTGAGACCTCAGGGCCCCACCAGGTTCCGGTTTGTGCCTTTACAAGGCTGTTCTTTACAAGAGGCCCACACTCGATGATTGATTAGGGCATGACAAACCTTTTATTTTATTTTTACCCGAAATACTTGTATAAAGAAAAACTTCTCCTCATCAATATTTAGTTATCCTGAAGTACAATTTTTATAGAAGTGGCAGAATAAATAATTTATTCTTTTCATTTCTTTATCAGGTTTTAGAATAATGAGTTGTTTTCCTACCAATCTCCCGAAGATGGCCAATGAGGATTTTCCCCCAGTATCATTATGAACACAAGGATTTTAACGTATTTCATTATGTTTTAACCCATTGCAGTTATTTATTATTATTATTTTAAAATTAAAGACAGGGTCTCACTATGTTGCCCAGGCTGGCCTTGAACTCCTAGGCTCAAAAGATCCTCTTGCCCCAGCCTCCCATGAAGCTGGGATTACAGCCGTGCCTCCACGCCCAACTCCCGCTGTGATTATAACTACTTTTGCTGCTCTGATCATCCACCTTTGGCCAGTGAGGGCCTCCTTCGGCTGGCTCTGGGGTCCCTTGGGCACAATAGCACTTGTCTTTGGTAACTTCTTGCTTCCTCATATGACAAGATGTTCCAGGTTCATTGTGTACATTTCCTGTCCCTGTCCTGGAATCAGACATTTCTCCAAGGAGCATGGGCTTGTTTTAATGAAGACTAACATTGAAAGGCCAAAGTCTGAGGCTAGAGTACTCACTGAGGTGGGTCCTTTCAGTGGAGAGAGGTAGGAAATCCTTTTAATTTCTTTAAGCGAAAATATATGAGTTTAAATTGGTATTTCTAATTCAAATTTAGCATTACATCTAAACTTAACTCCTTTGATTTTTGAAATGTACATATCTCTTTTCTTTTTTACTACAGATCTCGATTCTTAATGACGTTAATGCAATAGTATTTGCTCTCTCTATTCAGAATAACAATGCCAATATTATTTCCAGCAATGTGCTTACTAAGCACTGCATAAGATTTTATTTATTTAGTGTTTGCAATTCTAAAGCCCCTTGAAAGAATTCCCCTATGTTTGATTATTTCATGAACTTGATATGTGGCTAGGTTTATTTGTTTCATTTGCTTTCAATTACTAGAGGTTACTTTTTAAAAATTTAATTTTGTTTTGTAATTAGATAAAGCATTTACATGGTTCCAAAGTAATATGGAAAATAAGGCATACTCAGGGGAGTCTCTGCACCCACATCCTTTTTCCTTCTCTCTTCCTGTAGGAAACCTGATTTTTGGTTCCTTGTTCCACTAAAAAGTTCTGTGTATGTGTAAATACAGGTATACATGCACATTTATATGTACATTTGTGAAAGTAATTATGAAAATATATTTGTATTTCCTCCTTCTAGATAAACTTTTCTTCATTGCTGAAGATTATTTCAAAGTGGCAGTATATAGAGATATTCTAATTTTTCACAGCTGCATAAAATTCCATGATGTGGCTCTACCATGCTTTATTTAACTAGCCTCCTACTGATGAATGTTTGGGTTATTGCCAATCTATTACTGTTATTAAACGTGCTGTAATGAGCAGCTCATAGGTACATCTTTTCATATTTTTGCCAGTGTATCTTTGGGATAAGGTTCCTAGAAGCGAGGTTGCTGGGTCAAAATGCAAACGCACCATGAAATTTCGCTAGATGTCATCAAATTCCCCTTGACAGGGTTTGACACATTTTCTATCCCACCCACAATCTATAAGTGCCTGACTTTCTGCAGCTCTGTCAACAGTGCACGCTGACAAGTTCAGGTGGCTCTCAATCTGATAGGTGAGGAGTCCAATCTGGGCATAATTTTCATTGCAGTTAAGATTAAATGTTAAGTTGAGCATTTTAAAATATATTCAGGGACTATTTGAATTTTTCTTCCAAGGACTCTTTGCATTTTTCCTCTGAAATGTTCATATTTCTTGGCTATGTTCCCTCTAAGGTGGTTGGTCTTTTATGTCTCGGTTTTTGAAGTCCTTTATCATGAATATATAATGAAGCAATCCTTTATCTGTTTTATAAGTTGCAAACTCCTTTCCGGTTTGTAATTTCTCCTTTTACCTTGCTTGTGTTTTTATATCTGCCATAGAAACATATTTTTCTTTCTTTCTTTTTTTTTCTTTCAAGATGAGGTCTTGCTCTGCTGCCCAGGCAGGAGTGTGGTGATGTGACCATGCCTCATTGCAGCCTCCACCTCCTGGGCTCAAGTGATCCTCTCACCTCAGCCTCCTGAGTAGATGAGACTTTGGGTGTGCACCACCACATCTGGCTAAGTTATTGTTATTATTTTAGAGATGGGGTCTTGCCATTTTTCCCAGGCTGTTCATGAACTTCTGGGCTCAAGTGATCCTCCCACCTCAGCCTCCTGAGTAACTGGGACTACAGGCACAAGCCCCTACACCCGACCACAGAAACATTTTTAATGTTGTTAAATTTATCCATCATTCCTTTATTGCTTCTGAATTTTGAGTCATTGTTGGGAAAGGTTTCCCCACTCCTAGATTTTAGAGCAATTGGCTCATGTTTTCTTTCGTATTTATATGGTTTCATTTTTTACATTCGAATCTCTGAGTCATTTGGACTTCGTCCAGGTGTATGGTGTGAGAAAAGAACACAATTTTATCATTCTCCATATGGCTCTTAAACCAGTTATTTAAAAATCCATCTTTCCTTCATTGATTTGACAGGATGCCTCTGTCATAGACTAAATTTTCACATGCATTTGATGAGTTTCCGGATTTCCTTTTCTGTTCCCGTGGTCTGCCTGCCTTTTCATGTGCCAATACCACACTTTATAAACCTCAGAGGCTTTGTTATGTGTTTTAATATCTTGGTAGGCCCAACCTCCTTCCTTCATTGCTTTTTTTTTTTTTTAAAGAGATTTCCTGGTTATTCTTGCTTGTTCTTCCAAATAAGCTTGATAATCAGTTTATCTAGATGCAGAAAAAAATTGATGGTGCTTTCATTGTGGTTGCATTCGACTTAAACATTAACCTAGGGAGGATTAATACCTTCATGATGTTGAAGTCTCCTATCCAAAAACACTGTGTCTCTATGTGTTCCAGTCTGTTTTTGTGTTTTCAGGAGTGTTTCATAATTTTTATGTAGACTTTTGATCAGTTCTTATAGTTTGTGTCATAGGCTCTTGTAGTCTTCTAACTTTACCATGATTATTTCTTGCCTTTTAAAATAAGCTTTCTCATATCTTCAATCTTTTTGTGTGTAAAGGCTATTAACTTTTGAATGTTTATATTATAACCTGCTACTTTACTAAATTCTCTCATTGGGTATAGTAATTTTCTTATTAATTCTTCTGGGGAGTTTCCAGATATATAATTATGTCATCCTTGAGCAGATAATTTTACTTCTTTCTTTCCAATCCTGATTGCCTCTGCATGCTTTCTCTTGCCTAATTCCTTCTGTCCTTATTAAACAGCAGTGGAGAGGTAGGCGTGCCTGTCTTGTTCCTTAGTGAGAGAGCCTCTAGTGCCAATAAGATGTTGACTTTCATGCTTAGGGTCAATTTTAATTTTACTGAGTGGCTTTAACAAACAAGAATGGTATGGCTGGGTTTGGTGGCTCATTCCTGTAATCCCAGCACTTTGGGAGGCTGAGGTGGGAGGGCTGCTCGAGGCCAGGAGTTCAAGACCAACCTGAGCAACATAGCAAGACCCCCCTCTATACAAAATTTCTAAAAAAAAAAAATGAATGAATATCAATATTTGTTTAATGCCTTTCTAGATCTATGGAGATGGTTACGTATTTTTTCTCCTTAACTATATGCCATTTTATATTAACTTCCTAGGAAGTCTTTTCTGATGCATGCCCTGGTTAAGAATATTTCCTTCTCAATATTTCTCCACATTGAACACCATCTGTGACTAATCTCTGAGCTTAGAAAGATGAAGGTGGTGCCCCTCTCCAAAGGTAGTGCTCCAGCCCTCTGTAGAAGGCACAATAATGAAGGGTTTAAGAGTCTAGGCAAGGGATCGAGGCTGCCTGCTGTTGATTCCAGTTCTGCCACTTTCGAGGCATGTGACCTCAGGCAAGTTGCTTGATCTCACTATGCTTTGGTTTCCTCATCTGTACAATGGCAGTGATGAGAGCTCCTGTGTGAGAGGAGCGTGGTGAGAATCAATGGGTTATACACACTGAGCACTCAGAACAGTGCCTGGTCCACTCGATTCTTTTTCTTTCTTTAATTTTGTATAGGTCATATATTCCTATGGTTCAAAATTACACCAAAATGTTAGGGTGAAAAGTGTCGCTTCCATCCCTGTTTTGGTTACCGACTTTCTAACCAGAACAGCTGATGACAACTGTTTCCTGAGTGGCCTTGCGTAGACAGTACATAGATCACAGATGTTATGTGTGTAATCCGCACAAAGGCTATGGCACCTCCCTTTTTACAGAAAGGGTAGCACACTCTACTATGTAGAATGGTAGCATTCCACATCTTGCTTTTTTCAATAGGAGACTGTCCCTATAAAATTCTGTAGGTGTTTTTTAATTAAGATAACACTAAAAAACTTTCAATTTTTATTGTCTAGTATCTAATTACGTGCTTAAATTTATTGACTGTCTGGGGAGGTTTGACATCTTCACAACATTGAATCTTCCTATTCAGGAGCAAGGTATGGCCCACGGCGACCTTAACCTCATTAATACCTTACCCTGTCCCCAACACTCACGTGCACACACACATCCTACATTCACATGCCACTCGCCTTCTTTCTATCAGACCACTAGACATAATAGTACCAGGAAAAGACCAGCAAAGGGAGCGAGGACTTCTAAGGGGCTGGGAAAGTTGAGGTCAAGTTCATTGGTGCCATGACCTTACCTGCTAGAAACCTATTTGAGCTTCTCTCACCAGGGCACTTTGGTCAATGGGCTCTCATGGCTGGACATCAACCCACAGAAAGGGGCTGTTGGAATGGGACTATACTTGGGTGTGGATTTAGTCCTGTGCCCAGGGGACCTGCACTTGATCTTAGGTCACAGGATGTGGTGCTCTCCTGAGCCACCAGCCAGGTGGTGAGAGGGGCCCTAACTCAGACAAGGGAATTCTGGGAGCTGGTTGGGGCCTGGGAACCAGGGAACCTGGACCTACTCTGAGATGTTGAGGGCCAGCGCTGTCCAGTAGGCTTCCATGGGAGCTGTCACCACCGCATCAAACAGCACCTCCCGGACCAGCTCCTCGTCACCTGGGTGCAAAACATCAGGGTACCAGGCCACATGCTTCCTGCATGCTATGAACACAACTCACCCACCTTAAGTTGAGGGAAGAAGATGTGCTTTGTAAATGTGTCTGTGGGACATGTAAAACTATCTCTGTGAGCTTGAGGGAGCCACCTTACCTCTGTCTGTCTTCCCTTTCTTAACTCCAAAAAATATGTGAGTACGGCAGCTTGATATTTGAGGCTCTTTCCAACGGTAACATCTGACGAGCTTCAGAGACCCTCAGTGACCTCAGGTTGGATCTTCCCAGTCTCTGTCATCTCAACCCCTCCCCTTCTGCTCCTTAATCATCCACATACCTTGGCCTTTGGTTAATTTCTGTGAATTTTTTTTTTTTTTTTTGAGATGGAGTCTCATTCTGTCACCCAGGTTGGAGTACGGTGGGATGATCTCAGTTCACTGCAACTTCCGCCTCCCAGGTTCAAGCAATTCTCCTGCCTCAGCCTCCCAAGTAGCTGGGACCACAGGTGCACACCACCATGCTTGGCTAATTTTTGCATTTTTTGTAGAGATAGGGTTTCACTGTGTTGGCCAGGCTGATCCAGAACTCCTGAACTCAAGTCATCTGCTCATTTTGGCCTTCCAAAGTGCTGGGATTACAGGCATGAGCAACTGCACCTGGCCAGTGAATTTGACCTTGCTAAGCTCCTTGTTGCCTCAGAGCCTCTGCACAGGCTGTTCCCTTGGTCTGGATGTTCTTTTCCCAGTCGTTGCATTGGGCTCTTTATTTTTCCTCTCTCTTTAAAAAATTTATCTGTCTTTCTGGGCTGAAAGTCACATAAAATGAAACTGACCAATTTAAAATATGCGATCCAGTCGCACCTTGGTGAGGAGGTGTCACAAAAGAGGCCAAGTGACTTAGCAGGATCTCCTTTAAAGCAGACCCATTTCTCTCCCCTATAGCATCCTGTTCATGGCACTTATAAGAATTTATAACAACCTATATCTACATATGTAGGCTTCTTTGCTTATCATCTGGCTTCGCCACTAGACCGTAAGCTCCATGAGAGCAAGGGCCTAGTCTGGGTTATCACTGTAGCTCCAATGCCTATCCCAGGGCCTGACACAGGGTACAAGCTCAGTACAGATTTGTGGATGAAATGAATGAATAAGTAAATAAGTGCCCTGTTGGGCTAGCACGGGAGGCAGTCATCTTATGGTGGTGACAATTATGTGACAGGAAGACCTGCTCCTTCTTCCAAAGAGGAAGGAAGATGAGCAAGCTGAGGATGTGGCCTAATGAGCTCACCACTCACATTAGTGCAGGTGAGAAGGCCATGGGACCATGGAACAGAAGCTGAAGTGTCAAAACTGCAAGACAAGGAGCATATGGGGCTCCTATACGTGGAAGAGGTGAGCAAGGTTAGCCTGAGGAACCAGCTTAGAAAACACTGACCACAGGCTTCGAGTCATCTGGCCAAAGGCTCCCCTTGTGGAGATGAAGACTTCTGGTGGAGAGTGGCAGTCCTTTGCCCAGAAGTCCACTTCCAGGTAGTGGTAGGGAGAAAGCTGACAAACTCTTAATGGTACTCTCTTCTGACCCTTAACAGAGCTTGGTGGACAGAGGCTGAAAAAGATCCCAGTCCCTGACCTGGGGATGAACACATATCACCACAGTTCCAAGCATGCTTAAATATCAGCTCAGCCCTGTGGTAAGGCTGGCTATGCCTTTTTTGGGGGGGGGGGATTCTTCCTGTTCTATCTAAGCCATCCATGTGCTCCTGGGATAGGGCTGTGCAGCAGCCTCCCCCTGCCCTCCCATTTCTTCTGGCACAATCCTGAGCTGCAGGACCCCAGAGGAAATGCTTGCCTCAGTGGACAGCCAGCACTCACATTCCAGGTCTGGATCCTCCCTTGTGAGGAAGCGGACCATGGCCTCTAGTTGGTTGAGCTTCCGGTGGTCCGGGTCAATATCCGTGATGCAGTAGATCCTGGAACCCAGGACAAGTAGTGTTATCTCAAAACATTCCACCTGTCTCCCTCCCATTTTCTACTCCTCACTTACCAGTCACTGGCCAGGGCCAGGTCCGGGTGAAGCAAGTCATGCAGTCCTGTAACCAGAGTCCACATGCAGGGTGACACACCCCCACTGCCATGAAGGTGTGTGCCCCAATTGTAGAAACAGCCACCCAGTGAGTTTCTGAAGGAAGGGACTGGAGTCTGTTCTTTCTTGCTCTTAGCTCAGAGCAGATTAACCAACAGAACATGGCTAAGTCTGCACAGGTCCTGCCTCCTGAAATGCTTTCTTCTCGTTGCTTCATGTTCAAATCTTACCTCATCTTCAAGGTTCAGGGCAAATGCCATGCCTTCAATGAGCTGCCCAGCCAGTGGGAGCATCTTCTCCTCCTGCAGCCCTCATGCCCCTCCTCCCTGTCCAGGTTGGATCTGGGTATTATAGGCATGTAAGAACCTTGTGCTTCTGCCAGACAGCAGCTCCCTGCAGAAACTGTATCCTATTCCTAGTAGCATCCCCCTCAAAGGGAGCTGATACTTTGAAATCAGTGATTTTGGCTTCATTGGCTTCAACCCCAGGATGAGCCCTGTGTGTTTTGTGGGCTCTCACCTAGCACAGAGCCAGCCTGATCTCATGCTCAGCACATGCCATTGACTGAATGAATGATGAGCTAATGCTCCTTGGCACCTACTCAGAGCTGAGAAATGGACAGGTGCTCCACTGAGGGTAAGTCTAAGGAGGGGATGATGGAAAGGCCAGTGGGGCACCTGTGGAGCCTTATGAGGGCTACTGCTCTGATGTAGTCACAGGACAAGCAGCTGGAAGAGAAGCTCCCTTGACCACAGAAGCCCAGGCAATGCCGGGATTCCAAGCCGTGACTACTGGTCTGTCTCACTCCCAGGAGTGGGTAAAGGACAGCACCCTCTGTCTCCTGGAGAAGTTTGCCCTGAGAATGTCTGGGCAGAGGAAGAAATGTGTAGGAAGAAGGAAGAAGGCACAGTGGAGGCCTAGGGGATGACGAGAGACAGAGGAGAGTACCCCAGCACTAGGATCTGTGCTATGGAAGGGCAGACACAGCTTCCAGGTGAGCACATAGCTAGCGCCTGACTCAGCCTAGGTGTGGGAGAGGGGCTCTACTGGGGACAGCTCCCAGACAGGTGACAGCTAAGCTGGGGCCTGAGAGTGGGTCAAACTACACTGGGATAGGAGGGCACTCCAAGGCAGAGCAAAGCAGCCAGGAGGAGTAGGCCCACAAGCAGTGATGTGGGCAGACTTGGCATTTCTAGGAAGATCCCTCTGGCTGAAGCCCAGGGAAGAAAGGAGTCAGGGAGATTGGTTGGAGGCTACCATAGTTGTCCAGTAGAGAGGTGAGAATGACCAGGACAGTGACAGAAAGTCAGAGTGATGAGATGCACTCAGCAGATAGCAGAGGGTAGTGTGTGGGTGCTAAACAGAAAGTGATCACCTCTTCCAGGGGCTTCCTGAGATATTCGTGACCATTGAGATAGGTTTTGGTCTCCTAAGGTGCTTAGGCCACAGTAAGTCACAGGCAGGAGGGATAGGATGGGTGGGGCTCTTCTCTCCCGGCCTCCGCCGCTGTTCTCTGCCATCTCAGACTGGTTCACATCTCATAAGCTCTGGGTATGTGCTGAATTGTGTCCCCCAAAAGATATGTTGAAGTCCTGACCTGTGAATGTGACCTTCTTTGGAAACAGGGTCTTGGTAGAAGTAATCAAATTCAGGTGAGATCACGAGGGCAGGCCCTGATCCCGTGTAAGTGGCGTCCTTATAAGAAGAGGTAACAGAGGCAGTGAGAGGCAGCTGAGGGGAGAAGGCCACGGGACCAGGGAGCAGAGACTGAAGTATTACAGCTGCAAGACAAGGAGCGCCTGAGGCTCCTAGACCTGGAAGAGGTGAGAGAGGATTCCCCTAGAGGCTTTGTGGGGAGCACAGCCTTTCCAACACCTGACTTGGGACTTCCAGCCTCCAGAACCGTGAAAGAATGCATGTCTGCTGTTTTAAGATACCATGTTTGTGAAACTTCGTGCTGGGAGCCTTAGCAAATGAATATCGGCTTCCTTTCTCTTCCTGGCCTCCTTTCTCATCCCCTCTGCCACCTGGCAGGGAAATTTCAGCTTTGAACTTTGTTTAAAAAGCATACTGCCTTGATGGTCCTCCCACTCCAGCAAGGCCTCCTGGACCCTGGCAGTGTGGTTGCCAGGCCTCAGGCTCTCCTGGTTTGATGACTGACCCACAGATCCTGGCACACCCTGGGTGTCAGGGACACACACCCCCCTCTCCACCTGGTAGCGTTGTTCTGAGAGGCTGCTCTGGAATCTGGGAGCAGGGAGGCTGTCACATTTCCACTTAACTGTCCCTCAGCACCTGGTGCCAACCCACCTTCTTCCACAGACGTGTTCCCCAGAAGGATGTATTCTCCGTGGCCCCGGGACAGCACCACCCCTAAACTGTGGGGAGAGAAGAGTAGGAACTCACTCAGCGCCAGCAGATGCCCACCCATCTCCTGGGCCTCGCCCTTGCCCTCACCAACACTAGGTGTACAGGCTTCTTGTATCCATGACGAGTGGTATACTCCTTACACCTCCTTCTTTGCCTCTGGCCTCACAGCTGTCCCCTCCAGAACGGAGGAGTGCTTCTATTCCCAGCAGCCTTCCTTCCTGAGCAGGACCCTGGCCTTTCTGCAGACTAAGAGCCCTCTCAGCTCCCATTTTCATCAAGGCACATCCTGAACCTCACAGGGACCCCCTGAAATGTAGAGCTGTCTCTCTATTTCACAGGGGGTCCCACAAACAGGAGCTCCCTTTCCCACCTGGTGAGTCCTGCCGTGCCTTCCTCTCCTTGACTGGACATTGGTTTTGAGCCTTGGCTGAACATCTGACTTTCTTGGGGAGTTTTAAAAGATGCAAGTGCATGGACTCTATCCCCAGAAATTCTCATTAAATTGGTCTGGTAAGCTGGGCAACACAGCGAGGCTCCATCTCTAAAAAATTTTATCAAATAAAAAAATTAGTGGGGTATGGTGGCACACTCCTATAGTCCCAGCTACTTGGGAGGCTGAGGTGGGAGGATTGTTTAAGCCTGGGAGGTAGAGGCTATAGTAAGTTGTGTTTGTGCCACTGTACTCTAGCCTGGGAAATAGGGTGAGACCCTGTCTCAAAAAAAAAAAAATTGGTTTTGGATGAAACCTGGACAGTGGCAACTTGACATAATTCCTCAGGTGTTCAAATGAGCAGTCAGGGCCGGGAACCAGGGCTTTATGGAGAAATGAGATAATTCAGAGGTAACGGTCATTTGTTTCCTAGTCTGCCTGATACCCAGAGTCAAACATTTCTACAGTCGCGTGGAACCTGAGATCTTCCAATTTGATCCTCTCACTGCTTTAGGGTCTTAAGTAGAAGATGCCACTTAATCGTCACAACACCGCCAAGAAGCAGCTGTTACTGTTGCCCCATTTTTCAGGTAGAGATCTAAGGCACAGAGAAGTTAAGTGAAGCTCAAAGTTCTGTTAACAGAGTTGCAGGAGGCAGAGGTGACACATCAGTGAAGCAGGGAGTGCTGGACATCAGAGCCTCTTCTCAGAGACAGGGCTAACTGCCCGTGGGGAACGGCCTGTTAAGGCAGCTTGGCTGATGGGCGCTGTTGAACAGTGAAATAACCACGGCATCTGGAGGGGCTTGCCTGGGGCCCAGAGGAGCACGGCACAGACAACACATTTGTCCCAGGTTACACAGCCTGTAAGTGGTAGAGCTGGGCTTCACGTCCAGGCAGTTTGGCTCCAGAATCTGCATTCTAGGCTATACCAGCAAAGCTGGTCTACACCTCAAGTTTCCTGAATGCTGATCTGGGCCTTTGTCTATTACCACAAAATTGCCAACTAAATATGAGTTGTTGGTATTTGTGTTCAATCCCCACCCCCTGAAAATAAAGCCTGGGTCCCTCACCTGAAAGGGGTGTCGCTGATGTCCGTGAAGAAGTAGTCATTGGTCAGGAAAAGAACTCGCTTCTGAAAGAGCAGACAAGGAAGGAGTGCTCATGGCAGAGAAGAGTGGCCTCCAGCCCCCACCTCCTCCCTAGGGCTCTTGGGGTCTTCATCGCTTCCACAGTGCCCCCCAACTTCTTGCCTCCTCCCTCACCACTACACACCTCATCCTGGTGACACCCGTAGGCAGATCGCTTGAGGTCCAGCAAACTGCAGCCCTTCGGGGTGTGGCCTGGATTTCAGGATCAAGGTCTAAACCCGCACTGCTCATCACAGTAGTCCCTAGCTGCGTGCAGCATTGAGCACTTGGAGCTTGGGTGTGGCCAAGGAACTGAAGTTTCAGATTTTAGTTAACATAAATTTAGACTCAGCTAGCAAATGTGGCTAGTGGCTATACTAGGCAGTGCCAAGGCAGACCTTGGCTCTAGGGCTCCTACAGGGTTGAGGTTGGGGCTGAGTATATGCTAAGAACTTCTGGAGCCCGTGTATACATACACAATCTGCTTAAACCTCTCTGCCCTCAAAGACACCCAGGGAGAAGGGGCGCACCGTTCTCCCTCACTGCCACCCCTGCCCGGGCCTTGGCACCCTCTCATAACTTCCCTTTCCTTTCAGAGCTGCCATCTTTCAGCCTTGGTTTCTTTTGTATAAACTAGGGCATCAGGTACCACAGAAGTGGCTAAGGGCATGGCTGGGCCTAGATGAACCAAGACTGAAACCCGGCTCAGTCACTTTTGACTTGTGTGCTCTCGAGCAAGTTGCTTCACTTCTCTAAGCCTCCGTGTTCTCATTTGCAAATCGGGATGACCCGTGGCCTCTCTTGCACGAGGCTGCTGTGAGGGCACATTTGGGGTGCTGAGGTTCTGTTGATTGTCCTGTCCGTCACACAAGTTCATGTCATTGGGAAAGCCACATTTTGCAGTTGGTCCAGGATTTGTTCTTATTGCCTTTACTTCTTTCTGACTTTCCTTGTTTGATTTTGGAAATGGAAAGAGTTATTAGAAGAGAAACAGGGGGAGACGACGGCAGCAAAAGCTTTGCTTTCTTTAGGAAATAGGCTTTATGTCAAACCAGAATGCACCGTTCTCAAAGCGGGACCCATCCCCTGGCGATGCCCTCCCGCTCCTCTGTGCAGTCAGATCCTCTCCATAGCTTCTCTCCATTGCAGTGGTCATGGCATGGCCTGGAAGATGTCTTGGGGGAGTCAGGTGCCCTGTGCTCCAAGGAGGGCTGGCTCGAGTGGCAGAAGCGGAGATCATCTTTTTATTTTAGTTTTTAATTGAAAAAAAGGGTGGAATGCACAGATCTTACATGTATTACCTAATCAGCTTTGATACATGTATCTAGCCATGTGACTATCACCCAGTCAAGACACAGAACGTTCTTTCTGACCTCTCTGCCTGCCACTTCTGGTCTGTCCCATCCCACTGCTTCACAGGCAAACTCGGTTCTGGATTCTGTCCCCGTAGACTGGTTTTGCCTGTTCTTATAGTATGACACAGACAAAAAACTGTGCCTGGCTTCTTTTGCTCAAAATAATGTTATCGACATCCATTTCTGTTGCTGTATGTTCAGCCTTTTGTTCCTTTCTCTGTTGAGTAGTCCCCCAGCGTGTGCATGCAGCCCGGTTTGCTGCTCTGCTCACCGACTGATGGATATTTTGATACACTTCTGTTGTTCCTACTTTGGGTCTACGATGAATAAAGCTACCATCAATATTCCAGAATATGTGTTTTCACTTCTCTTGGTAAAAACCTAGAAATGGAATCTGGATCACATGGTAAATGTATATTTACCTTTATAAGAAAACTGCCAATTTCCCAAAGGTGTTTTGCCATTTTATACCCCTATTAGCAATGTCTGAGAGTTCCAATTTCTCCACATCACTGACAGTATTTGGTGTTATTAGTCTTTTAAATTTTAGCTATTATAGAGAAGGTGAACTGGAATCTTGCAGGGTGTGTGTGTGTGTGTGTGTGTGTGTGTGTGTGTGTGTGTTTTGACAGTCTCTCTGTCACTCAGGCTGGAGTGCAGTGGCCCAAGCTTGTCTCACTGCAGCTCTGCCTCCTGGGTTCAAGCAATTCTCATGCCTTAGACCCTGAGTAGCTGGGGCCATGGCCTAGCTAATTTTCGTATTTTTAGTAGAGACAGGGTTTCCTTATGTTGGCCAGGCTGGTCTCGAACTCCTGGCCTCAAGCCTCTCAAACTCCTTGGTCTCTCAAAGTGTTGAGCCACCATGCCCAGCTAAATCTCGTAGTTTTGACTTGCGTTTCTCCGATGACTAATAATGTTGCCCATCTTTGCATAGCTTCCCTTATGAAGCATCTGCTCAGTACTCTGAGCATTTTTAAGCTGGGTTTTAGTGTTTTTGTTATTGCTTTGTAGGAGTTCTTTACGTAGTTTGGATACAAATCTGTCTGCTTTTTCATTTTCTTACTGGTGCCTGTTGATGAGCAGAACTTTTACTTTTGATGAAGTCTTATTTATCAAATTTTATTTTATGTTTAGTGCTTTCTGTTTTTGTCTAGGAAATCTTCACATATCCTCAGGTTGAGAAGATTTTCCCTTATTTTTTCTTGTAAAAGCTTTACAGTTTTAGCTTTTACATTGAGGGCTACGATTCGTCAGATTAGTTTTTGTATGTGGTGTGAGTGGCGGTGCAATGTTCCCCTCCCCCATACACTTACTCAGTTGTTCTGTGACCATCTGTTGAAAAGACTGCCTTTCTCCAATGATTGGCAGAGGCGTCTTGATTGAAAAATCAGTTGATAATATATGTGTGGGTTCACTGCCATGTGTGTTCCTACACAACTGTCTTACATGCTCTGCTCATGTACCCCAAAACCTAAAATCCAATAAAAAATTTAAAAAATATATATATATGTGTGGGTTATATCTGGGCTCTCTATTCAGGTCACTGACCCATTTGTCTATTCTTGGGTCAATACCGCCCTGCTTGGTTACTGTAACCCTACAGCGAGTTTTGAAATCAGATACTGTGAATTGTCCAAATTTTTCTATTTCAAGATAATTTTGCCTATTCTAGGTCCTCTGCATTTTCATATAAATTTGAGAACCAGCTTGCCTGTTTCTAGAAGTCTGTTCAAATTTTGATTCGGATTGTGTTGAATCTATAGATCAATTTGGGGAGAACATGTTAACAATACTGATCTTAACCTATAAACATAGTTATATCTTTCCATATTTATTTTTTTCTTTGATATTCTTTCAGAGAGGTCACGTATACCTTTGTTAAATTTATTCCTAAGTATTTTATGTTATCTGATGCTATTGTCATTGGAACACTAAAATATTTCATTTCTTTTTTTTTCTTTCATTTTTAAAGAAAGAGACTTTTTGTTAGCATTGTTACAGGGAATGCATTACGTGAGCTGGTCCTGTGTACAACCTCCCAAGCTGCAGCAGACACGTCAGTAGAGAGCAACACGTGTTGTACACACCACAAAAACAGGATCACCATGAATGTCAACAGAAGACTGAAAATCACTTTACAAAAAAATAAGAATAACACCCATTTTCATATTTTAAAAAGTGCCAGCCCTTGAGTAGCAGAGCATTGGAAATGCCTGAGGACACCCCACCAAGTGCCTTCGCTGGAACGTGGCTGCCAGATGTGTGTGGCCAGGACCATCCTGTCCAAAGATAAATGTTTGGAGTGCTTCAATTCATCTTTAAAAGGCGGTCAGGCCTGTTTATCTTTGGAGTTCTTCTGTCTTAGGTTTCCCCTCTCTACTGCTTGTAATTTCGCAAGCATGTCAGCCTAATGATGAGCCGGCCTGCATTCGTCCTAAGCACAAAGGCCAGAGACTTTCCCTTTGTAAGGCTTAAATCTGAGTGGAGTAAAGAATGAAGAAACCAAACACTGGAAAATTTAAAGTCGAAGGACAATGGAGCCAGTGCTAATTTAGGGAAGCACTCCCCCGCTCCCTTAGAGTTCTACTTTGGTAAATATTAATGTTTAACCAGTTAGCAAAATATTTAACCCAGTTGCAAAATTAACACTGTCTTTCAATAGCTACCGTGCTGTGTATACTGAATGCTGCGAGATGAACATCACATTTGAGGAAGCACATCTGAGAAACGTTTGTCGGGAAGTGTGCCTCCGCCTCAGGACCCCAAGCCCAGGAAATGAACAGAGACTCCTGCAGCTCGGCAGCCTAAGCCCAGGAAATGAACAGAGACTCCTGCAGCTCTGCGCCTGCCGCCGTGTGGGTGGTTCCTCTTCCTGCTGGTAAGGTGGGCGAAGAGGAGGAGGAGGAACAGCTCCACCGGGTTGCCGCCCACGGCAATGGGGATCAGCATGTTATTCTCATCTAGCAGACGCTCCTCCGCAGATCCTAACTGGTTGCCTTCCACCTTGAAAGCCTGACCCCACACTTTGAATATGTTCACTTAAAACGCCTTCCTGCCGCGCACACACTCTGGCCTTACACTTGTAGGAATTGCTGAAGGCAGCCTGCAATGCTCGCAGGGAGTAAAAGTAGGTCCCAGCAATCCCATTACTGGGTATATGTCCTAAGGATTATCAATCGTTCTATTATAAAGACACATGCACACGTAGGTTCACTGTGGCACTGTTTACAATAGCAAATTCCTGGAACCAACCCAAATGCCCATCAATGATAGACTGGACAAGGAAAATGTGGCACATATACACCGTGGAATACTATGCAGCCATAAAAAACAATGAGTTCGTGTCCTTTGCAGGTACATGGATGAACCTGGAAACCATCATTCTCAGCAAACTGACACAAAAACAGAAAATCAAACACTGCATGTTCTCACTCATAGGCGGGTGTTGAACAATGAGAACACATGGATACAGGGAGGGGGCATCACGCACTGGGGCCTGCTGGGGGGGAATAGGAGAGGGATAGTATCGGGTAGGGAGGTTGGGGAAGGATAACATGGGAGAAATGCCAGATATAGGTGCCAGGGGTGGGGGGGAGATGGAGGCAGCAAACCACATTGCCATGTATGTACCTATGCAACAATCCTGCATGATCTGCACGTGCACCCCAGAACCTGAAGTACAAAAAAAAAAAAAATATATATATATATATAATAAAAATAAGTGAGGTCCCTGGCGTCAGGAAAAGTCGTATCCAACTGAATTCCACATAGGAAAATCCGCCTAGAACCTGCAATTGTCCCGAACTGGAAGCCCAGGACCGTGTTGCCCTCGCTGCGCGGCTCACCGGTCGCCAGGTGGCGCCGCAGCTCCCGCTGACTGAGGTCTTGCTCAGGTTGACCTGGAACAGTCTTGTCATCGTTGAGTTGTCCTCACTCGGTGAGGTCCAGTCACAGCTCCAGGCCGGCCAGCAGGCAGGTCCCGTGGGTGCCGCTCACGATGTGCCTGCCCACGGAGTGGGGGACGGGCTCTGGGCGCCGCGGTGGGGACGGCGCGTCTTGCTCTCCGCGGCATCTCCCTTGCTGAAGCTTCTGTTGGAAAGCTAGGTCTGGATGCGGGCATCGCGGAGCCTGGTGGTCTGCTGTTGCTGCGGGCCTCGGTGCCTTGATATCAGGTATCAATTCCACGGTCTTGACTTCCTTGGAGCTTGCACTGGGGAAAGTGTGGGTGTTTGACAAGTTGTAAACAAAACTCATGAGTCGGAGGCTATCACGTCTTGCATCTTGAGAAATGGAAGGTCAGTGTCTGTCCTCCAAAAGCAATCACGAGCCTGGGGTCGGAAGTGTTCTCTTTACCACCAGAGCCGTCAAGGTTCACGTTCTTAGCGACACTCCTAGAGTCACAGTTCATCCAGTAGGCAGCGGAGAAGCTGGCCATTATGCAGGCTGTCCTGTTGCCCTTTTCGCCACATCCACTTGGATGAACCATGTGATCATCAGCAGCATCAGGGGCAGCTAGGGGCTCCACAGGGCGAGGCAGCCAGAGCAGCGCCGGGAACCAGGGTGTGGGGAGGCAGTTGCGGGCACTGGCTGGAGGGCCAGCCTGAGGGATGGTGGCCTTATCAGACCAAAAATATTTCATATTTTGTTTGCTGTTACATATGCAAATGAAATTAATTTTTATAAATTGTGTTCTGTGAACTTGCTAAACTTACCTATTAGTTCTAGTGTTTTGTTTTGCAGATTCTTGGGATGTTCTATGGAAACAATAATTTTGTCCATGAATGAAGGCAGTTTTACTTCTTCCTTCCTTGTCTTTGTGCCTTTTATTTTGCTTTCTTGCCTTACTGCAGTGGCTGGGACCTCCAGTGCAAGGCTGAATGGAAGTGATGAGAAGTCCTCCTTGCTTTTTCTCAATTATAGGGTGAGAGTGTTCAGTTCAATATTCTACCATTAAAAGTTAGCTGCAAGATTTTCAGAGATGCCTTTCATCAGAGGGAAGAAGTTTCTTTCTGTTCTTAGTCAAATTTTGTCAAATGATCTTTTAGCATCTATTGAGATAACCCTCTGTCTTTTCTTTTTTATTCTGTTAATGTAATAAATTGCACTGATTAATTTTTTCAATGTTAAATTAACTTTAAATTTTTGAGATAACTCTGCTATGTGCTATTGTTGCCATATGTTTTACACTTACATACATTACAAACCTACGATGCAACATCAAAATTTTTTGCTTTAAATAATCAGCTGTCTTTTTGAGAAATTAAGAGAGTAAATAAAAGATAGTTTTGTATTAACCCATGTTATTTATCATTTCCAGTATGGTTGATTCTCTCCTGTAGACCCCAGTTCCACTTGATGTCACTTGACTTCAGCCTTAAGACTTTTCTTGAGCATTTGTGTCTCAGGTCTGAATGAAACCTCTGTTTTCTCCTATCTTAAAATGTCTTTTTTGTTGTTGGTGGTTTTTGCAGACATATTCTCACTCTGTTGCCCAAGCTGGAGTGACATGATCATGGGTCACTGCAGCCTCAACCTCCTGGGCTCAAGTGATTCTCCCATCTCAGCTTCCTGAGTGGCTGGGACTACAAGTGCATGCCACCACACCAGGGTAGCTTTTTGGTATTTTTTTTTTTTTTTTTTTTTTGCATAGATGGGGTCCCCCTGTGTTGTCCAGGCTGGTCACGAACTCCTGGGCTCAAGTGATCCTCCTGCCTTGGCCTCCCAAGGTGCTGGGATTACAGGTGTGAGTCACTGTACCTGGCCTGAAGATGTCTTTATTGAAGACATTATTCTTATTTTTGAAGGATATTTTCTGTTTCTACAGACATTTGAGTTGACAGTTGTTTTTCCTCCTCTCGACACTTTTAGATCTTGTTTTGTTGTTTCTGATAAAAAGTCAGCCGTCTTACTGTTTCCCTCTAAGTAATGCATCTTTTTTCCTATAGCTTTTTTGGAGATTGTCTCTTCCCTTCGAATTTTGTAGCTGGGCTATGAAGTACCAGGTGTGCTCTCTCTGCCTTTTTATTCTGCTTGGGGTTTGCAGAGATTCTTGGATCTGTAGGTTGCTGTTTTATATCAAATTCAGGACATTTTCAACAATTAGTTTTTCAAATACTCTGTTTTGCTTCAGTCTTTCTCTTTTCCTTCTAGGGCTCCAAGAACATGTAATTAGACGACTTGATACTTACTATCTCACAGTTTGCTGAAGTTCTGTTTCTTTCTCTGTCTTTTTCTCCATTTCCCCTGTTTTTTTAAATTGGATAATTTCTATTGATCTATCTTTAAGTTCACTGTCCCTTTTTTCTACAATCTATAAGCCCATCCAGTAAAACTTTTGTTTCAGATATGGTACTTTTTGGTTTTAAAGTTTTCATTTGGAAACATAAGCAACAAAAGCAAAAATAAAAAGTGACTAGAAAGCTTCTGCATAGCAAAGGACAAAGCCAATAAAACCAATGGCAAGCTATGGACTGGTAGAAAATATTTGCACATTTTATAAGGGACATGAAAATCTTATAAAATATATGGTTTGCAAGTATTTTATAATATCCAAAATGCATAAGGAACTCACACAACTCAACAGGAAAAAAACCCCCAACCATACATCCAAATAATCTGATTTAAATATGGACCTAAATAGAGATTTCTCAAAAGAAGACATAAAATGACCAACATCATTGATAACAGAGATGATCATTACAACCCCAAACCATAGTGAGATACCACCTCACACTTCTTGGGATGGCTTTTACCAAAAAGATAAGAAATAAGTGTATGCAAGGGTGTGAAGAAGGGGAACCTGTGTGCACTGCTGGTGGGAATGTAGGTTGGTGCAACCACTGTGGAATGCAATATGGAGGCGCCTAAATAAATGAAAAGTAGAACTGTCACATAACTCAGGAGTCTCGGTTCTAGGTATATACCCAAGGGAAAGGACATTACCACCTCATAAAGATATCTGTACTTCCATGTTCATTGCACCATTGATAGCCAAGATATTGAAACAATGGAAGTATCTGTTGTTTCTGCTGATGGATGCATAAAGAAATTGTGGTGCATATAAATACAAAGGAATATTATTCAGCCTTAACAAAGAAGGAGATTCTGCCATTTGCTACAACATGGATGGACCTAAAGGACAATATGCTAAGTGAAATTAACCAGCCACAGGAAAAAAATGCTGTGTGATCTCACTTACATGTGGAACCTAAAATAAAAATGAAATACGTAGAAACAGAGAAAGATGGTGGTTACCAGTGGCAGGGGAAGGCACAGTGTGGGGTGGGGAATGGGAAAATGTCTGTCAAAAGGTACAAAGTTGCAGTTATCTAGGATGACTAAGACTAGAGCTCCAATGAGGACTAGAGTTCATCATATTGTACTGTGTACTGGACACTGGCCAAGTGCGTAGAGTTTAGGCGGCCTTACCACACACAGGTTCCTTACCACACACAGGTTACAGCAACAGTAACCACATGAGGTGACAGGTAGGCTAATTTGCTTGACTGTAGCTATCTCTCCACTAGTATGTGGATATCAGGATAAGCACAGTCGGCCCTCTATCTCCCCTGGTTCCACATCCTTGCAGTCAATCAATTGTGGATGGAAAATATTCCAGAAAAAAGGATAGTTGCATCTGTACTGAACATGTACAGACTTTTCTTGTCATTATTCCTTAAACAATACAGTATAGCAGCTATCTACATAGCATTTACATTGTATTAGGTATTATAAGTAATCCTGAGATGATTTGATGTATGAGGGACTGTGCACATTACACATAAATCTATACCATTTAGAAGGGACTGGAGCACCCATGGATTTTGCTGTCTGTGGGGTGTCCTGATCCAATCCCCATGGATGCTGAGGGATCTGCACATTGTGCCGTGCACCTTAAATACATACAATTGAAAAACAGGCCTAAAGTAAGAAAATATTCCTGTTTGGTTCTTATAATGATTTTGTACTGTGTCAAATTAGCTATGCTGGATCTACACTTCCAGACTCAAAGCCCTGTGTGGTTCCAAGTCAGGGTCGGCCAAAGAGAAGTGTCTGTGAGATTTGCAGACAGAAGTGCAGCCACGGCCGTTTTACACACTGAGGTCCACACAGAATACCAGGCTCTGCCATTCTTTGCTGCAACCTATTGCTGTGCCTTCTTGACACAGGACCGCAGCCAGATTCAAAGCTTCCCCACTGCTGCGGCTCTCCTCTTTTAGTTTCCCTGAGACCCAGCCTGGTGAGGATGCAGCTTCTCGTAGAGGGCACTGGCTCCGTCTGCAGGTCATCTGCAATCCTTATGGGTAGAGTTGGTGAGTGACAGATGTGGGTTTCAGTTTTCACGGATTCCTGTTTTTCCTCATGAGTTACAGTTAGTTCTTGCTTTCTCCCACATCTCATCCAGCTTTCCTTCCCAACTGCTGGTCCTGCTGACCTACAATGGCTTCAAGCTCACCACTGGATGCAGACATCAGCTTTCTGTAGATTTAATCACCAGCTCCCACAGTTTCAGAAGGTCTAATCCCTAGAATAAAATCCTGCAGTCTTATCACTCATAGGGGTTCTGTTCTTTGATCAAGCCCTAACCGTTTCTCAGCTGAGATTCTCCACCTCTTCCCTCCTTATGAACATCTTTCCCTTTAATTCCTTGTGCAGAGTTATAATGTTTGCACTAAAGTCATTCTAATTCTAATGGCTGGGTCATAACAGTTTTTATTGTATACTGGATATTTGAGGGGTAGGCCATAGATACTCTGTCTTCCTTTGAAGAGTGTTTTTATTTTAAGCAGTAGTTAAATGATTGGCTGATAAGAAGTGAGTGGGTGGAGCCTGGATTCACATTTTGTTCACGTGGGTCTGTCTTAGCTTTGTATTTAGGCCTAGGGTGAATCTCTTGGTCTTGGGACAGTCTTCACTCCTAAGGTGTAGTTCTTCTGTGCTTTCAAAGGAAATCCCGAGGTGTTTACCAAGCCCTCCATCTCCGTGTGACTCACACTCCAAACTGTCCCTACTACACGTGCAAGAGCTGAGATCCTGTGTTGAGATCCTGCTCTGAAATCTTGCTTTCGGCTTTCCAGTGTCATATTCCACTGGGGCACTTCGAGGCTCCACTGTGTCTGCAGGGTTCAGGAATCAGCCAGGAATTTGCAGGGAGTTTGTATACAGATTTGGGTCTAGTCTCCCTGTGGCTCCCTGCTTCTGGGCTAGCCCTCCTCATTTCCAGACACTCTGGAAACCCAAATTCTGTTCTCTGACACTTCACGGTGACAACCGCAGCCTTCTGCCTGAAGTCTAGCTGTTCCGCTCCAGACATCCTGGGGGAGTGCCCTTTGGGAAAAAGCCAGCCAAACTTACATCACACCCAGTGCAGTTCTCTTGATTCAAGTGTTGTTGCGGCCTGCTTTTGGTCACTTTCAAGCGCCTTTCCATTTTTGTTTTTTGTATTTTGTTCGGAGTTTATCATTGTTATCTGCTGGAGGGTGGGTCTAGTCAAGCTATGCCTTACTGAAATGAACTTCGAGATCGTCTTTTAAGGCTGAAGTAAAAGGAGAAGCGAAGGGGTACAGGGGATCAGGAGGGGCCTGTGACTTCTGTTAACAGAGCATGAGAGAGGGCTGGAAGATGAGGTCGGGAGGAAAGAGGTATCAGAGCAATCTGGTCCTTTACTAGACTGCCTCCTTCTGCTGGACAAAAATGTGAGGGGGAGACAGAGAGAGAGAGACTGTAAGAGCATGTCACAGAGCACTCTAGCCCTGCATTCCTGAAATCCAGGGTTTAGGGATTCAAGGGCACTGGAGGAATATGAGGCAAAGCTGCTCTGCTTGCCAGCCGCTGGTGTGTGTACACGTGTGTGCCGATGGTGTATGCATGTGTACATGTGTGTCGCTGGTGTGTATACACGTGTGTGCATGTGTACACATGTGCTACTGGTATCTGTGTGTACATGTGTACAGCTGGTACGTGTGTACATGTGGGTGTCACTGGTGTGTGTGCTGCTGGTATGTTTGTACATGTGTGTACACTACACATGTGCGTACACTACACATGTGCCACTGGTGTGTGTGTGTACAGCTGGTGTGTCTGCGTGTACATGCATTCACCCCAGTCAGTGCAGTTAATTTGGAAGAACCCAAAGGTTAGGAAGGAAAACTATGTCTCCCCTCTCCCTCCTCCATTGCTAATTATTGTCTGAAATGTTCGAAAACATGAAAATGACAGAACGAGTTCTAGGTTAGACTACAGGATGCTTTGCTCTTCTGGTTTCTCCTTTTAAACTTGTGTCTGAGGATGTCTGGCCAGCATGCTGCTCATGGGTTAGAAATTGTGGCACCCGTTACTGGTCTGCAATTTGGGACAGAAAGCCTACCATCAAAGTGTCAAATGGGAGGACTGCTGGCCAAAGCTGGGCTTCTTACAAGTTTAACATCCTCGATGTTGGCCCAGGTTGTACTTTTAACATTTTTGGAATTAGCTGCACACGTCGTAGACATGGGTCTTAGCTGTCTTCTGCAGATGGTGTGTTTTCTCTCCAGTTTGCCACAGTTCTCAGAACCCCCTGCACAGAGGCCTGTCTGCTGCTCTCATTAGTATTTCTTAACAAATACAAGTTTGGCTCCCTGGGTTTTTGGGTTTGTGAGTCCTGCCCTAAATTATGCTGGTGGATCTGTGGAAAATAAGGATACCCGTAAAGTCCCCAGGAGAAAACAACACAGCAGGCGGTCATGTGCCGGGAGGATGGCTTGAACAGTAACAGATATTCCCACAAGGCTTCAAGAAAGCTCTCCTCGGCCTAGCCCTGGCCCTGGAGAGGCAGGTCGACTGAGAAACAAGCTCATTAAGTTGAGATGCTCCACTGAGCTGAGGGGGAGGACTGGAATAGATGGGCAGGCAGGCTGGCCGACCATGGGGCAGTTGGCTGGCTCGAGAGCTGTCAGGGAGACAGAGCCCTTGGCAGTGAAGAAAATGCAGCTGTGTCGGGGAGGAGTGGCAGCCTCGGACATCAGAGCAGTGAGAGCCAGACACCGCCACAGTGGCCCCACACCAGCAAGACACCCTGCACGAGGTGTTGGCTGCCGGGCCCCCTGGGTCAGGGTGAAGAGATGAAAGATGAAGGAGGGCTGAGTCGTGACAGAATGCGGCAGAGGGAAAGGAGAAGGCAATGAGTGTTCGAGGTGGAATAGAAATGCTAAAGAGAATTCTGGGAAACCTGGCTGCACAGGATCCCTGGGCACGGCGGGGAGAGGCTAGAAGAGAACCACACCCACTGCGTGTGTCAGTCCAGACTAGATACAGTATAGCCACACTCAGACCTACCTTTAAGCCATTATGTGCCATCAGCATACCAAATTTTTCACTTTAGCTTCAGTGATGTGGCAGTGCTGGGCTAGGTAAGAGCTGGCCTGTGCATGTGAGCAGGAATCTGGTTGGGATGAAGGTGGGGGTCCTATGGAAGAAGCCTCTGTTCTTTCGGATCAAAAGAAGGAACAGTTGCTGGTGGTGGTCTGACCTCACTCTAGTGCCCAGTCTGCCTGAAGGAGGCCTTTCTCAGCCCAGAGCTTGCAAAAAGCCAGGCGGATACCGCTAAAATCACACACTCGTCCCAGTGAACATCAGTCATGGCCTTTCTCGTCTCCCCTGTGCTTTCTTGTTTGGCTTTCGTGGAGGCCTGTGTTGTGGAAGAACTTGGGTCTAATTGCTGCAGGCAGATGCGTGTGTTCTTTTAGCTGAGGCAGATGGGCAAGGGAGGAGGAGGTGGGGGTGGCTATGAGGGAGGAGGTGACATTTGTAAATATGTCAAGGGACAATGCAGAATCAGTAGACACACTGGAACCTTCGAAGTGAGAAGATGAAATGATCTTTTATAAATGTGGCATGGGTCTAAATAGATAGTAATGGGGTTAGGGAGGGAATTGATTCCTAATTATCTAGGATTACAGTGGGTGAAAATCAGCTATAGGGAACAGTGAATTTTTTCAATCTCTTCCCAGATAACATGTCACAAGCACTGCTTACCATTTACAAAATTAGCTGTCACTTTTCCCCTTTTCATTATAAACAACAAAAGGGCTAGTAGCAGACGGCATAAGGAAAGAAAAGCTGTAAATGCCTCGGCTGACCTTCTGCCCAGCTCAGTGGTCTTCCAAAAGTCAAGCTTTGCACGAGCAATCCTGTCATTCAGTGGCCAGGTGTTATACTCCCTAATCCAGCCCTCTAAGTGCAGCAAGCCCTCAACTCCTCAGCTCTAATTAGGCCAAGTCCAGGTCCCTTGACACTACCCCAAGCCCAGTGAATGAAGATGCCTTCCTAGGCAGGCCACATCCTGGCTCTGTTTTTAGCTCCTTACCCCTTTATCCAGTGGAACCTTCACATCCATCGAGAAAGAACCTGTTTCCCTGTTGATCATGGCGGTTCTCAGCTTCAGGAGAAAAGACAATGGCATTAGTTCCTTGGCTCCCAGGGGAGGATGAAAGTGCTGAGTTTTTGGACAAGATTAGAGGGGATCCCCAGAAACACTTTTGGTTCTTCCCTTTTTCCTCTGAGAGAAATACTGGGAGGGAAGATGGACCTGATTCTAGGCTCCATTTAGCTCATGATTCTAGGCATTCACCAAGATCCCTCTCCCAGGTGGACAGACTGCCAAGTTGCTGGGACATTGTTTCGTCTAGGACAAGAAACTACGATCAAAAGTCAGGCTAGAACATCGCTAAAACTCAAACTCTGCAGCTTATACACATGAGCTCATTCAGCCTCAGTAGTCCTATGATTCAAGAAGATATTGTTATATTTTTATAGCTGTTAAAAGAATTGCTCACTTTAGGCACTGGTGTGGCTTGAGCTTGGAAAGGCTCTGGGATGGACCTGTTCTGCCCGACAGGAACAGAGTGACCTCAAAGCTCGCAGCCACACAGCTGACCCATTTAGTCAGGTGTAGAGCCTAACTAGCTTCCCTTCCCCCATTTTCCCCACTCACAGATTCAGCCTGGTCTTCCCACTCCACTTCGGAGAGATCCACACTGTTGTAGTTAGGTTTGGGTTTCAGTTTCTTCCCCTCTCTGTACTGGAGTGGGCAGGTCAGGAAGAAAAACATGTGGTTAGTATACGACCTGCTCAAGTTTATCTTTCAGGTATATTCATAAAAGGAGAGGATTCCTTAGAAATCAATCAATTCAGTGATTACTTAAGGTTATCTGGGCAAACTTCCACCCAATGCAGAGCTCCCCTTGCTGACATGTATGACAGATGGTCTCATGGCCTCTGAGTGAATCTTCCCATGGCAGGGAGCTCCCTATCTTGTGGGTTAGCTTGTCAGAGCTTTGGACAGCCCTAATTCTTGGAAAGTTCCTCCTCATACAAAGCTGAAATCGACCTCCCTGTAACTTCCACCCACTGATCTTCCTTCTTTCCCCTGGAGCTGCATAGAACGTGTTCCACCTGACAGCCCCTGGGATTTCCAAAGGTACTTGTCACTCCTAAGACTTCACTGCTCCAACCGAGTTTGCCCAGTGTGAGGATGTCTCAGCTCCTTCTGAATACGCTCGACTTTGCGTTTCACTGTCACTCTCAAAATGGAGTTCCCAGACAAAAGTCAACCTTCCAAGTGGGGTCTGACCAGTGTGGCGTGGGATGTGATCTGTGGACTAAGGCGTCATGGGGCCCTGACTGCTGCCTGCGGTTCTGCTGTCTTCCTGGCCAGCCACACTGCCCTGGCAGATCAGGCAGAGAGTTCAGACAGTCCAGTCCCTTGGTCTTCCTCATGGGACACACCATCAGATGCCGCTTCGCAATCGTATGCTTGGGCACTGAGTATTTCACAGCGCTCCATGCATCCCTAATACAGTTCATCTTGCTAGTTTCAGCTCGTTGTTTTAGAAGAATACTTTCTGAATACGAATTTTCTCACTTAATGTATTAGCCATATCTTCCAGACTTTATGGCATCTGCCTTCTGCATTTTCATCTTAGTGATAAAATATTTGAATGGGACAGAGACAAGGACAGATCGCTGCTTAATAAAGACCTCCCTTCAACTTGACATGCAGCCATTCATCAACATTCTGAATGTTATTATTTTCTGGCCCTGACTGAAAGGCAGATGCCGTCAAGTTATCTATGATGAGGTCTGCAGCACTTCCTGGGTTTAGTTTACTAACCCCCGTCAAAAACGGAAAGAGGACAGTTTATCATTGAGGTAAATTAAGGATTAATTAGCATGTCTGCCTTGAGCGGAATGAGGCCCCCAGCAGATGCCTGGACGCCTCTAGTCACCTGTCGTGGTATATCTTCCTTCTGCCTGTTTTCTGTTTGTTTGCTTTTTTCGGGAAAGTGTCATGCTGATTTCTCGCCTGTTCAGGTGATCTGTAGAATCCCCTTTCCCCTCCTTCTCTCCTTTCCCATGCCTGGATCATGCTTCTTGGTCTTATTAATGACCATATTTATCAAATGGCCCTGTCCTGCCGTCTTTTACATGGGATGTTTCCTTGGGTGTGGCTCAACATTCCATTACCATTCCCTAAGTCCTGACAAGGCCTGAAGATCATCTGTAGCTTCTCATATTAAAACCATAATTGTACGCCATTAAATACTCCTACATGGGGCGCTGACGTAGAAAGATTTCAGGCCAATAGCATGGCTCTTTTAATTCATTACTGAGCGTATCCTCGTTATTTTTTCTTTTTCGAACGTTAACTATAGTTTTCCTGATAGTGCTTTCCTTAGAAATCTCATTTCGTTGGCTTTAGCGTATCTTTTGCTGTGTAATAGGGTCCTGTGTGGTATTATTCCCTAACTGTTTCATTTGTGTAAGTCTGGTTTTCTTAATTAGAGTATAAGCTTCTGTTCATAGCATTGTTCACAGCACCATGAGGTCAGGCACGTAGGAGGTCCACACTGTTCATCAGCTGGTTGAAGCCTTATATGCATCTGGCGTACGTAGATGGTGACAGGCGGTTTCTGATCAGAACCCCTCAATTCTACAAGTCAGCTCCAGAATCAGCATATTTATCATTTCCCTAGTGAGTCATTTTGCTGGCACTGGGGCTGTCCCCCGCAGAACCGCCGGTACAAGGGGGTGTCATGTTATGGGTTCCAATGCTTGCCCAGCAAAGCCTAAATTGGAAGACAGCATGAACAGAGTGGCTTCCAGTGCGCCCCAATCTCTCTCTATTCAGAACGCCTAGAGCTTGCCTTAAATAGTGAATCAGTTGCCCTGCACATGCTCAGTGTCTATTTGAAACAAGTGTGGCTTAGACTGACCTGGGCGGATGAGGCCCTGAGTTCTCCAGAAGATGCTCTGCTGTCTGTCGTCAGTTGCCATCTGCTATTCACTACAAGACTGGTAGAGGGCAAAGGGCTACGATTCTCCTAGGACTGTAGCTCCCCCTACCCCAACAATCACGTTGAGAGCTGTGGTCATATGCTGCCCGGTGCCAACATGCAGGACTAGCTCCTTAGCTCTGGAGGCAGAGCTTTCAGATAAGACAGTGCAACTTCCTCAGCCATCAGTTGCTCAGTTGAACTCGTGAAAATACCCAGCCTCTGCGTCAGGGTGGAGAGGGCTGGGAGGGCCAGGAGCACTCAGGAATGCGTCCTAAGCTGTGCCACTCAGGAGAGGACTCCCCTGGTATTTCTATGGTTAGCTCCTTGTTCACCCGACTTCACAGGCCCCCAGAGTGCCGATCTCCAAGCAGATGTGAATAATGGCCCTGCGGGTTCTTTAGCCTCAAAACTGCACGCTTCATTAGGTGCTCTCCGGCCCACTCATCAGTCATTTCACATGTTTTTGCCTTGTCTCTTCTGCTAGATTATAAACAACTTGAAAACAGGGACTATGATTCAAACACATTTTTTTCTCATATTACCCACTGGGTTACTAAACGGAGCCCAATGCGTGTTTGTTGTTTTAATCATTTTTGTGAATTACCCCCAAATCCCATACAGCAAGGATCCCAAGGCAAAGAAGAGCTGTACCTACCAGGGGTCGGAGGTCGGGATGGGACAGGATGTAGCCATTGTTGGTGTTCAGAAAGGCATATCCATGCACTCCAAGCTGCAGAGCACAGGGTGGAGGGGCATTTGGCCTGCTGTTTGTAGTGGGCATCTGGAGTTGGGCAGGGGTTGGGGCCACAGGACAGTCAAAGATGGCAGCTCACAGCAGTGAGTGTTTTCAACAGGAACACAACCGAGCCAGGGCCATGCTTCCATCCATTGATTGAGGCGTCCTTTCCAAACTTGACTGTTTATAGTAACCATCATAATGCATATTACTACCTGACTTCTTTCCTACCACGTGTTCTGGTACCACATGATCTGATCTCACTCATGCTCACAGCAGGACTGTGTGGCACAGAGGAGCAGACTGAGAAACCAAGGCACGGGGCAGGGGAAGGACTTGCTGAAGGCCACAGAGCAAGTCAGTTTGTGGTGGGAAAGGGACCCAGGGACACCAGTTGCTGCTCCCATACTCAGCACCTGCACTTCTTGAGTGGTGATGGAGGGGCCCCATCCCAGCTCTGGGCTTGGCTGTCACTGCCTGGAAAGAGGCTCCCACCGTGGGGGAGAAGGGAGGTGGCTCTCTGGGAATCTGTGATACCCACAGGGAACAGACCCAGGCTCACCCTGTACCGGGGCGCCAGCTTCATCAGCTCTCTCAGGGCCACATCGGAGCCCACCACACCCAGGAGAATGCCGTGGGATCGCTGGAAGGAAAGACACAAGGGGTGGGGGAGACCCAGGTTTCCTGTGTACAAGCCAGACTCGACCCTGGCCTGTCCAGAGCCTGGAAGAGGAGGCCACTTAGGCTTTAAGTGGTTCTCCCTCTACAGTTAGATTCTAGGCTGGGAATAAAAATCTAGACTCTATTAGATGAGGTCCCAGGAGCAATCTCAGCTGCTAGGAAGATTAATACACAGTATTAATATTTAAGTTGTAATATTTAAATGGAATCCAAAGTTAAATGAAATATTAATCTTCATGACGGAGGGTGGAGTTATCGGGATCTTAGGTACCATAATTCATGGATGCTCTGAAGCATACAGAGCCTGTAATGAAACATTTCCTGACCAGATGGAGGATGGAAGGCTCTAGAAACCCCCTCACCAGAGGCCTTTACAAACAAGTTAGAGTCTGCACAACCTGCTAGGTTAAGCGTAGCTTTGCAGGAAGGCTGGCAGGCAGTCCTCCAGCCTTATATCCCCAAGGCCGGGTTCCCAACTGCAGAGCAGTGAAACAACCCCCAGCCGGTGAGCAGAGTCACTGGGGAAGCCATGGAAAAGCACAGACCCCCAGCCCACCTCCAACTAGGAGAGTCTAGGGTAGCTACTCTGGGACATGCCTGGGAATCAGCATTCAAATCCTCCCAAGATGCCTCAGAGGCACAGCCAAGTCAAGAATAGTGTAAGGATGCCGCTGTGGCCCCGGGTTCTAATCCCTGCTGCAACCTCTCCAGGAGCAGCCACTCACCGTTTCGTTTTTCTTGCTGAAGACTGGCATGGCCACAGTGGTGAGGAGAGTCAGGCTCTGAGTCTGCGAGCCGAGGAGCTGTCAGGGAGGGGAGACAGGGGTCAGAGGGCGCCGCCCAGGGCTACTGGTGTGCTGTGCTCAGAGCACCCAGTGCAGACAACTCACAGTCATGCGTCAATTATCCAGCGTCACCTTCCCAAGGGGAAGGAGGAAATGCCAAATGAGGGTTCCCTTCTCTGCAAAAGGAATGCTGGGGGTCAGAGGTGGCCTGGAGGGGAGGACCAGACTGATGTCACTCAGCAGGGTCCTGAGCCCATGACCCAGCCGCAAGCACACTCACTAGGCTCTCTGGTCTCAGCAAGGCCCAGGCTGAGTGTTGAGCATGAACCCAGGGAACAGGCCCATCTGCACCTGCCCAGAAACAGGGAGGCTTTGCACAGCACCAGCTTTCCAAACCTCTGATACGGACTTAAGGTTGCTATAGGTGAGAGGGAGGACATTGACCCAGAAACACAAGCACACCCCGAGGAAGGGCAGGCAGCACAAGGGCAGGCCTTGGTGTGGCTATAGTGGGTCTTGGGGCCATCCCTAGCACCCCAGTCAGACCCACATGGTCTCCACTCACAGCACCAGAGCCAAGCCCTTGCTGGTCTCCTGAGGGCTCTGCCCTGACTGCCTGGGCTTGCTGTGCCCGCTCCTCCAGCTACTTGAAAGGGGCTCTGCATGTGTGCCCCACTTTATAACCAAGGCAGGCTTCTGACCAGCATGTGGGAAGAGAGATTTCATAAGTCCGACCTCGGCTGAGAGCAACCACAGGAGGCTGCTGAGTCATGGAAGTCCACAGGCGACTTTCTCGGAGAAGGAAGCACGTTTTGGCCACCACGTCTCTTTCCCTCGCCTCATCTGCGTTTTCGTTTTCGCGTTGGAAGTAAGGCTTTCTGAGAGTGAACCACGATGCCATCTCATTTTTTTCTGAGCTTAGTCACATCTCTACAGGTTACATGAGGACTTTCCAGTCTCCTTCCTGAGTTAGGAATGTGTGAAGCCAGCTTGCCCCTGCCTCCCCAGGAAGCAGCTCCCAGACTGTTGGTAGGCCTCTGTGACCTGCTCTCCCCTACGACATGTGTCAGCCTGGGTGGGGTCCAGTCACCGCTGTCCCTGCACTCGTGTTTCTGGACACCCTTGCAAGGACGGACACCTGCCCTGAGCTCGGGGAGTGACACCCTCCACTCAGAGGGTTCAGAAGTGGGCCCAGGTGATCTGCAGGTGACCCTTAACTTCAGGGACTCCTAAGTCAGAGACAGGAGAGGGAAGGAGGAAGACAGAGGGGTGTAGGGACTGGTTGCGGGGGTGCAGTTCTCACTGAGGGGCAGAAGTAAAAGTGAAGATAAAACTGTGAACTGTAGCCTCGTCTGCATGCGTGGAGGTAAGAGAGCCCCAGAAGGTCAGGCCATCCATAGAATGCTAAGAACAACCTAGCACTGTCCGTCTGACATCAGTTACAGCGCACAGGGAAGCCAGGGTTCCTCCACCACCTTCTGCCAAACTCACACCCAACATTCCAGGCCACCTTCAGCAGGTACGGCCTGCGCCTCGCTTCTCTCATTGGATTTCAGAGTTCCGAAAGCCTTCGCTTTCCAGCTCCTGTGGCATGACCACAACACTCACACATGAGGGAGGCCCACACAGTGCACCAGCGTCCTGGCCCCTCCCACAGGGCTGGCTACTGGCCAGCAGATGGATGCATGGGTGATGGAGGGGAAGCGCAGGTGCCAGCGTGCACGGGAAGACAGCTCAAATAAGATCCTCTCCTCCTGCTATCCTTCTCCCCACCCACCTCTCTCTCATCGACCCTGACACACAGGGCCCTACGAATGCTTGGATGAGGGACGGAGACCCCTGCCCAAGGCAGCCGGCTTGTCCCTTCTGAGCCACAGTCAGTGATGGTCGGATGACATCTGCTGGGCATGGGCTTGTTGGCTGAGCCCCTTTAAAGTGGATTAATGAGCTTTTCATCCCAAACTTGGCCAAAGGCAGTGGCGTGCTTACCTCCACCTGTTAACAGTAGACAACAGTATAGCTACTGTTAACAGGTGGAGGTAAGCACGCCACTGCCTTCGGACATAGAGCAAGTTGAAGAAAGCTGACCATGGCATTCCCAGCCTCCCATGTCAGCATGGGGACTAAGTGCTGGCCAGTAAGAGGTGAGTTCCTGGGTCTGGCAAGAGCCTCACAAGGGCGAAGCATCCCCCTTCCCCTTCCACAGCCGGATGCTTAAATGTGGTTTCAGTTGACTCATGTTCCGGCAGCCTCCTGACTATGAGGATGAGGGTCACACCTCTGGGACAGCAAAGGGGATGGGAGGAAGGAGCCTGGGTCCCTGACGACCACAGAGCTTGTGGTCAGCTCTGGGCGTTGTTTACCCAAGGGGGACGTTCACTTCTGTCTTATTTAAGCCACTCTTTTCAGGTCTCTCTGGAGCCCAGCCTGATAAGTAAGCCATCCCTGAAGCAGGTGGCTGCCTATACGATGGGGATTTGAGAAGTGGCAGAAAGGCCTCCCTTCCCCAGAAAGGTCCCATCGGAAGCTCTCCCTTTGATGTTTTTCCTTTCTGCAAGTCACTGCTGCCTGCAGCCCTTTGAAAGTGCAGGGACCCAGGAAGGGAGAACATGTGATCCAGCTGTGGGATGATGGATTCTTGGTCTGACCCCTCTTTCCCCCCCAGGTGGGTGGGAGAGAAGGATGATGAGGGAGGCAAAGACTGTGGGGGAGGAGGGAGGGACAACTTTGGAGCAGGGGCCCTGTCCGTGGGGGGTGCCTGGCAGGTCTGCTGGGAGTCTGGGGCAGCATATGGGCAGTGGCCCTGTTAGTGGGCCAAGGGCTGTCAGGAAAGAGGAGGAAATGCATGGAAAAGCAGCCTCATCCACCCCTTCTTAATGTTCCCTAAGGAGGTGCTAGGCCCACCCCTCTCCTGACCCAGGAAGTCCCTTCTTGCTCCCTGGGGTCCGTAACTCTGGGGTGGACTTCTCCAGCTGGGAGCTGCTGCTGCCAGGCTCACCTTGCTGTCCATGTAGGCCTCTGTCCAGATGATGTCGTGGTCGTGGTTGATGACCATGGGACGGCTGAGCACGTGCAGGTATTCCATCACATTCTCCTGGGTGTCCGCCAGCGTTGAGATCTGCGTGTAGTAGCCTGCGGTGCAGAGGGCCATGTGGGTGTGGAAGGCAGGGCTCCCCTGGGAACCCCTTGCCAGGGCCTGTGCCCTTCCCAGCTGCTGATGGCTCACAGCCGTGTCCTCTCTGGAAACTGGCCGGGGACACAGGGAGCTGCTTCCCCACAGTTGCATCCTTTACCCAGGGGCAGCTGCAGGCCTCTGGGAGGCTAAGAGCTCCACGAAGGAGCAGCAGGACCCAGTGCACTGGCACTGGGGGTCGGCCTCACCCTCTCCCCACCTGCCTTCACTACTTCCTTGCAGAAGCATCTCCTGAGAGCACCCCATAAGCACCCCATAAGCATTCTTCATCACTCTCAGGTTTGTCTTCAGGAACCCAATCAGAGGCAGGGATTTCTGGCTCTCTCTCCCTCCTTCCTCTGGTCCTTGTCCTTGCTGGGATTGCGGGGTGGGTATCACAGCCGCTTCCCTGGAGCCATGGTGACACTCCAAAGGGCAGGTGGCGCAGAAGGCTGTGGATGGCCTCTCCGCTCTCCTGGCCCCGGCCTTCCAGCGAGTTCATCCCCCTTGCCAGTGAGATGCAGTGGCTCTCTACTCCCAGGAGGTCTCAGGCCCTTTGAGCATGCTGTTCCCTCTGTCTGGAACACTGGCTTGGAGAGTGCCTCTCCCATGGCCCCCCTGCACCCTGAACAGCTGTGGCTCTCTACCATCACAGCACATTTCAGGCTGTACCGCGGGTGGTGGCTTACTCGTATGTCTCTCTGCTGGACAATACCAAAGGCAGACTGACCCTGAGTCCATCCTGATCCCTCTTGGACCCCTGGTGCCTGGAAACGGTGCCAGGTGCAGAGTGGATGCTCAGTGAATTTTTGTTGAATCAATGATGTCTGGTCAGAGATAGATAAGGACCACTCACACACAAAACATTATTCCAAAGAAAACAGTGACCCTCTGCTTTTTGTCTGGGAGCAGAACTAGAGTCCATGGCTTAATTTGCCAAAAGAGGAATGGGGGCAGGATGGAGACAGAGCTGACACTGTCTCACCTTGCTTTTTCCAAATCTGAAGGAGGGGCTGAGGCTTCTGTTCTTGACGTAGCGCTGCTCCTCTTAGGGGCCCACGGGGAAGCCCATGCTCAGCACCTCCAGGGCTGGGTAACCCTGTCCCCTGGGCTCAGGTGCAACTGGGAAGGCACCTGCAGGCCTGGCACTCACCTTTGTTGTTGCATGCGATCCACTTCATGTCATCAGCAAAAGACACTTCTCTCCCAATGAGGTAAGTGAAAACTCGGACCTAACGCACAAGACACAGGTGGCCTCAGCAGCCAAATTCCTGGCCATAAGTAATGTTAACATCATTTATGTGAGTCTCAGATGTTGGGCCAAGTGCTTTTCAGTCTTCAGGTTCTTCCATTTCACCCCCTTAGGCCCAGGCAGCAACACAGCTCTCCCAGGGCCGCGAGAGCTGTCAGGTAGGTGCAAGGCTAAGGTTTATAGCCCGGCAGCTCTGATGTCCCCACACCATATTCTGGTCCCACGCCCCAAACCTCCTACATCAGGCCTCTGTGTCTCAGGTTGCCATAATTTTGGAACACTCAATTAAAACGTATCTGAAGGCAAGAATGGCTCTAATAGGAAAGCACACTTGAATGGGGGCCATCCTTTTCGGGGCCCTGTTGGTGATCCTATCCATGGCAGTAGGAGACGCTTTCTCTCCCCGGACCCCTGTGGGAGGGTCACCTTGCAATCTGGCCAGTTATACTTCTCAAATACAGGCTGGTAGTCCTCCACGGCGCCATCACTGATGAGCATGATGGCCTGGTTGCAGAGGCTTCCTTGCTTGGCCTCTTGGAACTGTGTAGGGAAAGGGCGTGCCCATGACCACAGGCGAAGCCTGACTCCTCCACCTGCCCCCTTCCTCCTCCACCTGCCTCCTTCCTTCCTCCTCCACTTTCCCCCTTCCATCCTCCTTCACCTGCCCCCTGCCTCTTCCACCTGCCTCCTTCCTCCTCCACCTGCCCCCTTCCTCCTCCACCTGCCCCCTTCCTCTTCCACCTGTCCCCCTTCCTCTTCCACCTGCCCCCTTCCTCTTCCACCTGCCCCCCTTCCTCTTCCACCTGCCCCTTTCCTCTTCTACCTGCCACTTCCTCCTCCACCTGCCTCCTGCCTCCTCCACCATCCCCCTGCCTCCTCCACCTGCCCCCTTCCTCCTCCACCTGTCCCCTTTCTCTTCCACCTGCCCCCTTCTTCCTCCACCTGTCCCCTGCCTCCTCCACCTGCCCCCTGCCTCCTCCACCTGCCCCCTTCCTCTTCCACCTGCCCCCTTCCTCCTCCACCTGCCCCCTTCTCCTCCACCTGCCCCCTGCCTCCTCCACCTGCCCCATTCCTCTTCCACCTGCCCCCTTCCTCTTCCACCTGCCCCCTTCCTCTTCCACCTGCCCCCTTCCTCTTCCACCTGCCACTTCCTCCTCCACCTGCCCCCTGCCTCCTCCACCTGTCCCCTTCCTCTTCCACCTGCCCCCTTCCTCTTCCACCTGCCCCCTTCCTCCTCCACCTGCCCCCTGCCTCCTCCACCTTCCCCATTCCTCTTCCACCTGCCCCCTTCCTCTTCCACCTGCCCCCTTCCTCCTCTACCTGCCCCCTTCCTCTTCCACCTGCCTCCTTCCTCCTCCACCTGTCCCCTTCCTCCTCCACCTGCCCCCTTCCTCTTCCACCTGCCCCCTTCCTCCTCCACCTGTCCCCTTCCTCCTCCACCTGTCCCCTTCCTCCTCCACCTGCTCCCTTCCTCTTCCACCTGCCCCCTTCCTCTTCCACCTGCCCCCTTCCTCCTCCACCTGTCCCCTTCCTCTTCCACCTGCCCCCTTCCTCCTCCACCTGTCCCCTTCCTCCTCCACCTGTCCCCTTCCTCCTCCACCTGTCCCCTTCCTCCTCCACCTGCCCCCTTCCTCTTTCACCTGCTCCCTTCCTCTTCCACCTTCCCCCTTCCTCTTCCACCTGCCACTTCCTCCTCCACCTGTCCCCTTCCTCTTCCACCTGCCCCCTTCCTCCTCCACCTGCCCCTTGCCTCCTCCATCGTCCCCCTTCCTCCTCCACCTGCCCCCTTCCTCTTTCACATGCCCCCTTCCTCTTTCACCTGCCCCCTTCCTCCTCCACCTGCCCCTGCCTCCTCCACCTGCCCCTTGCCTCCTCCATCTTCCCCCTTCCTCTTCCACCTGCCTCCTGCCTCCTCCACCTGCCCCCTGTCTCCAAGTCCTCCCCTCCCAGGCCTTATTACAGCAGGCACCTGCTTCAGGATCTCGAAGGCTTCTCTCAGGGCTTGGTCCACGACCCCCACACCTTTGACCACCAGCTCCTCCACCAGCAGTTTGAAATGCTGTCATGGGTGAGATGTTAGAGGAGGATCAAGGCGTTGATGCACCAGGGGAGCTTCATGTTTGGTGTTAGTTTAGTTTAGGAGGCTGTTTAGCGCCATCCACAAGGACATGATTGCAGGGCCTGCGTCTCCATGATGCATCTAAGTTCACAGACTGGTCCTCTACAAGAGGTGTTTCTGAAATGCCCCCAAGATAAACTGAGAGAGGGTGAATGACTTGGTACAAATCGGTGGTCATTACTGGCAGGAAATGCCAAGTGTGAAGCTAAGTGCAGGTGGGGGAACAGTCCTGGGATGGCGGCAGAATAACCTGGGCTCCCAGACCACAGCCCGCAGCCTGCAGCCCGCAACCCAGGGGTGTGCACTTCACAGCAGAAGCTGTGAAGAGCCCAGGGCAGAGGCCCGGCTTCAAAGGAACTCAAAGCCCAATTCCCCCATCACAGAGGAAGGAATCTGTGATGTGCAAAAGCCCCCTTTAAGAAATTATTGCCATGTCCTCTCCTCCTAGGTCTTTTACCAGGGAAAAGGATAACACTCACTGGTTCTAAATTTGTCCTCCTTGCAGGGAAACCTCTCATGAACACCGACATAAGAGAAAGGTCCACGTGGGAGGCAAAAAGGGAAACTGAGTCTCACATAATCCGCAGGATGAAAAAGAAGTCCTGAATAAGCAAGCTTCCCTTTGATATGAGGTCTCTCTCTGCTCATGGTTTGCTCTGATAAGTAGCAGTGTGTTTACAGGGCGGCTCCCTGGGTCGTTTCCATGGGTAATGTGCTCTGCTCTCATTCTGGGTGCCATGGGAATAAGCAAAAGGAGCCACAGACACAGTCTACAGAGGGAGCCGCCCACCGTCCTGTGGAAGTGCCAGGCCACAGCGGACACTCACCTCGCGATTGTCTCGGTCCGCCTGGACGAGGATCCCTTTAAAGCAAGGCTCGATGTAATGGACGTAGTCATTGTACTGCAGTTGCAGTGAGTCGAAGGGAATGAGGGGAGAATAAACAGCGTCAGTTTGCAAAGTCCAGGCCCAGCAAAGATGCTCACACAGGTCACAGGATGGTCAGGGGTGGTGGGTCACCTTGGCACCTGTGTATGATTTCTAGAGCAAGTAAGAGCTATTCTAGAACAGGGAGGCACATTTACCGCAATGATATTAACAAAATCATTCTCCCCCAGGGTGTCCAGGATGGTGGTGATGGTGTGCTTGGCAATAGTCATCCTCAGCCCCTTCATGCTGCCACTCACGTCCACCAAAATCACTATGTCCTTGGGAGAAGTAGCAGCTTGAATGTACCTGCAGAAGAAAGAAAGGGACAGGCCCAAGATGGGAAAACCAAGGCCAGAACCAGTACCTGACCAAGGTGTCTGCAGTTACTTCTATTCTGATGCTGGCTCAAGCCCACCCAAAGTTCAGGGCAACCCATCCATCCCAGGTTTTACATGTTTCATAAACACTAGACAGTTCTGAAGCCATCTGGGCTGGCGGTGGTTGGGAATGTGCCCACCTAATGGGCCAAGTCAAGCCCTGGAGGTAACCCTTGTCACTTTTGATTTAGACCAGCCAGGGTCCCTGAGGGGCTGGCAGCAGAAAGGCAGAGAGCTGGGCTTCGGATTCTGTTACAAACTTGTCAAAAATAGGGCGTTCAAGGAGAGTAGGGCCTAACAAAGGGTCGATGTGGAGACAGCTCAGCATCCTGGAAGGAGGTTTAGGTTGGGAAAGACCAATGTGATTGGTCCTGGAGAAAAGCAGCTGTGGAGGGAAGGGAGGACTGTAACTGGCACTCTTCCTGCTCTTGTGTTGGGTTAGGGTTCTACACACCCAAGGCCCTTGAGTGGTGATGGAGGAGGGGGCGGGAGTGGAGGAGGATGAGGCAAAACCCAAAAGCTAGAGATAAATGCCCGGGCTGCAGACCTCTGCCCCATGGGCTCTTACCAGCCACGGTTTCGGCAGTCGAAGGTAACGACTCCATTCTCATCAGGGGTCCATTTTATACCTGGGGGAATGAAGACCGGTTCTTTTACTAGCTTGATGAGGCTGCCCCAGATCCCGGCTGGCTGTGGATCTGCAGGATGGCCATGATCCCCAGGACAGAACAGCTTTGGACCCACGGAGCAGAGTGGGGATCAATGGGACATGCCCTGTAAACTGAGACAGGTGACAAGGAAACATCTACCAGCCAAACTGCCCAGATGCAGAGCTGGGAGTAATTTCAAAGGTAGGTCCACATAGGTGGTACCTCGAACTCATTTGTGAGATGAAGCCTCATATCAACTAGTGGAAGGGGAAATTTTGGAGAGGTGTGACTTAAACATCCATTACCATCCAGAGAACACTGACATGATCCACAATAGAATCTCGATTTACAAGACTTTATAATTGGGAATAGTGGGTTTAAAACAAGAAGATTAAAAATAACAGGTGAAACTGTAATATGTTGTGATTTGGATAGAAAAAAAATGATGGTGGAAGTATCGTAAATGTCTAGAAGCTCCAAGGGCCCTTCCTACTCCACAGTGGTTAGATTTCGGATGACATGCACCCTTTGAGGGACTGCTGGCCTCTCAAAGGTAGGAGAGGTTTTCAGAGACCATGCTCTCAAAACCAAACAAATGAGAACAGAGCCCCAGGAGTGAGGTGTATGTGTGAGGTCAGCCAGCAGCCAAAGCCTTGAAGGTGGGAAGCAGAGCTGTGGCAGTGTGGTGTGATGGGAGCTTGAGTACCACCAGTCTGAGTACCACCTAGTCTTGCAGGCAGCCATGGGAGGTGGGCTTTCCTGAGGCCACATTCTTATAGCAGCATGGTCGTGGGGAATTTGATCCTTAGAACAGCAATGAGGGGGAGAAGCTGAGTCTGAGGTTATTGGCTCTTGACCAAAATCTTGAAAGAGGACTTTGGAGGTCGTGGACGAGGGTACCCTCAAGTCCAAGCAGAAACAGAAGCAAATTTTCTTGTGGATTCCCAACCCAGGTCCACTGGAGTTCCAACCTGACAAGCAGCATGCCCTCACAAGCAAAGATAGCCAAATACATACGGAGCAGACCCGTTAGTAGGACGCAGCAGACTCAAGAGCTGCCTCAAGAGCTGGATTTGGCTTCTCAGGAATTACAGGTGTTGGAATGGCCAAATACCAAACACAAACTAGGTATGTATGAGCAGAACACACAATACAAAGAATATATAAGAAATAATCAGGAAGGAAGAAACAGTCTTGCAAATATGAAACTTTCAGAGGTGAAAAAATTTTCAGGTTGAAAAAATAAATTAAATGGATAGTGCATGATACACAGGTAAAAAGAAAATGCACACATTTGTGGATGTATCTAGAGGCTGGAATGAGAAGGTCTAATATACATCTGACCTGAGTCACAGAAAGAGAAAGGGGAGAGCATGGAAGAAAGGTGATAGTGAAAGAGACGATACTGGCAAATATTCTAGAACTGATAAAAACTGCAACTCCACAGATCCAGGAAGCACGGTGTATCCTAAACAGGATGAATAAAAAGATATCCACATACAGACACACAGTAGTGGAACTGCAGAACTGCAAAGCAAATAAATAAGTAGACAAATACCGTGAAGGCAGCCGGGGTCTTCCCAACATCAATAGAAGCCAGAAGACAGTGGATAAACAGTTTTAAGATGTAGAGAAATGAATTATTAATTTAGAATTGCATTGTCAGCAAAACTAGCATTCAAGAATGAGGATAAAAGGAAACATTTGTAGATAAACACCAGCGAAAGCAGCTTATACTGAGGGCTCCGCTGTAAGGAACTTCTGGAGGATTTACTTTAAGAAGGAGAATGATCCTGTAATGACATCTTGACATTCCTGAAGAAATGGTGAACAAATAAAATGGCAAGTAGGTCATTAATTCCAAGTAAGCAATGCTTATATCAAATAACAGCACTTGTGTGTCTGATTTGTGGGTATGAAAAATTTGAAATATTGACAATAGAATGAATGTTTAGAAGAAAGAGATGGAAGCACAAATGCTCTAACGGCCTTTGTTGACTGAGAGGAGAGCAAAAATGTTATTTAATTTTAATTTTTTATTTTTAGAGATGGGATCTTGCTATATTGCCCAGGATGGTCCTGAACTCCTGGGCAGGGAATCCTCCTGCCTCAGCCTCCCAAGTAGCTGGAACTATAGGTGCAAGCCAGGTTCTCAACTTAATTTTAAAATGTTGTTGTGCTCAATATGCCTGATAAGATTTCAGGGTAATTACTGAAAGATTAAAAACAGGGGGACAAATTCTAAACTGCTAGAAAGAAAAAGGTAATATTGGGGAAATTTATTTTTTAAATGTTAATCATTTCAAAAGGAAAAAAGGAGAAGAAGCAAATATAAAAATGCCAGGACAAGTAAAAATTTTAAAACTAAGATAATAGGCTTCAAGATGGCTGACTAGAGGCATCTGGTGCTTTCCTCCTCCACAAAGAAGAACAAAAATAGCAGGTAGATAATCACACTTTGAATAGATCATCCAAGAGCGAAGACTGGAATTCAACAGAGAAGTGACAGGAAACACCTAAATCAAGGGAGTAGATGGAAGCAAGGCACCCTGCTTGGCCAGGACTGGCTGGGAGCCTGTCCAGGCTCCTCAGTGCAATGAAAGGGTAAGTCAGAGACCCCCAGAAGTCTACATTCTCTCCATGGACTCCTGCAATCCTAGCCATGGGAGGGCCTCTAGACTATAGTAGGCCTTAAGACTGACAGGGAGAGCTTCCTGTAGCCTGGGTGAGGGCATTGCTCCAGAGAGGAAGCTCACACTGGATCCCACACACCCCCAGATCCCTAAGCAGCTGCAACACAGCACGATTTTCAGAGCCCAGACTGCATCCTGCCTGGGCGCCCAACAGCTTCTTCATCTTCATATCCCTGGAAACCCACTGACATTTCCTTCCCACAGCCACCGCCATGGCTGGATGCTGCCACCGGGGCTGAAGTGTAAGCTATTGGCAATAACCCCACTGCCCTAGGCAGTGAAACCACAACAAATTTTTATGCACCCTGAAGACAAAATCCCCTATGTGCAGCCATTGCACTGTGGGCTGCTGGCAACAGGGCTGAAACACAAGTGAAGCAAGCACTCCCTAGCCGCCTACATCTGGCTGCTGCCACTGAAAGCAACCTCACCCTCCTTAATAGTGTGGCTGCAGCACAGCCACTGCTGTCCCAATCTGAGCATTCCACCAGGGGCCAAGGGATCACCCCACACTTGCCTACCACAGCCAGTGTCTGCATATGCCAGCAGAGGGCTTGGGGACAGGTCCACCTGACCTGGCTCTGTGTTCCCCCCACCCAGTGCCAGTACCTTGTCTGGGGCCAGAGAAGAGCCCAGCCCACTCCATCACCATTGGCACCTGAGAACTTCTCCCAGGGTCCTGAGTTCAGAGCCACTCAACCTCTTGCTACCACCACAGGTAGCACCCACCCTTACATGCCACCTGCAGGCCAGGGGAATGAACTGCCAAGCTCATTGCAGCCACTGCCAAAAGCAGCACAGACCACTTAGGAGGCAGAGGGTTTCCCCACCACTTCTTCTGCTGTCACCCTTGCCACACCCACTTCTCTGGGCCCTGAAATCCTGTCCACCACTACCACTACTGTCACCTGAACAAGTCACCTGGAGTCCCAAGAATTGACCTATCTGGACCACTAACACCAGTGCCAGTATACACCTCCCTGGGACCTAAGGACATGCATGCTCAGCCCACTGCCACCACTGAGGCCGAAGGACAGGATCACCTGGCATCCTTGTCCCCAGAAAAACTTCACCATAGCCTCCACTAACAATAGCACCCTAAGCCACTGAGGAAATCACAGATACCGCAGATGCTGTTTATAGCCAAAGGAATCATATGGAGACTGCACTACTGCATGCATCAAGGATCAAAGTCAAAATGTCCTACCCAACCAACACCATAGATATAATAGCTTTAGGAAAAAGTCCTCCCATATAAAAGCAAATTTTTTAAATGGGAAGATGCAACTATTACACCAGATGCACAGATATCAATGTAAGAACACAAGAAATATGAAAAAGAAAGAAAAGTTGACACCCCCAAGGAACACAATAATTCTTCAGCAACAGATTACAATCAAAAAGAAACTTATAAAATACCACAAATGAATTCAAAATAATATTAAAGAAGCTCAGTGAGATACAAGAGAATACAGAAAAGCAATGCAAAGGAATAAAAAAAGACCTCAGGATGTGAATGAGAAATTTACTAAGAAGATAGATAAAATTACAAAGAACCAAACAGAAATTCTGAAACCGAAGAATTTATTAAATGAAATACAAAATACATTTGTAAACATTAACAATAGACTAGATCAAGTAGAAGAAATAATTTCAGAACTTGAAGATAGGTATTTGGAAATAGTCAGACAAAAAATTTTTTTCAAAAAAGAATGTACAAAGCCTATGTGACATATGTGACATCATTAAGAGGCCAAATATTCACATTTTTGGTGTCCCATAAGTCAAAAAGAAACAAAAAGGATAGAAAACCTATTTAACAAAATACTAGCTGGAAACTTTCCAAGCCTAGCAAGAAATTACAACATCAAGATACAGGAACCTCATAGATCTCCCAACAGATATAATTTTAAAAGTTCTTCTTCACAGTACATTGTAGTCAAACTGTAAAAAGTTAAGGACAAAGAGAGAATTCTAAAAACAGCAAGGGAAAATTGTCTAGTTACTTACAAGAGAACTTCCATGAGACTAGCAGTGGATTTCTCAGCAGAAACCTTACAGGTCAGGAGAAAGTGAGATGATATATTTAAATTTATGGGAAAAGGAAAAAAAACCTGCTAGTCAAGGATACTATACCCAGCAAAATTATCCCTTATAAGCAAAAGAGAAGTAAAGTATTTCCCAGATAAGCAAAAGCTGAGGGAATTAGTCACCACTAGACCTGCTCTACAAGAAATTCTTGAATTGTCCTGAAAAAGAAAGGACAACATTTACCATCATGAAAACACATGAAAGTATAAAATTCACCGGCAGAGCAAACACAAATAAAGAAGAGAAAGGACTCAAATATTACCACTACAGAAAACTACCAAACCACAATGATAAACAATAAGAGAAAAAGAAAGGAACAAAGAATATCCAAAATAGCCAGAAATCAATTAATACAATGACAGGAATAGCTCTCACATATTGATAATAACCTTGAATGTAAGTAGATTAAACTTTCCATTTAAAAGGTATAGACTGGCTGAGTGGTTTAAAAAAATATGAACCAACTATATGCTGCCTACAAGAAACTTATCTCACCTGTAAAGACATATACAGAGTGAAAGGGAAGAAAAAATATATTCCATGCAAACAGAAACCAACAGCAAACAGAGTAGCTATACTTATATCAGATAAAACAAACTTAAAGTCAAAAACAGATCTAGAAAAAAGAGATGAAGAAGGTCATTATATAATGACAAAGGGATCAAATTAGCAAGAGTATATAACAATTCTAAATATATATGCACCCAACACTGGAACACCCAGATATATGTGGCAAATATTATTAGATCTAAAGGGAGAGATAGACTCCAATACAATAATAGTTGTAATGTCAGCAACTCACTCTCAGCATTGTGTACATCATAATAGATGATAGGCACCTGCTTGTCTCTGTGAATTTGACTACTCTAGGTACTTTATACAAGTGGAACCATATAGTATTTGTCATTTTATGACTGGCTTAATTTGATTAGTAGAATGTCCTTAAGGTTCATCCATATTGTAGCCTGTGACAAAATTTCCTTCCCTTTTAAATTAACAAAAAATTGAATTTAAACTGCACATTTGACTAAATGGACCTAGCAGGCATTTACAGAACATTTTATCTGACAACCACAGAATGAACATTATTCTCACCAGTTCATGAAACATTCTCCAGGACAGACCATATTTTAGGACATAAAACAAGCCTCAGTAAATTTAAAATAATTGAAACAATTTTCAGTATCTTGTCAGACTACAATAGAATAAAACTAGAAATCAATAACTAGAGAAATTTTAGAAACTATTCAAATACATGAAAATTAAGCAACATGCTTCTGAATGACCAATGGGTCAAGGAAAAAATTAAGGAGGAAATTTAAAAATTACTTGAAACAAATGAAAATTGAAATATAATATACCAAAACTTATGGGATACAGTAAAAGCAGTATAAAGAGGAGAGTTTGTAGCAATAAGTGCTTACATCAAAAAGTAGAAAGATTTCAAAGAAATATTTTAATAATGCACCTCAAGGAAATATAAAAGTGAGAACAAACCAAACCTAAAATTAGTGAATGGAAAAAAATAATAAATACCAGAACTGAAACAAACAAAACAGAGACTAAAATAATACCAAGGATGAACAAAAGGAAAAGCTGATTTTTTTAAAAAGATAAAATCAGTAAACTGCTAGCTAGATTAACCAAGAACCCCAAAGAGAGAGGACCCAAATGAACAAAATTAGAAACGAAAAAGGATACATTACAATGAATACCACAGAAATAAAAAGATCATTAGAGACCATTATGAGCAACTATACGTTATGACAAACTGGAAACCTAGGGAAATGGATAAATTCCTGGACACATACAAGCTACTAAGATTGAATTGGAATAAATAGATAACCTGAACAGACCAATAATACATAATGAAATTGCAACAGTAATCAAAAGGAAAGTCTACGACCAGATAGGAAAGCCTCCCAACAAAGGAAAGTCTAGGACCAGATAGACTCACTGTCAAATTGTAATCGAGCTTTCAAATAACTAACACCAATTCTCCTCAAGTTATTCCAAAGTATTGGAGAGGATGGAATTCTCCCTAACTCATTCTGTGATGCCAGCATTACTCTGATATCAAAACCAGGTAAAGATAGAATAACAACAAAAGAAAACTACAGGCCAATATCTCTGATGACCATAGATGCAAAAAAACTCAACAAAATACTAGCAAGCCAAATCCAACAGCACATCAAAAAGATAATATGCCATGATCAAGTGGGATCATGGATTACCAGGGATGCAAGGATGGTTCAACATACACAGATCAATAAAAGTGATACATCACACCAAAAGAATTAAAGATAACCATATGATCATCTTCATGAAGAAAAAGCACTTGATAAAATTCGGCATTACTTTATGATTAGAAACTTGCAGCAAACTAGGCATAGAAGGAAAATACCTCAACATAATAAAGGCTGTATATGACAAACCCCCAGGTAACATCATACTGAATGGGGAAAGCCAAAAGCCTTTCCTTTGAGAACTGTAACAAAACCAAGATGCCCACTTTCATCCCTCCTATTTACATAGTATTGGAAATCCTAGCTAGAGCAATAGGCAAGAGAAAGAAACAAAAAGCATCCACATTGGAAAAGAGGAAGTCAAACTATCTTTCTTTGCAGATGACATAATCTTATATCCAGGAACTCCTAAAGACACAACCAATAAACCCTTAGATCTGATCAATGCATTTAGTACAGTTTCAGGATAAAAACATCAACATATTAAACTCAGTAGTGTTTCTATACACTAATAACGAACTACCTGAGACAGAAATTAAGAAGGTAATCTCATTTACAGTAACTACCAAAAAAGTACCTAGAAATAAATTTAACCAAGGAGGTGAAAGACCCACATAAGGAAAGCTACAAAACTGATGGAAAAAAAAAATTGAAGAGGACACAAATGAAAAGACATGTTTATGGACTGGGAGAATTAATATCATTAAAATGACCATACTGTCCAAAGCAATCTACAGATTTAACACAATAATTATCAATATACCAATGCCATTTTTCACAGAAGTAGAAAAAATCCTAAAATTCATATGGAACCAAAAAAAAAAAAAGCTGGAATAACTAAAGCAATTCTGAGTAAAAACAAAAGTATAAACAAAACCACAAAGCGATGCTGGAAGCATCACACTAACTGATTTCAAAATATGTTATAAGGTTATAGTAACCTGAGCAGCATGATATTGGTATAAAAACAGACACATAAACCAATGGATGGAATAGAGAACCCAGAAATAAATCCATATATTTACAGCCAGCTAATTTTTATTAAAAAATTAATTAATTAGTTTTTAGAGGCAGGATCTTGCTCTGCCACCCAGGCTGGAGTGCAGTGGCATGATTGCGGCTCACTGCAGTCTTGAACTCTTAGATTCAAGCAATCCTCCCACCTCAGCCTTCCAAATAGCTAAGACTATAGCCATGCACCACCACACCTGGCTAAATTTTTAACTTTTTTTGTATAGATCAGGGTCTCACTATGTTGCCCAGGCTGGCCTCAAACTCATGGCCTCACGTGATCAACCTTGATTTCCTAAAGTGATAACGATTACAAGTGTGAGCCACCATGCCTGGCCTTAAGCCAGCTAATTTTCAACAAAGGCACCAAGAACATACAACAAGAAAAGAATAACTTGTTCAATAAATGGTGCTGGGAAAATTGGATTTCCATATGCACAAGAATAAAACTGGATTTCTATCTCTCATGATTTACAAAAACCATCTCAAAATGGATTAAAAACCTTTTAAATGTAAGACCCCAAACTATAAAGCTACTAGAAGAAAACATAGGGGAAATATTTAAGGACATTGGTCTCTACAGAAATTTTATGGATAAGACCTCAAAAGCACAGGCAACAAAAACAAAATAAACAAATGGGACTCAGTTAAACGAAAACACCTCTGCACAGCAAAGGAAACAATCTACAATGAAGAGAACCTGTTGAACTAGAGAAAATATTTGCAAACTATTCATCTAACAAGACACTAATATCCAGACTATCTAAGAAACTCAAACAACTCAACAGTAAAAACAAAACAAATAATCCCATTAAAATGTGGGCAAAGGAAATGAACAGACATTTCTCAAAAGAAGACATACACGTGGCCAACAGATACATAAAAAATGCTCAATATCACGAATCACAAGGGAAATGCAAATTAATATCACAAAGATATATCATCTCACCCCAGTTAGAATAGCTATTAATAAACACACACACACACACACACACACACACACGCACACACCAGATGCTAGCAAGGATTCAGATAAAAAGAAACTCATACACCATTGGTGGGAATGTAAATTAGTATAGCCACTATGGAAAACAATATGGTGATTTCTCAAAAAAACTAAAACTAGAACTGCCATATGATGCCACTACCTGGAATGTATCCAAAGAAAAAGAAATCTATGTATCAAAGGTATAGCTGAACATGCATGTTTATCACGGCACTATTCACAATAGCAAAAATGCAAAATCAACCTAAGCGTCCATCAAAAGATGAATAAAGGAGATGTGGCATACACACACAATGGAATACTATCTGGCCATAAAAATGAAATGGCATTCGCAGCAACATGGATGAACTGGAGGTCATTATGTTACGTGAACCAAGCCAGGCACAGAATGACAAACACTGGGCCAGGAGCAGTGGCTCATGCCTGTAATCCAAGCACTTTGGAAAGCTGAGGCAGGAGGATCACTTGAGGCCAGGAGTTCAAGGCAAGCATTACATGTTATCATTTATATGTAGGAGCTAAAAAAGTTGATCTTATTGAGGTAGAGAATAGAATGATAGATAGCAGGGAAATGTGTGTGGGTGGAGGAGGAAGAAAGAGAGGAAGGTTAATGGGGACAAACATACAATTAGAAGGAATGAGCGCTAATATTTGAGAGCAGAGTAGGATGACTATAATTAGCACTGTATTGTATATGTCCCAATAGTTGAGGAGAGGACTCGAAATGTTCCCAACACATAGAAATGATAAATGCTTGAGGTGATGGACATCCCAAATACCCTGATGTGATCGCTACGCATTCTATGCATGTAACAAAATATCATGTTTCCCATAAATATGTACATGTATTAGGTATCAGTAAAAATAAGATGATAACACATTCGAATATACCAATGTTTACAATAAACGCAAATATGCTTAACTTGCTAAGTAAGAAAAGAGATTGCCAGTTTGGATAAAAATTTTAAAGCTATAAACTATTAGATCCAGACCACCCTGTCTAACATGGTGAAACCCCATCTCTACTAAAAATACAAAAAATAGCCGGGCATGGTGACGTGCACCTGTAGTCCCAGCTACTTGGGAGGTTGAGGCAGGAGAATTGCTTTAACCCGGGTTGCAGTGAGCCGAGATCGTGCTACTGCACTCTAGCCTGGTGCCTGGCGACGGAGCAAGACTTTGTCTCAAAAAAAAAAAAAAAAAAAAGAGCCAAGAACTTGAACAGATATTGCTCAAAGATGAGCAAATGGCCAATAAGCATATGAAAAGATGTTCAAAGTCATTAATCATTAGGGGTATGCCAATCAAAATCGCAATGAGATACTACCTCATACCCATTAGGATGGCTACTACCAAGAAAATGAAAAAAAAAAAAAAAGAAAACTCCAGAAAATAACAAGCTGGCAAAGATTTAGAAAAGTTGGAACTCTTGTGACAGAGGCTGCATCATTTTACATTCCCACAACTCTGTGTGTGTGTGTGTGTGTGTGTGTGTACAAATATATGTATACACACAAAATGAAATATTATTCAGCCTCAAAAAGGAAGGAAATTCTGTCATATGCTATAAAATGGATGGACCTTAAGGGCATTATGCTAAGTGAAGTAACCCTATCACAAAATGACAAATCTTGTATGTTTCTACTTATGTGATAGACATGCAGTAGTCAAATTCATAGAGATGGGCATAGAATGAGGGTGCCAGAGGCTTGGGGGGAGGAGGGAATGGAGAGTTATTGTTTCATAAGTATAAAGTTTTGCAAGATGAAAAGAGTTTTGGAGATCGATGGTGGTGATTGCCGCACAGCAATGAGAACGCACCCATCATCAGTGATACTTTTAAGAAGTGCACTTAAAATGGTTAAGATAGTAAATTTTATGTTATATCTATTTTGCCTCAAATAAAAATAAAATGTAAAAAACCTCACTACTAATCAAAACTTGTAAGATGCAGCAAAAACAGAGCTTCTAGTGGCAGCGTGTAGACCTGACACTTATTTTAGAAACACGGGCAGGCTGAAACCTAAAGCTGAGTGTCTTATTTAAGACATCAGGAGGAGGAACAAAATAAACACAAAGAAAGGGAAAGGAGAACGTAAGAAAGAGCTTCAATAACAATAGAGAAATTGTTAAGAGTGGTCAACACAGACAAAAGATGATTCCTGACAAGACTAACAAAATAATCTACGGGGAATGAAAAAGAAAAAAAATGCATCATATTATACATTAAAAGGGGCACAATGACAGATACAGCAGAGACTTAAAAGGTGATAATAAGAGAATAATAATAGATTCATATAAATAAATTTGAAAAGTCAGATAAAATGGATGGATTCTAAATAAAAGTACTTCAAATTTTAAGAAAGAGAAAGCCATACTATCATTACAAGTGACCAATAAATTAAAGCAGTAATCTTATCTTCCCATAAGAAAACATCAGGCCTATACACTTTATAGATGAAATCTATCAGGCATTCAAGGAAAAGACAATTCGGATCTTATTCAAATACTTCCAGAAACCAGAAAAAGAGGAACTACTTCCAAATATATTCCGTGAAGCTAGTATGATTTTGAAAACCTGACAAGGATAGCAAAGGAATGAAAAATTATAGGACCATTTCACCTTTATAGGTGTACCTTTATATCTGTATTTATATACAGATGCAAAAAATCCTAAACAAAATATTAATAAACCAAATCTGACAATGTATAAAAGGATACTGTAATCAAGTTAGGTTTCTCATCGAAATGCAAGGATTAGTTAACATTAGAAAATTCAGTAGCTAAGTAGGCAGCAGACAATATGCATTTCATGAAAGAGGATATACATACAGCTAATAACTTATAAAGAAATGCTCAACTTCATGAGTGAGCAGGGAAATGCAATGCTAGACCACTAAGAAATACTCTTTTACACTAAAAAATTCTTAACAAAAAATTGTTTTTTTGAGACAGGGTCTTGGTCTGTCACTCAGTCTGGAGTGCCGTGGCATGATCACAGCTCACTGCAGCCTCAAACTCTTGGGCTCAAGTGATCCTCCCACCTCAGCCTCCTGCATCGCACCATAGGTGCACACCACCATGACTAGCTAATTTTCATTAAAAAAAATTTTTTTAGCAGAGATGAGGTCTCACTATGTTGCCCAGCTGGTCTTGAATTCCTGGGATCAAGCAATCCTCTTGCCTTGGCCTCCCAAAGTGCTGGGATTACAGGTGTGAGTCACTGCACCAGGCAAACAAAAAAAGCTTAAGTTTAACAACATTCAGAGTTAGAGAAATTGTGCATCAATGGGACCTCTTATTCATTGCTTGTGGGAACGTAATTGGTGTGAGTATTTTGGAAAACAATTTGGAATTTTCTTTTCAAAGTTGAATGCCTGCATATCCTAGGGCCTAGCCATTCCATTCCTAGTTATATACCTAAGAGAAACTTTGGTAGTAAGTCTCAGGAGACATGTGTAAGAATGCTCATAACAACACTGTTCACAAAAGTAAAAGACAAAAACGAAAAAACCCTGATGGCATGAAGAGGATGGATAAACTGTGATATATTTATCCCGAAGAATATGTGACAACATGAATCTTGGTAGCACAGTGCTCAATGGAAAAGCAAGTTCTAAAAGTCTATACACTAAACCAGTTTTATAAATCTCAACAACAACAACATTAGCAAACAACAAAAACAAAGCAAAGAGCAGATTCTGGGAAGACGGTGGAGTAGGAAGCACCAGGAATCTATATCCCCACCTGGACAACGGCTGTATTGGTAGAGTCTGTTTGATGTAACTATTTTGGAACTCTGCAGTCTGTTAAAGATTTGCAACTTCCAGTGGAAGTCTTGGATGGTAAATTGCAGTCAATTTCTGTTTATTTCAGCTTTTAGCACAGTAGCAGCTACCCATGCTCCAGTCCTGTGCTGGACTGGTGTGCATGTGCCCTTGGAGCAGTTCACATAGCTTGCAGGAGCCAGGGTGAGCAAAAAGGATCCCGTCCTCCAAGTATTGAGGTTCTGTGCTCTGATTACTGATTGCAGCTTCTGATCACAAAAGTGCAAATAAAGACGTGGCTGGCATTGTTGTTTTACTTCCTCCCATTGTTGCAAACTCCTCTTCCTCTGACTGAAGTTACTTTCAGGATATTTAAAGGACCCGTGATAATTTTTCCCCTTCATTTTCTTCTTTTGTGAGCCAGACATTAAAAACTAAGACATTCGAAAACAACTGTATATGGGGGGAAATTAGACAGTAATCATGCATATCCAGAATAAGACTTAGAAAAGAACTGAGAAGACCTTAAGTTTACACCTCAGGCTGAGCCTCAGCACAGAGGCAGCCTACAACAACTTTTAAAAAATAGCAAAACAGAGCTGGGCGCAGTGGCTCACACCTGTAATCCGAGCACTTTGGGAGGCCAAGGCGGGTGGATCATGAGGTCAGGAGATTGAGACCATCCTGGCCAACATGGCGGAACCCCATATCTACTAAAAATACAAAAAATTAGCTGGGTATGGTGGCACATGCCTGTAGTCCCAGCTACTCAGGAGGCTGAGGCAGGAGAATCACTTGAACCCAGGAGGCAGAGGTTGCAGTGAGCCAAGATCCTGCCTGGCTCCAGCCTGGTGACAGAGTGAGACTCTCTCAAAAACCAACCAAACAAACAAAAACAAAACAGGAAACTCTAGAGAAGGAGGAGAGTATGATTTCCAGAGCTACCATACAAATGTCCAGTTCAAATGTAAATTCAAATGTCCACTTTTTAGCAAAAAAGTACAAGGCATACAAAAAAGGAAAGGGTGACCCATTCAGAGGGAAAAAATAAACCAACAGACATTATCTCTGAAAAGTACTTGATGTTAGATCTACCAAGAAAAGACTTTACAATAACTGTCTTCAAGACGTTTAAAGAACTAAAGCAAGATGTCGAAAATGTCAAGAAATAATACATGAATGAAATAAAAATGTCAGTAAAAAGATGAGAAATCTAAAAAGAAATGTAAAATTATTCTGGAGCTGAAAATCTAGTAACTGAAACTTTAAAATCCACCAGAGGGACTCAAAGGCATATTTGAGAAGGCAGAAGAGAGAATCAGTGAAACTGAAGATAGGACAATGGAAATTATTGAGTTCAAGGGACAGAAAGAAAAAAGCTTAAAGAAAAGTGAACAGAGTCTAAGAAAACTATAGGAAACCATCAAGCTGACCAACATAAGCATTGTGAGAGAGAGAGTCTCAGAAGAAGAGTGACAGAAATTTTGAAGAAATAATGAGAGAATATTTGAAGAAATAATGGCTGAAAACTCCCCAAATGTGATGAAGGACATGAATATAAATATCCAAGAAGCTCAATGAACTCTAAGTAAAATAAACTCAAAGAGATCCACACTGAGACACATCACAATCAAAAAGAAAAAATAAAGAAGGAGTATTAAAAGTAGTACCCGAGAGTGGACTTATCATATACAAGGGACTATAAAATAATCAGTAGATTTCTCATCAGAAATTTTGCAGGCCAGAGTTGGGCTGATATATTCAAAATGCTAAAAGGGAATTTTAAAAAACTCATCAACCAAGAATCCTCTATGTGGCAAAACTATCCTTCAAAAGTGAGAGAGAAATTAAGATATTCCTAGATTTTTAAATGCAGAAAAAGTTCACTGCTAGTAGACCTGCCCTATAAGAAATGCTCAAGGGAGTTCTGCAGGGTGAAATGAAAGGACACTAGACAGTAACTTGAAGCCATATTTCAAGGTCTTTTCATAAAGGAAAATACATGGGCAATTATAAAAGCTAGTATTATTGTAACACTGATTTTAACTTCACTGCTTGTTACTGCATGATTTAAGAGACTAATACATTTTACAAATCCAGTATTAGTCTGAAACCTAGTATTATTGTAACACAAATTTTTGTTTTCTGCATAATTTAGGACACGAATACATTCAAAAGAATTATTAAGACAAGTAGGGAGAGCAAGATGGCTGACTATAAGCCTCCACCAATCATCTTTCCCAAAGAAACACCAAATTTAACAACAATCTGCACACACACACACAAATCTTCATAAGTAGCAAAAATCAAATAAGCAAAACAGTACCTGATTTTAACTTCATATCACTAAAAGAGGCATTGAAGAGGTTATACAAAGGAGTCTTGAATTGCTGATGCCACCCATGCCAAACCCCCCTCAGTGGCTACATGGCACAGAGAGACAATCTGTGTACTTGGGAGAGGGAAGATGGAGTGACTGTGGGACTTTGCATTAGAACTCAGTGCTGTCAACATCAGGCAGAACTCAGATGGTGTCCACAGAGGGAGCATTTAGACAAGGCCTAACTAGATAGGAATCACTCATCCCAGCAGCCGGAACTTTTTGGCAAACCTCACCATCATGGGCTAAAAGTGCCCTGGGGTCCTAAATAAACTTGAAAGCAATCTAGGTCAAAGGGACTGTGACTCCTAGGCAAGTTCTAGTGCTCTGCTGGGCTTGGAGCCAGCGGGCTTGGGGGACACACAACCTAGTGAAATATCAGCTGGGGCAGCCAAGGGAGTGTTTGTGTTACTCCATCCCTAACCCCAGGCAGCATAGCATGGAAGACACTCTTCCTTCCACTTGAGAAAAGGAGAGGGTAAAGAGGACTTTGTCTTGCAACATGGATACCAGCTCAGCCACAGTAGGATAGAGCACTGGGCAGAGTCCTGAGGCCCCCATTCCAGGCCCTAGCTCCTGGATGACATTTCTAGACACACACTGGTCTACAAGGGGACATGCTGCAAGGAAGAATCGGTCCTTGGCAAGATTCATCACCAGCCAACTAAAGAGCCCTTGAGCCTTGAATAATCAGCAGTGGTAATCAGTTGGTACACACTGTGGGCCTTGAATTAGACTCAGACATGCTGGCTTCAAGTGTGACCCAGCACATTCACAGCTGTGGTGGCTATGAGGAGAGACTCCTTCTGCTTGAGAAAAGCAGAGGGAAGAGTAAAGGGGACTCTGTCTTATAGCTTAGGCCTCAGCTTGACCACAGTGGGGTAGAGGATAAAGTGGGCTGGCAGAGTCCCTGATTCCAGGCCTTGGTTCTTGGGCAGCACTTCTGGACCCACCCTGGGCCAAAGGGGAGTCCACTGCCTTGAAGGGTGAGTCCCATAAGCTGACTGAAGAGCCTTAAGTGAACGTTGGCAGTAGCCTGGCAGTACTTCCTGTGGGTCTGTAGTGGCAGTGGACATGAGGAGTGACTCTTCTGCCTGGGGAAAGGGGAGGGAAGAGTGGGAAAGACTTTATCTTGTGGTTTGAGTACCAGCTCAGTTGGAGTAGAATAGAGCACCAGGTAGATTTCTAAGGTTTATGACTCCAGGCCCTGGCTCCTGGACTGCATCTCTGGGCCTGCCAGGACCCGGGGACCTTGCTGCCCTGAAGGGAAGGACATAAGCCTGGCTGCTTCACCACCTATTGATCATAGAGCCTTAGGGCCTTGAGTGAACATAGGTGGTAGCCAGGTAGTGGTTACAGTGGGCCTTGGGAGAGACCCCAGTGCTGCACTGGTTTTAGGTCTGAACCAGCATAGTCCCAGAGATGATGGCTACAGGGGTGCTTGCATCACGCCTCTTCCAGCTCCAGGCAGCTCTGCCTGATGATGGAGAGAATTCTTTCAGGTCTTATCTAAGAACACCAAAATGGTACCTCTATGAGTCTACAAGAACCACAGTGCTACTAGGCTTGAGGTATTCGCTAATGCAGATATGGCTGCGGTGACCGAAAACTTAGATCACAGCACTCAAGTCCTTTTGAATAACTAGAAAGCCTCCTCAAGAAGGATGGGTAGAAACATTCGTTCTTCACAGCCCAGACGGTGAAGACTATAATAAATACCTAACTCTCCAATGCCCAGACACTGAAGAGCATCCACAAGCCTCAAGACCATCCAGGAAAACCTGATCTCACCAAACAAATTAAATAAGCCACCAGAGAGCAATCTGAGAGAGAGAGAGAGAGAGACAGAGACAGACAGACAGAGAGAGAGACACACAGAGAGAGAGAGAGAGACAGAGAGAGAGAGAGAGACAGAGAGAGAGAGACAGAGAGAGAGAGAGAGAGAGAGAGAGAGAGAGAGGTGACTTTTCAGACAGAGAATTAAAAATAGATGTTTTTAGAATATGCAAAGAAATTCAAGGTAATACAGAGAAGAAATTCCAAATCTTATCAGATAAATTTAACAAAGAAATTGAGATAATTGAAAAGAATGAAGCAGAAATTTTGGAGTTGAAAAATGAAACAGAGGCAGGGTGCTGTGGCTCACACCTGTGATCCCAGCACTTTGAGAGGCAGAGGTGGGCAGATTACTTGAGGTCAGGAGTTTGAGACCAGCCTGGCCAACATGATGAAAATCTGTCACTACTAAAAAAATACAAAAAGTAGCCAGTGTGGTGGCATGCACCTGAAGTCCCAGTAACTTACTTGGGAGGCTAAGGCAGGATAATTGTTTGAACTAGGAGGCAGAGGTTGCAGTGACCTGAGATCACACCAATGCACTCCAGCCTGGGTAGCAAAGCCTGACTCTGACTCAAAGAGAGAGAGAGAGAGAGAGAGCGAGAGAGAGAGAGAGAGAGAGAGAGAGAGAGAAATGTGACTGATATACTGAAGAATGCATCAGAATCTCTTAACAGCAGAATTGATCAAGCAGAAGAAAGAATTAGTGAGCTTGAAGATAGGTTATTTGAAAACAGGCAGTCAGAGGAGACAAAAAGAAAAAAACTATTGAAAGTGATAAACAAACTCAGTAAAGTTGCAAAAGACAAAGTCCGCAAACAAAAATCATTAGCATTTCTATACACCAATGGCAAACAACCTGAGAAGGAAATCAAGAAAATAATCCCATTTACAATAGCCACAAATAAAATAAAATACCTGGAAATTTACCAAAAAAGTGAAAGATCTCTTACAATGAAAACTATAAAATATTGATGCAAGGAATTGAAGAAGACACACACAAAAATGGAAAGATATTCCATGTTCATGGATTGGAAGAATTAGTATAGCTAAAAAGTCCAGCTGGGCATGGTGGCTCATGCCTGTAATCCAAGCACTTTGGATGCCAAGGTGGGCAGATCACTTGAGGTTGGGAGTTCAAGAAAAAGTCCATACTACCCAAAGCAATCTACATATTCAATGCAATTCCTATCAACATACCAATGACATTCTTCACAGATATAGAAAAAACAATTCAAAAATGTATATAGAACCAAAGAAGACCCAGAATAGCCAAAGCTATCCTGAGCAAAACAAACAAAACTGGAGAAAAACATTACCTGACTTCAAATTATGCTACAGAGCTATAGTAACAAAAACAGCATGGTACTGGCATAGAAACAGACATATAGGCCAACGGAACAGAAGAGAGAACACAGAAATAAATCCATACATCTACAGTGAGCTCATTTTTTTTTTACAAAGGTGCCAAGTACGTACACTGGGGAGAGGACAGTCTTCAATAATGGTGCTGGGGAAATTGGATATTTATATGCAGAAGAATTAAACTAGACTCCTATCTCTTACCATAAGCCAAAATCAAATCAAAATGAATTAAATACTTAAATCTAAGACCTGAAACTATAAAACTACTGAAAGAAAACATTGGGGAAACTCTCCTGGACAATGAACTGGGCAAGGATTTCCTGAGTAATACCCTACAAGGACATGCAACCAAAGCAAAAACTGACAAATGGGATCACATCAAGTTAAGAAGCTTCTGCACAGCAAAAGAAACAATCAATGCACAGAATGGGAGAAAATATTTGCAAACTCCTATCCATCTGACAAGAGATTAATAACCAGAATATATAAAAAGTTCAAACTCTCTGGGGAAAAAAAACTAATAATCTGTTTTTTGTTTGTTTGTTTTTTTAAACAGAGTTTTGCTCTTGTCACCCAGGCTGGAATGCAATGGCGTGATCTCACCTCCCTGCAACCCCTGCCTCCCAAGTTCAAGTGATTCTCCTGCCTCAGCCTCCCAAGTAACTGGGATTACAGACACCCACCACCACACTTCACTATTTTTTTTTCTGTATTTTTAGTAGAGATGGGGTTTCACCATGTTGGCCAGGCTGGTCTTGAACTCCTGACCTCAGATGATCCACCCATCTCAGCCTCACAAAGTGCTGGGATTACAGGCATGAACCACCACTCCTGACCAAGACAGGCAATTACAAATGCTGGCAAGGACGTAGAGAAATACCCACACTCATATACTGTTGGTGAGAATGTAAATTAGTACAACCACTATGGAGAACAGTTTTGAGGTTCCTCAAAAAACTAGAAATAGAGCTACCATATGATCTGGCCATCCCACAGCTAGGTATCTACCAAAAAGAAAGAAAATCAGTATGTTGAAGAAATATCTGCACTCCCATGTTTATTGCAGCACTATTCACAACAGCCAAGATTTGTAAACAATCTAAATGTCCATCAACATTAGATGAATGGATAAAGTAAATTAGTACATGTACCTGATGGAGTACTATTCAGCCATAAAGAGAATGAGATTCTGTCATTTGCAACAACATGAATGGAATCAGAGGTAATTATGTTAAGTGAAATAAGTCAGGCACAGAAAGACAAGCTTCACATCTCACTTATTTGTGGGAACTAAAAATTAAAACAATTGAACCCATGGAGATAAAAATTAGAATAATACCTACCAGAGGCTGGGAAGGGTAGTAATAGGGTTGGGGAGAAGGGGAATGGTTAATGGGTATGAAAAAATAGAAAGAATGGATAAGATCTTCTTTTTGATAGCACAACAGGGTAACTATAGTTAGTAATAATTTAATTGTACATTTTAAAATAACTAAAAGAGCATAATTGGATTGTTTGTAACACAAAGGATAAATGCTTGAGGCAGTGGATCCCCATTTGCCCTGATGTGATTATTACATATTGTATGAATATTTCATATGCCCCATAAATATATACACATACTATATACCCACAAAATTAAAAATTAAAAAACAAGAATTATTAGTTTGTGGTTTTGGGCACACAATGTACAAAGAAGGAATTTTATCCACAATCAAAAGGGGTAGATAAGGAGCTGTAAAGCAGCTGAGTTTTTGTATGTTATTGAAGTTAAGCTGGCACAAATCCAAATTAGAATGTTATAATTTTAAGATATTAAATGTAATCCCACTGGTAACCAGAAATAAAATAACTATAGAATACATATAAGAAGAAATGAGAAAGAAATTTGAGCATTTTCCTATAAAAATCTCTAAACACAAAAGAAGACAGTAATGCAGAAAATGAGGGGGGAAAAGCTTAAGGTATGTAGAAAACAAACAGCAAAATGACAGAAATAATTCCCTCATTAGTAATTACTTTAAATATAAATGGATTAAACTTTTCAGTCAAAACACAGAGATAGGCAGAATGGATAAAAACATAAAGCTAGCAAGCAAAACTTCAGAGCATATTAAAAGGTTTACACACCATAACCAAATAGGACTTATTCCTGGAATGCAAGGATGGTTCAACATATGAAAATTGATCAGTGTAATAATATACACATTAAAATAATGAAGGGAAAAAATTCCATGGCCATTCCAATGGATGCATAAAAAACATTTCACAAAATTCAACATCCTTTCATGACAAAAACACTAAAAAAAACAGCAATAGAATGAAATTGATATAAAAATCATATATGGAAAACCATATCCCAAACATCATACTCTATGGTGAAAGACTAGAAGCTTTTCCTCTATTATCAGAAACAAGACCAGGATGTCCACTTTTGCCACTTCTACTCAACATAGTATTGGAAGTTTTAGCCAGAATGAGTAGGCATAAAAAAGAAATAAATGGCATTCAAACTGGAAAGAAAGAAGTAAAATTATCTCTATTCACAGATGATCTTATATATAGAATGCCCTAAATATTCCACAAGAAACTTTTAGATCTAATAAATAAATTCAGCGAAGTATGAGGAGACAAACTCAATAAACAAAATTAGTTGCATTTCTACACATTAACAATGAGAAATCTGAGAATTATAAAAAACTTCCTATTTACAATAACATCAAAAAGAATAAAATACTTAGGAATTAACTTAACCAAAGAGGTGAAAGACTTGTACAATGAAAACAAAAAAATATTGCTGAAAAAAATTAAGGACAGAAATAATGGAAACATTCCCTATTCATGGACTGGAATATTTAATATTGTTAAGATGTCAGTACTGCGCAAGGTGGTCTATCAAAATCTCAACGAGCAAGAGAAACTCATTCTAAAATTTATATGGAACCTCAAGAAACCCCAAATAGCTGACTTATTTTAATGAGAACCAAAAAGAGGTAGAACTCTTGGAAACTTTGTACTTTGTGTTTTCCATTTTTATTGATGGACTTTATTAAGTTGGCCACTAGCCACAGAGTGGCCTGTGCCATTTTCCGAATTGCTGCTGAATACTCTGGGCAAGTGTGCCTTATTTTTCTAATTGGGACGTAAAGTCCTAACGGTAAAGAATTGTTTTATCCTGCTCTCTATCTCCCAAAGTACTTTTCATGGGACGGGAGCTTCATGTGGGCATTCATTGACTGGTTTCATGATGTTTGATGGTTTCGTTCATTCATTCATTCATTCATTCATTCATTCCACAGCCCTTTATATGTGCATATCATGCAGTGAGAAGGGCTAAAACATGGGCTGGAGATGCTTTGGGATAGGAAGACCAGCCCCATTCACTGGGTACCTGAGTACCAGGGCCCATATTCAATGCCCCTATTGCCCTATTTCTGAGGAAAAATCCCAGAAGGTCATGGAGATGCCACTCCATGTCCTTACCTGGATAGATTCTGAAGAATCCAGTCGCACTGCCAAAATATTGCCAGGTCAACGTCGGATCTCTCTGGAAGTTCTCCACAAAGACAGCATTCAAGGCTTCAGACATGTAGACTCCATTTAAAATATCGGGGTCTGAAGTGTGAGATTATAGAAGATGATGGTCCTTCAGGGCTTCTCAGGAAAATGGTGGGTGTGCCTGATGAATGTGCCTGGTGGGTGTGCCTCATGATTGGGCCTGGTGAGTGTACCTGGTGGGCGCGCCTCATGATGGGGCCTGGTGGGCATGCCTGGTGAGTGTGCCTGGTGAGGGTGCCTAGTGTGCCTGTTGGGTGTGCCTGGTGAGCATGCCTAGTGTGCCTGTTGGGTGTGCCTGGTGGGTGTGCCTGGTGAGGGTGCTGGGTGGGCGTGCCTGATGAGTGTGCTGGGTGGGCGTGCCTGATGAGCGTGCCTGGTGGGTGTGGTAGGTGGGCTTGCCTGGTGAGTGTGCCTGAGCTGAGCACGCCGGCTACCTTTGTTGTACACGTTGGTGGGCAGCTGCACGCTGCTGATGGAGGTGTTCACCCGCAGGTTGCTGAAGTGCGCGTTGGACTCCAGGAGGAACTCAGCGCCCAGCTCCACGAAGTTTCCATTCTCATCCCTCTCGTTGATCAGGACCGAGTTGTAGTAGTCGAACTGCGGTGGACGAGTGAGGCCCACGGAGATGTCCAGAGCACAGGGACACGCGGAGAGAGAGAACGAGAAACCGCGCAGGTGAGAGGACGCAAGGGCCGGAGCCAGCCGGCCATCAGCATCCACACAAGCACCTGCAGCGGTGCTCTGGGCGATGGTCAGGGCAATTCGGGACAAGAATATCCAGGAGGCCGGCGCGAGGGGCATGAGACGGGCGTTTGATGACAGTTATCCTGACCGCTGCCTCAGTCTCCCACTTGGTGCAGCATGTGTGGACACGGCCAAGGCGGAGCGGAGACACGCAGCCGCGGAGTCAAGGACACATACAGACAAGAAGCCCATAACCCCCTCCACTCTCGCTGGCCAGGAAGGTCCCAGAGCCCCAGGATGGTGCCTGCAGGGTCTTGGGGCCTGCAGCCTTGGCCTCAGACAGGGCCCAGTTTCCGAGTCCCGTGGGGAGGAGCCACAGCTGCCCTCGGTTTCTCCAACGCCGTGTTGAGGGTGCGCTAGGATTGCCTCCTGTGGAGCCCAGGCCCATTTCCTCTACATCAGAACACCCCCCAGGACTGCCTCGCAGACACCCGACGCCCACCCCTACGCCAGGTTCCTGCACCCCACACCCAGCTCTTCCTCACGCCGCTGCGCCCACACTGGTCTTCCATGCACACTCCCAGTCGCGCCCCTGCCCTGCTCAAACCCTCTGCATCTGCCTTTCCCTGCTGGGAAAGGTCAGACCCCTACACTGGCACCCGAGGCTGCCCCCACCCCCTCAGCTAACTGTCCAAGGCCACTGTCCATGTCACCAGCCTCCGGACACACAGGGCCCAGGGCCCACTGTTTACTCAACCAACCTTCGGTTTTCTTTCTTTCTTTTTTTTTTTAAGAAAGAAAAAAAAAGAGAGAGAAAGAAAGGAAAAAAAAAAGGAATGAAGGAGAGGAAAAAAGAGGAAGAGGGAGAGGGAGAGAGAATGGGAGTGTTGCTTTATTCTAAAAATGGGTATTGAAAACCTCTTTTATGCCAGTAATTGTGCTGGATAATGGCCAACTAATATTTCATTTAAACCTTGAGTAGGTGTGATGTGGTGCTGATAAGAGTGTATATTTTGTGTATTTAAAGTGGAGAGTTCTATAAATGTTTATTAAGTTTACTTGTTCCAGATCTGAGTTCAAGTCCTGGATATCCTTATTAATTTTCTGTCTCATTGATCTATGTAATATTGATGTTGAAGTCTCCCACTATTATTGTGTGGGAGTCTAGGGAGTCTAAGTCTCTTTATAGGTCTTATGTATCTGGGTGTTCCTATATTGGGTACGTATATATTTAGGATCGTTAGCTCTTCTTGTTGCATTGATCCTTTTACCACTACATCTTTGTTGCTTTAAAATCTATTTTATCAGAGGCAAGAATTGCAACTCCTGCTTTTTATTTATTTATTTATTTTTGCTCTCCATTTGATTGGTAAATCTTTCTCCATCCCTTTGTTTTGAGTCTTTGTGTATCCTGGTTTGGGTGCAGCATACCGATGGGTTTTGGCTGTATCTTTTGATTGGGGGATTTAGTCGGTTTAAATTTAGGATTACTTATTTAGCGTTTTCTTATTTCTGTGTCTTCTTCCGCTGTGACTAAAGGCCCCTTTTCCAGGCCCTGCCTGCCTAAATCCCACTGAGCCTCCCCCTTCTCCGCCTCCCCGCACGCACCTCACCCCCACCCACATCTGCAGGGGTTTTGGGGCTGCCCTCCCCTTCTCCAGGCTGCATTCTCCTGAGGCTCCACCCACCCATTTGTAGGCACTCTTATGTGCCTTATACTGGAGTTATCCGACTGAACTTCTTGAGGTCAAGAACAAGTCCTGCTCTAGAGGCTAACACATTGCTGTGCCTGTGGGGGGTGAGCAGTAAATGTCTATGGAATGAGTGGATTGCCACCCTACACTGGCACCCCCATATCTGGTACTCAGATGATCCTGGCCTTCCGTCACCAGTGCCAGGAGTGGGACTCACCACCAGAGATTCGTTGAATTCATGGTTCAGATCGGCCTCCTCGGCAGCCTCCACCAGATTCTGAGGGACGGGAACACAGAGGTAGGGAGAATGGGTAAAAGGAGCCCAGTGGGTTTTCAGCAAGTGAAACAGTCACCTCGTGACCAGCAATTCCACTCCTGGGTGTATGCCCAGAAGAAGTGAAAACAGGGACGCAAACAAGAACTTAGGCATGAATGTTCACAGCCACGCTGTGCACAGCAGCCAAAAGGCCATGCATATGGCTAAGTGAAAGCAGCCCTTTGGAAGAGGCCGTGCACCGTGTGATCCCAACGATGGGCAATCTGGAAAAGGCATGACTGGGGAGATGGAGAAGATAAGTGGCTGCCAGTGAAATGTTTTGGTCTGATACTGTAATACTGAATGCATGTCATTGCACGTGTTTCAAAACCCACAGAATGTACGAGAGTGAACCCTAATGTGTGCTATGGACTTTGGAATAATGACGACTCATGGATTATAACCCATCTACCTCTCTGATGCATGATGCTGATAGTGGGGGAGGCTGTGGCAACAAGGGATGTATGAAAACTGTACTTTCTGCTAAATTTTGCTGTGAACCTAAAACAGCTCTAAAAAATAAGTCTACTAAAATATGTGTGTGTGTGTGTGTGTGTGTATTCAAAGCCAAAAGGTGGAAACAACTCACATGTCTGCCATTTGATGAACTAATAAACAATATATAGGCTATGCATACAATGGAATATTATGCAGCCCTAAAAAGGAATGAAGTGCTAGTGCACAGAACAACATAGATGAACCCTGGAGACATTATGCTAAGTGAAATAAATCAGGTACAAACGGTCATGTATTGTATAATTTCATTTACGTGAAATACCTGCAATAGGCAAATCCATGGACAGAAAGCAGATTAGTGGTTGCAGAGCTAAGAGGAGGGGGATACCTGGATTCTGTCTGGGGTGATGAAAAAGTTTGGAACTAGATGATGGAGATGGTTGTACAACATTATGGATGTACTTCATGCCACTAAATTGTACACTTTAAAATGGTCAATTTTATGTTACATGGATTTTAGCACAATACAAATCTTTTTTTTTTTTTTTTTTTTTTGAGACCGAGTTTCGCTTTTGTTACCCAGGCTGGAGTGCAATGGCATGATCTCGGCTCACTGCAACCTCCGCCTCCTGGGTTCAAGCAATTCTCCCGCCTCAGCCTCCCAAGTAGCTGGTACTACAGGTGTGCGCCACCAAGCCCAGCTAATTTTTGTATTTTTAGTAGAGATAGGGTTTCACCATGTTGACCAGGATGGTCTCGATCTCTTGACCTCATGATCCACCTGCCTCAGCCTCCCAAAGTGCTGGGATTATAGGTGTGAGCCACCGCACCCGGCCAGTACAAATCTTTTTTAAAGAGCAGGCCAGCAACAAAGAGTCAGGGTGGGGGAAGTGCTTTGGGACTCAGAGGACCCAAGCTCCTGTTCTGGCTTTGTCAGGGCCAAGCCACTAAGCCTCCCTGGTCCTCTGGTTACACAGCTGTAAACTGGGTAGGATAACCCCTGCCTCCCCACTCCCAGCCTACAGATCCTAGGATAAAGAAATTCCACAGGGAAAAACTCATTTCAGGGCTGTTTTGCAGGAAACTTCCCATGCACACCCTCACAGAAGGTCTGCAACCCCCACAGATCCCACCCACAGCAGGGGCAGGGACCAGTGCTCAGAGGAAGTCCGCAGAGCAGCACTTCTTTAGTGTCTGAGGCTGTGGAAGGGCACAGAGAGCCTGGCACAGAGAGCCCCAGCCTCTGGGGGTGTCCCAGGACTGCTTCCTACTCTAGTGATGCAAGGACCGACGCCCACCTGAGTCGGCCAAGTCTCATACACCACTCTCTGTGTTCAGCCCAGGGAGGCTGTGTACACAGTGCTCACTGATTGAAGGAGGCAGGTATTACTGCGGGTGCCAGGCTGTGTGTGAGGCTCATGCCTTCCTGCTGTGGTGTGTGATTCAGGGACCCGGGATAGGTGCTTGGGTCCCCAGGCATCTTCTCATTGGTTCCTGATGCTAAGATCCCTTGCCCCTAAGCCTGCAGAAATGCTGTGCATTATAACACATGGGAAAGAAGGCCCCAGCAACCCTGACCCTGGCCTCCTCCCAGAGCAGGGGTTGTGATGGGGATGGGGGGGAAAGACAGCACACTGGGGAGGCTGCAGTTCACCTGCCTTATCTGTTTCTTCCCCTGCAGCTTGGTCCTGGCCTCAGCCTCCCAACCCAGCCAACCACTCCCAACCCCATCTGCTCTCTCCTTGTTTTTTGGCTGGTCTTAAGAGTCCTTTCAGGGACTGCACTGGTCTTGGATGGTCCGATTCTTGGTTGGATGGAGCAGGGGACTGCGTCTCTCCAATCACACTGTATCTACTGGTTTATACCACCCAGGTCCCCATAGGCATCAGTGCAGACACTTCATCTCAGGGAAGGGGACACCTTCTGTTTCTTCTGGGCCCCACCAGGCTTCACGGATGTTCAGTAACAGTCACCTGGGCATGAGGTCCACCCCTGTAAGCACCTCTGCTGCCCAGGTGGCCCTCAGAGCACTTGGGAGCCATGAAGGTGGTCCTGATGGCTGAATGAGGAGAAGGGAGGAACAAGGAGCAAATGGAAGGAGGAGAGAGGAGGGTGGGAATTTGGCTTTGCGGGCTCTAGCTAGCTCACCTCCCACCCTCTTTCTCATCTGTCCATCCATTCTCAAAGCAATTCCTAGGTGCTCACTCCGTGCCATGCTCTGTACCGATCACTGAGTGTGGCCTGGTGACTCAGAGTTCCCCTCAATGCTGCAGGCTGACCTGGCTGTGCTGGGCATTGGCACCTCAGGGCGGAGCTCCAGTTCCAGCCCCTCCCCTCTCCTGCTTCCTATCATTTCCTCTTTTACAGGGATTCTTGGAGTAAGGGTCTTTTGCCTGATGGAGGTACAAGGTGGCATCTTGTAAGATAGGAAAGGGTCACAAGGGTGGGAGGATGCAGGGCCATGACATGGGGAGGATTACTCTGCCACCCTGCATCACAGGCTGCGGAGAAATGCCCTGCAGATCACAGGCCTGGAGTACCTGGACGGCCTCAACTTTTCTCCGCAGCATGGTCTCCATGTCCTCTGAGAACTTCCTCACCAGCTCCAAGCCGTCCACCTCCTCGATCTTCAGACTGGGCTCCACATCCTTGTACTTCTGTTCGGGGAACGTGGGAGAGATGGGTGCATGTGCTTTTGTACCAGGATGGCTGCACCTGTGTATGCACGGCCTCAATCCTCTCAGCACGTGTATTCCAGCACTTGGAGCCTGGTTTACTCAACTAGGGTGAGGCCCAGCTCTCTCCTCCTTGAACAACATCCCCAGTGAGAGTGTAGCTGCGTTTCTCCCAATGTCCTCTCTGTTCCAGGTGCTCTAGACATACTGTGCCTATAGCCTTAACAGGGGAGTGGACCCAGGCTCACAGAAGTCAGTGAACTTGACCAAGGTCAACAGCCAGGTGAGCAGGTGACCCCTGACGGGGCCAGGCTCCCAGGCATCCCTGCCCATGTCCTTTGTGCAGTGCCACACTGCTTCCCAGGGCTTGTGAAACCACTCCTGGCAACAGTTCACCTTTCTTCAATGATCCTAAAGGGGCATCTTGTTATGAATGTGCCCCTGTGCACGTGGCTGTGGACCTCAATTCCCACCGTCCCAACAGAGCTCAGCAGCTCCACCCATGAGCCTAGGAGCGGGGTTTGAGTTTTCTCCCTGGGCCCAGTGGAGACCAGCTCTCACTGACTGTATGTATTGTCAATGTTCACCCAGCTCTGCAATTTATTGACCGTGTGACCACAGGCAAGCCAGTCGATCAGTTCCTTCATCTGTAATATGTGACATTTACATAGCTTTAGAGAATGCTCTAGAATGCATACATCTTACAGAATGCCTTTATCCCAGAGGGCAGCATCAGTATTGCTCTATGCTTCTCGTCCTGGGTTGTGGTGCTTTGCAGCATAGCAGCCTGCTGTGAGGGGCAGGAGGGGTCTTAGCTCTCATTGCTATAGTGGCCTGTGGGGGCCTGGGGAGCAGCCTACCCTGGCTTCTCTTACTTCCACCAGGGACAGGCTCGTGGGCTGTGGACAGGGGAGATGAGGAGGGACATGTCGTCACATGCAGGCATAAAAGCCTGGGATTCGGGATCTTTGTGATATGGAAATGGTGCCTCATGGATTGGTGGTGGGAATGAAATCGCGACGAAGCTCTTAGTGAATGGTAATAATAGAGGAGTGTGAGCTGCCATTGGAACTGCTCCGGGGAGTAACAAATATTAGAGAACAGTGAAGTTGTTTATAACCTGGTAAGAAGATCAGAGAGCCATAAGTCTGCGAGGAAAGCAATGCATACTAAGAGGGCGGGTGCTGAACGTGGCTAGGGGGCTGACGGCCGGAAGTATGGGAGCTTTCCCTGCACAGAGGCCACAGCCTGTCCACCTTCTCTGGCCCAAGCACCTCCTAGGGCCCTGCACACGCCCTCTAAGGCTCCACTAGCATCACAGGTGTTAGGCCTGCATCCCACTCCACCCACTCCCTCCATCTCCCCTTTATTCTTCATCCCACCCCCACCCCGTACATCTCCTGCAGGTGTAATTTCACCTTAGCCTCTGCTCCCTGAGGACCTGGCACAGTGCTCTTGACCACACCCCTGAGCTCCCCCCCACTGCCTTGAGCAAATCATTCACCTCCCTGGGCCTCAGTTTCCCCAGCTGAAATGAGCTGACTTGATGGGATGCCCAAGGCCCCTCCCAGCACTGGCATTTGGGGGGCTTTGACAGCTGACTGCCCTCTGCCACCCTGTGGGCTCCCTGGAAGGTGGTGACTGACCTTCTGCAGCAAGAGGGAGCCCGAGTATTTGGTCACAGTGTTATACAGGTCCCCGCCGAAGGTGTCAGCCCACAGCTTCACTCTGCCAGGCAATGAAAAGACGTGTATACACACACATACATGCACAAATACAGAAACACATGCATAGACATATAGATTCACACACATAGAAAGCAAGTGTCTACACACAGACGTCTGCTGATGCATGCCCACTCATACAGACGCATAATGCATAAGAAATGCATACACATGGCCGGGAGCGGTGGCTCACACCTGTAATCGCAGCACTTTGGGAGGCCGAGGTGGGCAGATCAGGAGGTCAGGAGTTCGAGACCAGCCTGACCAACATGCTGAAACCCTGTCTCTACTAAAACTACAAAAAATAGCTGGAGTGGTGGTCCACACCTGTAATCCAAGCTACTCAGGAGGCTGAGGCAGGATAATTGCTTTAACCCAGGAGGCAGAGGTTGCAGTGAGCTGAGATCATGCCATTGCACTCCAGCCTGGGCAACAGAGCAAGACTGCATCTCAAACAAACAAGAAAAGAAATGCACGCACACGTACACACACATGCATACCCATACACACACATGCATACCCGTACACACATGCATACCCATACACACACATGCATACCTGTACACACATGCATACCCATACACATACATGCATACCCATACACACACATGCATACCCGTACACACATGCATACCCATACACATACATGCATACCCGTACACACATGCATACCCATACACGCACATGCATACCTGTATACACATGCACACCCATACACACACACACGTACCAGTACACACACATATGTACCCGTACACACGGATGCATACATGTACAAACATGCATGCCCATACACACATGCATACCAGAACACACATGCATCCATGTACACACGTGCATGCCCATACACACATGCATACATGTATACACATTCATATGCATACACACATACACATGTGACGTATGCCCAGAAACACACAAAAGAGCTCCTGTCCCTTCTCCTATCCCTAAAGCTACAGGCCTGGGCTGGGTAGGAGACTCGGAGAACCCTGAGGACCCAGTGGCTGCCCTGCTGTGTGGTGAGTGCCCTCAGCAGGCTCTCCTGCTGAGGGTCCTGGGGTGGGGCTGACTAGCCCAGGACTGAGCCTGACCCCAAGCCTCCAGGGCCTCTGGTTGGAAAGCCTCTGGCGGACTGAGAGGAGAGAAGGAGGGAGAGAGTGGACAGGCTCAGGCCAGGGCCGGAGGACCCTGAGGACAAAGGAGGATCTGCCTGGCCTCTAAACAAATCGTTCCCTCCACTGTACTCCCTTCAAGGCCAATGGGGGCTACCAAACCCTCTGTTGAAACCTCAGAGACCGCATGAGGCAAGGGTGCAAGAGGAAAAGGCCCTGAGCTGCCTCTGCTAAGGCCGAGGCCAGGACAGACCCGGAGGGCGCAAGGAGGCCACACTTCGCCCTCTGTAGTCAGCCTATGGGGACCCCCGATCTCCTGCCCATGCCGCAGAAATGCACCACGATCCCACCATCTGGGCCAGGTTCGTGAGGTCCTGGGGGCGGCACACAGGACTGGGTCTGAGCCTCTCCAGATGGAGCAGAAGTGGGTTGCCTGTGTGATCATTTCAAGATCAGCAGTCATTCAGTCACTCAACCAATGTTTATCAAGGTCCTACCATGTGGCAGCCTGGAGCCACCCTACAGTCCCCATCTTTGCAGGGACACCTTTCTCATGCAGATAGCATAGTACATGTTTGAAGGTGCCCATGAAGGTTGGGGAGGAGAGTGGTATAAGAGAAGGCCTCCTGGGGGAGGGATTGCTGAGCTCTGGATTAGAAGTTTGGTAGAGGTTAGCCTGCAGAAGGATCTGGAAAACGATTCTAGGTAGGGAGAACAGAAGAGCTTAGAGGAGTAAAAAATGACTTTCAGGTTTCCAGTGTGGGTTGTTGAGCTGATGGTGTTGTTACTGAATACAATTAAGACTATCAGGAAGGGCAGGGGAACACCCTGAGGAGGGCGAAGGGTGATGTGTGTACTTTGGGCTCTGCTGAATGTCAGGTTCCCGTTGTTGAGCTACCAAGGGGAGCTCTACAATGAACAGGCAGGTTGTGTACTGCACAACTCTGGAAGGCACTGACTGTGTTTTATCTTGAAAGACACAAATCTGAATTTAACACCTCACATGATGTTTAGGAAAAGCTGCCCGTAAGCATTGAGTATGTCTAACAGGTAGAGACAGGGCTGAGAGTATTAGGACAATGGTAGGGATGGAAATTCCGAGGGCAGCGGGGCTCTCTCGAGAAGAGTGTGCAGCATGAGATCTCTGAGCTTCGAGAGACGCTGGGGAGCACTTCCAACCTCAGGGGAAGGCAGAGAAGGAGGAACACTTGAAGATGACAGAGGCAACCCAGTGCCTGTGGAGACCCAGCGGAGTGCAGTGCCATGGAAGTCAACGCACTGGGATACAAGGAGAGGGGGGCTAGTGTGTCCCAGGCAACAGGGTCTGGGGAGACCAGGCCAGGAACATCTCCTGGATTGGGCACGAGGAGGGCTCTGGTGATTGTGGAGAACAGACTTGGGAGGAGACGGAAGCCCGGCAGCGGGGAGGGAAAGACTGAGATGAGAGATTCGGCAGGAGTCAGGACAGATGGGGCCAAGTCCTGGCCAGGCAGATGTAGGCTGTTATCTCTGGCAGCGCCCAGGGCTTCTGCGTAGATGGGCACTGGGGCCCCCTCCCCGAAGGTCTGGATTCCAGCCACCCTGACTTGGCCCTCAGCCCACTCCTGGAGTTGGCCTTCTCCTATCAGCTGGTGTGTGTTCTGGGGATGAAAATTGTTCTCAGCATCTCCTGCAGCAACAGATAGCGTTACAGGCTGGCAGTGGGTGTGACAGTGAAATCACAGTCCAGGCTGACTGGGGTTCGAATCCTAGCACCTTCATCTCCTGGTCTTGTGAGCTTAGGGAAGTCACCCGACCCTTCTGGGCCTCTGTTTTCCTCAGCTGCAAAATAGGGATAACAAAAGACCCCACTGAAAGGCTGGGCTGACTCATGGTGTCATTTGTGAAGCACCCAGCTCAGTGCCAGGCGTGGAACAAGGAGAGCTATGTGGCTCAATGGGAAACGATGCCACCCAGTCCACTGCTCAGAAGGCTAACCCCATGCACAGTGCATCATTTGGGATCCCTGTCCCCACTCCTGCTAAGACACGCTGTTGGCAGGTGGCTCTGCTGGTGGCCTGGCCATGGTGCCAGGCTCAAGTGGCTGGATTAAACAGGACAGGGTCTGTAGCACCCACAGTCTAGGAGTCTCTGCTCCCCACATGTATTGGAAATTTCCTTCCTAGGACCACCAGAGCTGGGACATAAAACACAGACACCCTGGAGAGGTTGCACAGTGATTTAAATTCACACCAAGGTAAACACGATTGACACCGGGTTGTTTCCTGGAGTTGGCCTTAATGGCCGGCTACAGAATCAAGGCTGGAAGATATAAAAAGGGAAAACTATGGCCACCAAAATCTATTTTTTTTCCCCAGTTCCTGGACAAGCCACCTCCTATGTGCCTGAGACGTTCTGTGGGTTCAGAACTGCTTCACCTTTTTGGAAAGTCAAAATACGAGTTTCCTGCCAAATCCTCTGGGGAGCTGCGACGGTCAGATAACCCGGCTCCTCCAGGCCACCTCATCTCAGCGATTATCCTGAAGGAGCACCCGCCCTGCAGGTGCCCCAGAAGCTGCCTGTCAGGCCAGGAAGAGAGCAGCCCTGATTATCAGTTCTGCCTAAAGCCATCCGGTTCCTGGGGAGGGGCAGGTGGGACTCCAGAACCCACAGAGCTTTTGGGAGAGATTGGAGGCTGGAGAAGAAAAGGGATTTACAGCAAGAGAGTGGGCAGTCACAGCTGCAGGGGAAGAGCCCAGAGGGAGGGCAGGGTCGGAGGAGTAGGCAGAGGGTGGAGGTCCAGCCCAGGAAGGAAGCAGGAAATTGTGACGGGGTTTTGTGGGGTAGAGGTGAACGCGATGCTTACGTTTCCAGAGGGATCTTGGCCTGCCCCCACGTGGGGGACAGGGAGGTGCCCAGGAGCAGCAGCCACAGGAGGGCCGAGGTCTTCTGCAGGAAGGCCCAGGCCACAGGCCTTGGCTGGTGGGGAATCCAGCAGCTGGTGGAGCTGGAGTTTGTGTAGAAGCTGGGGGGTGCAGGCATGATGGCCCTGCTGGGGTCGGGGAGGGGAAGGAGGACAGAGCAGCCACAGACCATGAGCTCTGTCTGCCTGCCTTCCAGACTCCAGAGATGCCCCAAGCCTTTGCCTTCTGGGCCCCGGTGGGCCTGGGTCCCCAGCCTTTCAGTGGTGGGTGGGGAGGGCTTCTCTCTGCCCCACAGCTGCAGCTCACAGAAGAGTCACCCCACCTAGTAAGCAGGCATCAGGGAGAGGGACTGAGGGAGAGGCTGTGGCAACGTGAACCCCTTTAATCCCCTGGCCTCTCCTCTAATCCTCTCCTGACAGCAGGGAGGGGCTGGTGGGGGTGGAGAGCTGCCTCCCAAGATTACTATGACTGCAGCTCCTTCCCTCAGGCCGCAGTCCACCCCTCTGCTTTAAAGAGGCAGCCCGTTCCTGTGGAACCACCTGCTGGCCCCAGGAAGGGCTTGCTGTGACCCTGGCTGGAGGATAGCAGCTGAGTTTGCACAGTGCTCTGATTGACCCACAGATCTATTTTTGACTCTTGGAGGAATCCTGGAGTGAAAGCCGGGTCCTCGTCCCTGCTTGGCAGAAGCTCTTGAGGCCCAGGGAGTCCCAGGGGCAGAGGTGGGACTCTGGCTGGTGTTTCTAGGCCTGGTGCCTTTGGGCCAGGTCATAGGTCATAGGTGAAGTCACTGGGCCCATGCCTCCACATCTCAGCTGCTCGTGGGCAGGGCTGGGGACGCATCTGCTATGCGGCTGATGAAGCTTCCGGGCCCCTGACTCCGCAGACTCCTCCCTTTCCCGGAGAGGCCCTAGCAACATGTTCCTGTGGCCAAACGTTTTTGTAAAATATGCAGAAGTTAGATAGTTTAACCATAACCGGTTGAGACGTCTGTCTCTTTGCATCCCAACTTCTCTCTGCCCAATGGACCCTTAGTTGGATGCTGTGTGAGTGGCCGAGGGCATTTGAGGGATCCAGTTAAGAGGCAAGTGAGCTGGGGAAACATTTAATCTGGGCTTAGTGGGATTTGCTGACGCAGCTCACAGTGACTTCCTCGTAGAGAGAAGTTACCTCCCGCTAAGTGTAGGAAGGGCTTTCAGGAACACTCGTCCCACAGGACATCCCACCAGCGGGTGCAGCAAAGAGGCTGGACCCTGCCATACACACCGCACCACACCCACCGAAATAACAGTCAGGAGTTCATCTGTGGAAAATCTGCGAAAGGCCACACAGGTAACATTGTTAGAGGAGGATCTGGTTCTCACTGAGGCCTGGCCAGCACAGACGTTCTCTCCTGGTAGAAAACAGTTGATATTGAAAGAATGTAATTTCACCACACATTGCTTTGTGTTCTGATGAGAGTTATACAAATTAGAATTGATCAAAAGTCTTGTATTTGTGAGCCCAAACCAGTAGTGGTACCACGTGGGTCCTCCGGGGGCGAAGTCACAGATTTTACGCAGTCCCCGAATCGGATTATTTCTTAGTGTAACTGATATACCGCATCCTCACAAAATCTGGTGGTTCCAGCAAAATGGTACGCAAAATTGCCACCAACGCAGAGAAACGCTCGCAGAAGCAAGTGTTCTGATGACAAAACTCCTACACAGACTCATCAATAAGTCAATGTTGTGGCATCAGAGTAATCTGGTGGCACAGTTTTGTGGCTGAAGACAACGTGGCAGTAATTTTTAAAGGCATCTGAATGATTCCCATGAATGCCTTAATTTCACATACATTTTGTACCTGTTTTGAGGATTACAAATGAAACACATTTAGAAAAATATACTGCAGAGGTGCATTGGGCAATCAATACATAACAGAATGAAATTTCTCCAGGTTTTGTGAATTTGGTGACATTCACCAGCTTCTTAAAATTTGTAATTTGGAATGATTTTTAAAATTAAATAAATATTCACCTTTTTTCAACTTTTTCATTGTGGCCAAATACACATAATGTAAAATGTACCATCTTAATCATGTTTTTAAGTATTCGGTTCAGTGTCATGAAATACATTCATGGTGCTGTTCCAGCGTCACCACTATTTATCTCTCCAATTCTCTTCATCTTGTAAAACTGAAACTCTACGCACTAAACACCAGTTCCCCTTCTCCTTCCCAGCGGCTGGCAGCTGCCATTCTACTTTCTGTGTCTCTGATGTTGGCGGCTCTAGGGACCTCACAGAAGTAGAATTATCACATAGTTGTCCTTCCATGACTGGCTTATTTTACTTAGCACGATGTCCTTAAAGTTCACCCATGGTGCCGCGTGTGTCAGAATTTCCTTCCTTTTTTTTTTTGAGATGGAGTCTTGCTCTGTCGCCCAGGCCGGAGTGCAATGGTGCGATCTTGGCTCACTCCAACCTCTGCCTCCTGGGATCAAGTGATTCTCCTGTCTCAGGCTCCTGAGTAGCTGGGATTATAAGTGCTTGCCACCATACCTGGCTAGTTTTTGTATTTTTTAGTAGAGATGGGATTTCACCATGTTGATCAAGCTGGTCTGGATCTCTTGACTTTGTGATCCACCTGCCTCAGCCTCCCAAAGTGCTGAGATTACAGGCGTGAGCCACCACGCCTGGCCAGAATTTCCTTCCTTCTTAAGGCTGATTGACATTCCATTGTGTGGATAGACCTCATTTTGTGCATTCATTCCCCATCAGTGGACATCAGGATGGTGTCCTCCTTTCCGCTACTGTGAAACAGGCTGCTCTCAACATGGCTGTGCAAATATTTCCTCCAGATCCTGCTTTCAATAATAAATATTCACTTTTATATTTATGTTTGTACTTGTGATTTGCATTATTTTTTGTACTTGTGATTTTGCATTATCTTTTATGGATAACCACACCCAAATTATACAAACTCCTGACCCCCTGGAGCCTGCCCCCACCAGGTTCCAGCACCCTGTCCAGAAAGGCTCCACCTCTCTCGACTGTGTCAAGTGTGTGAGCTGCTTAGAAAGCTCCATCCTTCACAGACACACTGGTGGCCTGGGTCCTGTGCAGCCCCTTAGACATACTGAGGAAGCCCCAAGACTAAGATGATGAGTCCTCAGCCCAAGGCCACCGCTGGCCTCCAGGCGGCTGCCTCTGCTCACTTCCCCTTGAGCCTCCAGTGAAGGCCTCCTTCCCTGTCTGGAGGGGCGGGTAACAGCTGGCCTGCATCCTGTGTCCCCTACATCCACACCATTCCAAGGAGTCCTTTGGGTAAGGGCTGTTTCCTGCAGGCCCTCTCTGGTAGCGTGCCTCCCCACTCTGCCTCTCTTCATCTATTCTTAACGCAGCAACCAAGGGATCTTTTCAATTATGAGTCAGACCATGAGGCTTCTCTGCTCTGAAGCCCCCAGGGCTGCCCATCTCCATTAAAGGAAAAGCCACAGTTTTGATCACAGTCACAAGGCCCTACCTGGCTGGACCTGGTTTCTCCCTGACCGTGTTGCTCAGGCTGCCGCCCACAGTGGGGCTCCTGCTGCTCCTTAGGTTCCTCAGGTGCACCCCCTTGGTGCAGCTGACCTTGGAGTTTGCACCATGATGTGGCTCCGGTTGCCTGCTTCCCCTGCATGGCTGGCTCCCTCATTTTCATCAGTGTCTGGTGTCGGGGCTCCTGCAGGAAGAGCTGGTACCCTTGGATTGGGCAGCTTGAGAAGAGTTTACCAGAGAGGCCATTTACAGAGGTATGGATGGAATCCTGCGGGAACGCTGCAGTGGCCAGGTCTGGAAACCATGGGGAGCCAGCCCTTAATTCTTGAGGACGGGGACAGGAAAGCCACTGGACCCTGGAGAGAGCAAGCTGTATGGGGAGCACTGTGGCCTCCAGTCAAGGAATGCAGCCAGCCACTGCAGTCCCATGGAAGGGCTGGGGCAAGGAACATCCACTCCCTCTTACCTCTCCCGCTCTCTTGCTGGGCCCCCACCTGGTGGACCCTAGGAGCTCATCCATGTGGCCCCCTGGGATAGTCCCCCAGGACAGCAGAGAGTGCTCTTGGAGGAGCCAGCAGGAGATGTCCAGCTCAAGGTCTTGAAAACCACATTTCATGATGAAGTTTCCTGCGACGAGAGAGTGGCGGTGATGCACGTCTTTGTGAACAGCCTGTCAAGCCCTGAGCGGAAAACTTCAACATGGTGAATTTTATGGTATATGAATTACTTCTCCATTAAAAAATCTTTTTTTTTTTAAATCGCCTTTTGAATGAGTGAAGCCTTCCCTGACTACAAGATCTACCATCTTGCCCGACCCCTGACATTCCCTGTCCTTCTTCGCAGCATCTTTCTTCTCGGTGGCTACCACGGGGTGTGCCAGATCCAGGCCTCCTCCTCTAGCACACAGCCTCCATGAGGGCAGGGCCTGCGGGCTGTTGTCCCTGCTGTATGCCTCAGCACAAGGCATATGTGCTGTGTTTGTCCCTCAGCTTGTGTATGTCCCTCAGCACATGGAGGTGGAGATGATTGGAATGAAAGGGATTAAAGTGGGTGGATCCTGGGTGGAGGTGAGGGCTCTTGGGCCGAGTCTTGCCTGTCTCCGCCTCTGCTCTCCAGGGCCCCTGAACAGGAGCCCCAGGGCCCCAGGGTCAGTTTGGAAACCCCCATGTAGCCAAAGGCTTTCATTTCCCCTTCATTTTACGAATGTGTCTCGGACGGCTCATTTCATCCTCAAGTAACACAGAGGACATCATGAAGGCCATCTGTGACATCCATACACCACTGTTCAGCGCAGCGTTATTAACAAGAGCAGAAGGTGGAAGCAACCCAGGTGCTCACCACACATGGACATGGGTTATGGATGAACCCAAGTGTCAAGAAACTAACAAAACGTGATCTTGCACACGACGGACTAAAAAGGAAGGAAATCCCGACACACTACAACATGGATGAAGCTTGAGGACACTATGCTGAGCAAAATAAGGCAGTCACAGAAGGACAAATAGTGTATGATGCCATTTACACGCGGTTCTTAGAGCAGTCAGATTCACAGAGACAGAAAACAGCATCGTGGGTGCCGGAGCTGGAGGGAGGGAGCAGTGGGGAGTTAGTGTGTAACGGGTGCAGAGCTTCAGTTCTGCAAGGTGAAAAGCGTTCTGGAGATGGAGGCTGGTGGCAGTTTCACAAGCACGTGAATGGATTTAGCACCACTGAACTCTACACTAAAAAATGCATACGATGGTAAATTTTATGTTTTGTGTATTTTACCAAAATTTTAAAAAAATAAGTGAGAAAAAAGAGGTGTGTGGGGAGGGGCTGTACAGCTGCCCTGGGCAAAACCAGGAGTCCAGACACCCCCAATTTCTTCATCTCCCAGAGACTGCTTCCCATCCTTCAAACAACCATCTCTCCAAAATGCCAGTCTGGCTGGATTGCAGAGCTTCAAAGGGAGAGTGCATTTCAGATTCCTAGTGCCTTTAATCAGGGCCCAGCCAATTTTATTCAACAAGGGAGGAGGAAGTGAGAAATAAGGTCATTAAACAAAATGGTCCTGCTTGAACACGTGCCTCCTGCAACTACACACACACGGGGACATACACATGCACTTGCCTCCCCACCCATCACTAAAACACGCAGCTTGGATTCAGGTGGTAAACAAGCTCATCAGCCTAGCGTCAACCTAGATTTGCTGGTGCAGTCTCCTGCCTGCGGGACATCAGGCCTTCAACTTGTCCCTTCTGCCTGGAGAGTCTGAGGCACATAAAGCCAGGAGCAGAGGGCAGCGGGCTAATTAGAGGCTGGCCAGGCAGGCAGCTGCTGCTAGGCCATGTGGAGAGGCAGTCTGCCAAGGAGTGGATCCCTGGGGACCTGCCGTGTCTATAAATACCCTGAAGGTAACTTGTTACAGGGTGTGTATGTGTGTGTGTGACAGAGAGAGTGAGTGAGAGAGAGAAAGAGAGAGAGACAGTGAGTGTATGGGGAGGTAAAGACTGAAGCTGAAGAAACTCAGAGGGCCTGGTGGGGATCTAGGAGCTGGGGGAGGGCTTGGTGGTGAAAGGAGTTGGTGAGTTTCCACAGCTTCACAGTGCAGGAGGAGTGCAGAGAGGCCTCAAGAGGAAATTCAAGCATCAAAGAACAGGCTTTGAGAGGGAAGACCAGAGGAAGTGCTTGCTGAGAGGTACCAGCAATTTCCTTATTTAACCAACAAATGAGGGCTAGCTGTGAGCCCAGAGCATGTGCTCCAAGTTGTGACCCATGATGGGCGGGCCGCAGGACCCCAGGCATAGGGAAATGGGAAATGGAGGCAGAATGGCAGTGTGACATTGTCCATGCCAGTGACCCACCAGCATCCTGGGAGACAATAACTTCACCATAGGGACACAGACCAGGCATATGAGGACTCTGGTCTAAATCCCAGGTCTGTGTTGATCATGTGCACTGAGGTGCCACACAGGGAGGACACAGGGAGCATCCAACTGGGAAAGAAGGCCTGGAAACCTCTCAGGAGGACAGACAGAGCACCCACCTGGAGAAGGAGTCCTGGAAACCACATGAGAGGAAGGAGGGAGCACTCAGCTGGGGAAGGAGGCCTGGAAACCTCTGGGGAGGATGGAGGGAGCACCCACCTGGGGAAGGAGGCCTGGAAACCACCCAGGAGGACAGAGGGAGCACCCACCTGGGGAAGGAGGCCTAGAAACCTGGGAAGACAGAGGGAGCTCCCACCTGGGAAGGAGGCCTGGAAACCACATGGGAGGACAGAGGGAACACCCACCTGGGGAAAGAGGCCTGGAAACCTCCCGGGAGGATGGAGGGAGCACCCACCTGGGGAAAGAGGCCTGGAAGCCACCCAGGAGGACAGAGGGAGTATGCACCTGGGGAAGAAGGCCTGGAAACCACATGGGAGGAAGGAGGGAGCACTCACCTGCAGAAGGAAACCTGGAAACCTCCTGGGAGGATGGAGGGAGCACCCACCTGGGGAAGGAGTCCTGGAAACCTCCTGGGAGGATGGAGGGAGTATCCACCTGGGGAAGGAGGCCTGGACACCTCATGGGAGGACGGAAGGAGCTCCAACCTGGGGAATGAGGCTTAGAAACTACCTGGGAAGACAGAGGGAGCACTCACCTGGGGAAGGAGGCCTGGAAACCACCCAGGAGGACAGAGGGAGCACTCACCTGGGGAAAGAGGACTGGAAACCACTCAGGAGAACAGAGGGAGCTCCCACATGGGGAAGGAGGCCTGGAAACCTCATGGGAGGACAGAGGGAGCTCCCACATGAGGAAGGCAGCCTGGAAACTACCTGGGAGGATGGAGGGAGCGCCCACCTGGGGAAGAAGGCCTGGAAACCACCCAGGAGAACAGAGGGAGCTCCCACATGGGGAAGGAGGCCTGGAAACCACATGGGAGGACAGAGGGAGTGCCCACATGGGGAAGGTGGCCTGGAAACTACCTGGGAGGATGGAGGGAGCACCCACCTGGGGAAGGAGGCCTGGAAGTCTCCTAATAGGATGGAGAGGGTACTCACCTGGGGAAGGGGGCCTGGCATCACGTCTCAGCTCTGACCTTAACTCAAGGTATGACTTTGGGCAAAGCACTCCCTGCTCTGGGCCTCAGTTTCCCCCATCTGTATGTGGGAGGGGCCTGGGGTGCTGGAGTGCTCCACAGGTGGTCCTGACCTCCCTGCCCTGCTGCAGATGGTCCTGTGTCTGAAAAGAGTTTGCATGTGCTCAGCTGTGGTGGGTCTGCGTATTCTCATGAAGCGTTGTCCAAAAGACTGTGGCCAGAGAGAGGGCGCCAGCAGTCCTGAGAGCCGGGTTACTGTGCTTTATGTAATATGAAGACAAACCATGTCTGTAATTAGCCTGGTAGGTGGGTGAGCATCTGCCTTGTAATCTCATCGATATTAGTAATGTACCTAACCAACTGCTCACAGACAGTGCGTGAGCTCAGACTCTGGCATCTGGGGGTCAGGGCTTGAACCCCAGCACTGTCCCTTCCTAACCCATTATCCACAGCATGTCGTTTTTCTTATCTGTAAAATGGGGATGATACTACCTGAGTCAGGCAGAAATGTATTCAGCTGCAAGTAACAGAAAATCCAGCTAACAAATAGGGATTTGTGAGAACAAGGTTTGGAGTGGGCAGTTCCGATAGCAGCCCGTCTTGGCTCAGCTGCTCCATGATGTCTGGAGAGACCCAGGTTCTCCTTCGTTCCACCTTCTCTCTTCTGTGTGCTGGTTTTCATCCTCACATGGCTCACCTCACTGTCACCAGATGGCTGCTGCCATTCAACATCATGTCCAAGCTCACAGTAGGGGACAGGAGAAGGGCCGTGCCTCTGACTGGCCAGAGGTGGGCCATGTGATCACTTTGAGCTGCAAGGGAGGCTGGAAAGATGGGAACAGGATGATCCTAACTTGTCTAACAAATCATGATCTGTTGTCAGGGGCTGGGTATTGTTATTGAGGAAGAACAGAAGTGTATGATGTGGGCGGTAGGCCTGCCTCACTCCTGTGAGTAGTGAATGAGATGAGGCAGGTAAAGCTCTCAGTGCAGGGCCTGGCACTCACTAACACTATCCATTATCATGTACATGTGAGTTTTCTTCGTGTGTAAGGACTGATGGGTGAACCGTTACTTTCAGGAGAGCTAGCAAAGAGTGCAGCCCCTCTTCTTCAGAGCAGAAAACACAGGACAGAGATTGGGCAGGTTCTCAGCTACGGGGCCCAGGGGCCCATTTACTCTGAGAACCTTTCATGGCCTTTCTGGTGGGTGCAGTGGAACAAGCCTCACCCATGAGTCAGAAGGGCTGGTTTTTAGTCTGCACCCTGATACTGATCTGCTGTGCAACCTTGGCCTTTTCTCTCTTAATTTTGTCATCTGCGTACAAGAGTGTTGGGTGAGAGGATCGTCGGAGATGGTGCATGTGAGCTCATTATGTTCTATGCAAATATGAGACGTTTGAGCTCACCAGGGGAAACAAGGCAAGCTTAGGGAATATAGTTGGTTTAGTGACTGGGGGTGGCAGGCAGTGAGCCCACACATGAACATGCACACATGTAATGCACCACACAATGCACACATGTAATGCACCATACACACGTAACGTACCACACACACACACACATGTAATGCACCACACACATGCACATGTGTAATGCACTGCACACATACACACATGTAATGCACCGCACACATACACACATGTAATGCACCACAGAGTACCAAGCAAGCATGTGTGAGTGCATGCAGATGGATGTACATTCCACACACATTAAGACACTGGTAAGCTGTCTGCCAAGATGGACCTTACATGGAATGAACCATGGTATAAAAGCCTTGTCAAAGGAGAGGAAGAGATGGAGGATGGGGCTGGGCTGTGGTCAGCTGGCTGCCAGCAAGATGGTCTTGGTTATTCCCATTACATCAGGCCAGAAGGCAGAGTTTCCAGGGCACTCGCTGGGCATGTGGACAGGTGCCGACCAAGTCATCCCTCTTCAGAAGCCACCTCACTGCCCTTTGCAGTGACTCTGTCTAGTAGGGGCATGTTGCTAGAGAGTCTGGTCTCTAGGTCATCTCCATCTGCAGCCTTTCCATCCCTTTCGGAGCAGGTGAGAGCCTGTGACTGCACAGTCAGCTGAGGCTGAAGAGGACAAGGGGAAGCAGAGGGGCCCGGTTGCCATGCTGGCCAGAGCCCTGGCCACCCAGCAGGTCAGGAGGGAGGAGGATGGAATTCTGGGAGAGTCCCTTTGAAATCAGAAGTCCCCGCAACCTCCCTTTCAGCTCCCTGCTTCACTTAGACTTGCACCTCTGCAGCTGTGCCAGGTCAGAGCCCCTAGGAGGTGGGAGCCAGTGCGAGTATCACATTACACCAGAGCACCTGGCCGGGCGGCTACCACTGCTGTGGAAATCAGTCCCTAAGCCCTGCCGTTAGAAATACCGGGGCCCCGCGCCAGCTGACTTGAGATGTTGGAAACTTGCTGAGATGTAGCCATGCACAGCTCAGAGCACCGGGCTGAGTGCAGAGGCCACGGCAGCCTGGAGGAGGCAACTCAGCAGGGAGAGGGGGGAGCGGGACTAGCCCGGTGGGAAGCTGAATGCTTCCTTGGAAAACAAGGCCAGCTTCCAGGGAGGACTCCTGGTCCAGGCTGGCAGCTTGCTGAGCTCCCCAAGGTCAGCATTCCAGAAAGGCCAGAGAGGGCCAGTCAAGTGTCTGTCGAGGGTCACTCCAGGGTGGGCATTACCCAGGGCCAATGAATGAAGGAGCCAGGGCTGCTGTCCGCTTCTCTTTCAAGCAATCTGTGGGGAAAACATTGCCTTACAAGCTGCAATGATGGGATTAAAATGAGTCCCACTGGCCTTAGGAAGAGTTCATCTACTTCCTCCTGATTGGGGAAACGTACAGAAATGGTGCAAAGGTTTCCTGGTAGAGAACTGGAATTAGAGGTGTGATGGTTTCATGACTGTGGCAGGTCTTCACTGGGAACTCTTGTTCCCTTGGCACGCCGCCCTCAGGGGCCGGCCCCATGGCTCGCCTGAGTTGGGCTGATGTTCTCCGTGCCGAAAGCCTTGGCACACCTCAGAGGACTGAGGACTCTGGACCCTGGTTCCCCTCCCAGAACAGTCTCAGGAAGCGGCAACTGCGAGTGGGGAGCCATCAAATGCTCCTGCTCAAAGGGGCTTCTGGAATTGTCTGAGCTCAACTCAACTTTAAAGAAACATAACAGAGATGACTGAGGAGCGATGCCCCATTCACAAAAGAGCCAGGACTGCCGCGCCCAGTTGCACTGTCCGCACTGCCCGTGCGAGGCTCCGTGGGATGGACCACTTCAGTCTCTCTGTATCGGGCACAGCAGGGGTGACACACCGGCAGGGGGACGGGATCCTTGTGCTTGGAGATACACCAGGGGATACAATCAAAGCGAAGACCATCATCGGCAAGGACAAATGTGAGAAGGGCACTTGGATGGTTAGGGAACACACTGGCAGACACTTCTGAAGAGATTAACACACCGGGGGTAGCATTTGAGTTTGAAAGAAGAAGAATTAGTGCTGATTAAGCTTCCAACACAGTGGCGACAGGCTAAGGGCTTGTTTAGGCCCTGCCGTTTATTAACTGTGTGAAGAGACCGTGCTCCACAAACTTTTCCTTCACTGCTTGTCTGCCTGGCCTTCAGCTTCTCCTTTTCTGTTGCTCCTCAATGCCTCCCTCTCCTTGCTTTTCTCTCACAGCGCCCAGCAAGCCTTTGCTACCTACCCCCTGTGTGCCTGGCCCTGTGCAGGGCCCCAGGATCACGAACCCTTGGCATGATGGTGATTTCTTGCCCTGGAGGAGCTCACAGGCTGCTGAAATGACAGACACAAAAGAAAATACCAAGAGGCCAGGAAGCTTGCTCTGCCTGGGTCTCATCCTTTACCAGGGCGGTTTCTGCTGGAGTAAACCCCACGTGTCCCGAACACCCGCGGCTCCACTGGGCCCTCAGAGTGAAGCCTAGACCCTGCCTCGCCCCTGCCTCAGGGAGCTTAGAGCCTGGCAGGGGTGGGGTGGGTATCACTTAGTGCTTCTGGCTGCAAGAAGCAGAAAACCCTACTTGGGGACTGAAATAATACAACAGTGTGACAGTTCACTCGAGGCCAGTGGCAGGTGGCTCCAGGGCTGGCGAGCGCAGCAGGTCTGGAATGTCGCTCAGGACGTAGGTTCCTTCCGTGTTTCCTCTTGCTGTCCTCAGCATTTTGGGTTGTCCTCCAGCCGGCTCCCCTCATGGCCACAGGATGGCTGCCACTGCTCCCATGCTGATTCCCAGGGCTTATCCCAGACCTTCTGGATCCAAAGCTCTGAGGTGCAGGGCCCCAGTCTCCCTGGGTGCCCCTGAGGTCCCGGTTGATGTTTGGGAACCAGTCTCCCTGGGTGCCCCTGAGGTCCCGGTTGATGTTTGGGAACCAGTCTCCCTGGGTGCCCCTGAGGTCCCGGTTGATGTTTGGGAACCAGTCTCCCTGGCCTTCCTGCTTGGATACAGGAACCCTCAGCCTTGAGTGGGGGCATGTCAGAGGGCACAGAGGGGCAGTGAAGGCAGCACAGCCTGGAGTTAGCAGAGGCTGCAGCCTGGGCTTCCACACGGACCATTTGCCTGTTGCCAAATGTGAGGACAAAGGTTTTGTTTTTGTTGAAGTCATCGGTTTCATGGATGGAGCCCTGTCCAATCCCAGCAGTGCAGTACAAGGGAATGAATGAGCAGGAAGAGGATGGGCATCTCATGGGGGCAAGGCCACAATGGGGGCCTGTGCGTCCATGCCCGCGGAGCTGGTGGCAGAGAGGCGGATGCCGTGGTGGAGCACTGTGTGGAGTACTGGCAGATAACACATGCACATGGCAATGAGGGTGACACGTAAACACAGCATTTAGTGGGGCAAAGCCAGAATGGGATTCATAACACAGAACCATAGACATTAAAAATATAGGAGCTGGGCATGGCGGCGGGCACCTGTGGTCCCAGCTACTCAGGAGGCTGAGACAGGTGGAGCCCAGGAGGATGTAGCTACGGTGAGCTACAATAGAGCCACTGCACTGTAGCCTGGGGACAGTGAGACCCTGTCCTAAAAAAAAGGTAGGTCCACAGAGTTTCATACAACTGAATACTACACAGTGATTAAAAATGGACACCATGAGGTGTGAAAAAAGCCAGATTAAAAAAAAGACTGAAGATGCTGCTTCGAGTCACTCTGTTTATGTGAAATTCCAGAAAGAAACCTACAATGACAGGAATCAGCACAGTGAGGTCCCGCGGGTTAGTTTGACTAAGCAGGGTGTATGCGGGACCATCTGGAGTGTTGGGAATGTTCTAGATTGTCGTCTGGATGTGGGTTAACACACGTACGCAGACACACAGACAGCTGTTTATAAACTTCGCTGAGTTGTGCACTGAGGACTGTGCATACTTTTCTGTGTGCATCTTACACCTCCATAGAATTAATATAGATCCACACACACAAAACAACATACATTTTGTAAAAGCACAAACAAGAAGACATTGAATGAACAGAATGGCTGAGGGGTTTTAGGGGAATGGGAGGGGGGCACGGACATAAAAGGGAGGAAATAAGAACTTTTAAAGGGCCCTTGTCCAAACCAGTGATGAAGGTTTATATAAACTAAGGAGCACGATTATCTCAATGGCTTGTGTGCCCATGGGTGGGGGCGGGGGGAGAGAGAAAGAAAGAGCAACAGCAGCAGAATAGCAGAGGCAAGAAGTTTAGGGCTTCGGAGGCTTGGACCAGATGCATGTGGGGAGCAACAGGGTCTCTGAGGGCAGCCTGGCACCATGGCTTCCTAGGCCCATTGCCAAGGGCAGGCCGCCCCGGTCTGCTCAATGTCAAGAACAAAATGCAAGAACAAAAGAAAGCAGGACAGAGTTCCTGGCGGTGGGTACCCGGGCTGGAGCTTCCCCGCCCTGGTGGGGAGCTGGCAGTGAAGCCAGACTCAACCTGCATCGTGCGCCTCTCTCCACAGCAGGGGACATGATGTGAGCTGGAGCGTGCAGAACATTCAGGAGTGAGATTTTTAGTGAACAGAAGAGAAGAGAAGGGGTGTGGGCTGAGGGTCATGTGAGGTGAGGTGAAGAGGTTCTTCCCGCTTCTTCCTGGCTTCGGAGGGAGCATCCACTGGACACTGCTGTGGGGCCAAGCCACAGGGGACAAGGCTCAGTGATCCTAGGGATGGAACTGGCAGAGGTTTGTTCCGCAGGATAAGAGGAGACTGCTGGAAATGGGCTGGGGCATGAACATGTGTGCAAATGTGTGTATATATGTGTCTATGATGCGGATATGTGATGTATTGTGTGAATCCATGTGTGCATGTGTGTGCGCACGTGAGTGAATGTATGTGTGCACATGTGTGAATGTATGTGTGCAGGTGTGTGTGCATGTAGGTGCACATGTGTGGATATGTGTGCGTGTGTGCGTGTGAATGTGTGCGCGTGAATGTGCACATGTGTGCACATGTGAATGTGTGGGTGCCTGAGTGAATGCGCGTGTGCACGTGTAAATGTGTGTGAGCACGTGTGTGAGACTGCTTGTGTGCGAGTGAATGTGTGCACGTGTGGGTGCATGTATGCGTGTGAGACTGCACGCACACATGTGAATGTGTGCACATGTGTGCCTATGTGAATGTGTGCATTTATGTGTGTGCACGTGTGTGAGTGAATATGTGGGCATGTGAATGTCATGTTTACTGATGTGTATGTGTGTGCATGTGTACGTGTGTGAATGTATGTGTTCATGTGTTTGTGTGTGAGGCGTGTGTGCAGGTGTGTATTACATGTGTATGCACCTATGCACATGTGTGCATATGTATGTGTGCAGGTGTGTGTCCTTGTATTCTGAATAGATTAAGAAATTAAAGAATAAACGGGAGAGGCTCCCAGCAGGGGTGACTGGTCCTTTAATGAACCCCCACAAACTCTCCCTTCCTTTGCCTCTCAGGCTTGCTGTGCAGCCTCGTTAATTAGTGCCTGTAGAATGCATTCAGATGCTAGAAGGAGAAGCAGCAGCTTTATAAATAAACACAGACTTCTAAAGGTTGACTAATCCCTGAGTCCCTGAGGGGGAGGAGAGAGCTGTGCTGTGTTGGAGGAAGGGGCAACTTGAGTGAAGGGGGCAGCTTCAGCGGTTCACTGAGTTTTGGGTCCTGGCCCTCATTAGCGAGTTGCTTCTCCAGGGGCAGGCCCCAGCCTTTCTGGGCCTGTCTTCAGCAACCAAAGGAAAGGCTTGAATTATGGCCTCACAAGATCCTTTCTCATGCTCCCATTTTATAAAGTGCCTGTTGTGGCCCAGGTCGCAGAGTTGCCCAGGCTGAGCACTTGAGAGAGGGGGGCAGGGCCCACGTGGCTGCCTGTCACATGCAGACGGCCTTGCTGGCTGGAGCTACCCACGGAGTGACCTGTTCGTGAGGTCCAGCACGGAGCTCTCTAAGCAGGCTCAGCAAAGGCGAGCAACACAGATCCCGTCCACGGCAGAGCCAAGCCGGGGCTGCAAGGCCGTCCCACACGTGGCAGAGCACCCCGACCTGGGGATGGAGTGGCCTCTGCAGGTGGCGTGGAGGCAGAGAAGCAGTGGTCACCTTACACACAGGGCCAGGGGCCACCTCTGGCAGTGACTTCCCCTGAACTTACTTCTTAACCAGAAGGGAGGGCCCAAAAGGAGAAAGGGGGCTGGATGCTGAGACAGGAAGAAACCACATCTGATTCAGACTCATCTGACAGGGGAACCTGTGGCTGAGTGTTTGCATGGCCTAGCTTTAGCACACAGGGTGAAGTAACGATGGAGCCAGCCCACACTCAGCCTCCTGACTTCTGGGGAGGTGTCGCCTGCCCCTCTGACTCTTTAAGGCTTATCTAAGGATGGTGCTAGTTGCATGGCTTAGCACGGGGATCCCTGTGGCTAGAAGTCTGGTAGGGCCTACCTGGTGATATGTGTGGGGATCGTTGGTCCGCACTTGCCCAGGACAGTCGATGTTGCTGCCTATCGTCTCAGTGATTAGTGACCGTTCACATCCGGAAGCATCCTAGTTTGAACGATGGATTATGTGGTCACCCCATTGATGGGACAACTGGGTGACACTGAAGAAGAAAGAGGACTTGAACCTCCAGAATCTTTGCCTTTTAGAACCTCTTTTTGGACCTCTGTTCTCTGCAAAGTCCCTCCAAAATGTTCTGCAGCCTTCAGCTGAAGTCTTAAATGAGAAATTATTCCTCATTTGCCCCCATTAGAGTGGGGTGTGATAGGGGAAATGAGCAACCCCACTATCCGAGTTAGAAGAGGTTCCCTGAGACCCCAAAGCCAGGGTGGCCCCCACATCCTCTTAGGACTAACATTTCCTAAGTGCCCACCCACAGGTACCCACATCACCACCAGCTCACAGGCGTGCTGAGTCTAAGCTGCATGGAGCCCCTCACGTGCGAGGCATTATTTTTTATTATTCACATTATCAATCACCTTATGTCATAAAGAGAGGAAATGACTCCTGAGGGGAAGATGATCATGACCTACTCTGTGAGTAGACACGCAGGAGCTGGGCCTCCCCTCCCCTCCGCAGGACACTGCCTCTATGTGCCTGGTCATAGTCAGACAGGCAGGGCGCCCTGCTGGCAGCCAGGCCCAGGGCAGCGGGGAGTGCAGAGGGGCCGTGTCCCAGCCTTTCCCTTCTCCACCCCGTCTCAACCCACACAGCCAGGTCAAGGTCTGCAGGCCCCAGTGCAAGGCAGGTGCCGCTGAGGGAGCCATAACTGGAGTTGCAGGTGGGGGTGCTCCCTGCTTTGTCTTCCTGGGAAATTCTGCCAGAGACACAGCCCCCATTTGCCTGAAGAGGCAGGGACGCTTCCAGGAGAGGTTTTGCCAAGAGTCAGACCATGGCAAGGCTGTGAGACCCCCTTCCCCAACCCAGGACTCAACAGGGTCACATGTTCACAGAAGGTCAGTGTTGGACCCTGGGAGGTTGTTGATCTGGGCCCAAGGGACCCAGACTCCCTCATTCCTATGGGAGTTCTGACCCTGTTCTGCCATGCCAGCTTGGGGAGAATCTGGATTTGGAGTGGTTTAGTTGGGCAGTCCTTCCCTGGGCCTGGGCTGGCCAGAACTCATGACCACTCTTCTCCCGTCTCCTCAGTGGGTACTCAGCCTGGCTAGCAGGAAAGGACAGCTCTGCCTCTGGATGGAGTCGGTGAAATCGTGCACGTAAGAAATCAAATTCTTGGAATTTCAGGTTTCCCAGCTATAAAATGAGGGAAACAGCATACCTTGCAGGGTTTCATGGGGGTCAAAGGCAACTTGTGCTAAGGGCAGAGAGTAGTGCCTCACACCTGTGGTTGCTATTATGGTCAACTCCAGCCAGCATTTCCTCATTTCATCTCGTCACTGTCAGCCTAGTCACCCAAGCGAAGAACCTGCGGCTCATCTTTGCCTTCTCTTTACCATCCACAGATGATTAGTAACTCAATCTTCCCAAGTTTGCTTCCCGAGTCTTTCTTAAATCTGTCTCATGTGTTTTTAAATTTCAGCTACTGCTGCTTTGGGTCAGGCTGCCGTCCTTTCCCCCCTCAGCCACTGCCACAGCTGCCCGCTGCCATCTGCCTCGCCCATCTTGTCTCCACTCAGGACCAGGGACATGTAGGAGTGAAGGCGGGACCATGCAGAATCCCTCACGGAGTCTCCGCTCTCCGGAGGGGCTGGACAGTGCTTTTCCAGCCACATCTCCTGCCAGTCTCTGTCTTTTAAGTTCCAGAACATCGAATGGCTTGTATTGTACCCGCTTCCCACCCCTTCACACACACACAGGTCGCCTCAACACACACACACACACGTGCACACACATGGACACAGAACTATTGCTGCTGCTTGCCTTCCTGTCTTGGCTCATGCCATCTCTTTTGCCTCAAACTCCTGCTGCCCCCTCATTTTGTCAACCTTACCTACCCTCTGAGAACCAGCATAAGCATTATCTCTTCCTGGAAGCCTTCCCTGGCCTCCTATTTGCATGTAAGCGATGACCCCCACAATGTCATCTTACAGTAAGTCTCTTTCCCACTGGTCTGTGAGCTCCTTGGGGCCTGGGCTGGGTCTTACTCATCTCTGTGTCT